>NC_045437.1:54083917-54216750 GCF_002776525.5 Piliocolobus tephrosceles | reverse complement strand
CCCCCCCCCCCCCCCCCCCCCCCCCCCCCCGCCCTTCTGGCTTGTAGAGTTTCTGCCGAGAGATCCACTGTTAGTCTGATGGGCTTCCCTTTGTGTGTAACCCTACCTTTCCCTCTGGCTGCCCTTAACATTTTTTCCTTCATTTCAACCTTGTTGAATCTGATGATTATATGTCTTGGGGTTGCTCTTCTCAAGGAGTATCTTTGTGGTGTTCTCTGTATTTCCTGAACTTGAATGTTGACCTGCCTTGCTAGGTTGGGGAAGTTCTCCTGGATAATATCCTGAAGAGTGTTTTCCAGTTGGATCCATTCTGCCCGTCCCTTTCAGGTACACCAATCAAGCATACATTTGGTCTTTTCACATAGTCCCATATTTCTTGGAGGCTTTGTTCGTTTATTTTTCCTTTTTTTTTTCTAATCTTGTCTTCTCATTTCATTAATTTGATCTTCAATCACTGATAACCTTTCTTCCACTTGATCGAATCAGCAATTGAAGTTTGTGCATGCATCATGTAGTTCTTGTACCATGGTTTTCAACTCCATCAGGTCATTTAAAGTCTTAGCTACACTGTTTATTCCAGTTAGCTATTAGTCTTTTTTTCAGTGTTTTTAGCTTCTTTGCGATGGGTTCAAACATCCTCCTTAGCTCAGAGAAGTTTGTTGTTAACGACCTTCTGAAACCTACTTCTGTCTGCTCGTCAAAGTCATTCTCCATCCAGCTTTGTTCTGTTGCTGGCAAGGAGCCACTGTCCTTTGGAGGAGAAGAGGCACTCTGGTTTTTAGAATTTTCAGCTTTTCTTCTCTGATTTCTCCCCATCTTTGTGGTTTTACCTACCTTTGATCTTTGATGTTGGTGACCTACAGATTGGGTTTTGGCATGGATGACCTTTTTGTTGATGTTGATGCTATTCCCTTCTGTTTGTTAGTTTTCCTTTTAACAGTCAGGTCCTTCAGCTGCAAGTCTGTTGGGAGTTTCCTGTAGGTCCACTCCAGACCCTGTTTGCCTGGGTATCACCAGCAGAGGCTGCAGAACAGCAAATATTGCAACACAGCAAATATTGCTGCCTGATCCTTCCTCTGGAAGCTTCGTCTCAGAGGGGCACCTGCCTGTATGAGGTGTCAGTCAGCTCCTACTAGTTGGTGTCTCTCAGGCTACATGGGGGTCAGGGACCCACTTGAGGAGGCAGTCTGTCCATTCTCAGAGCTCAAGCACCATGCTGGGAGAACCACTGCTCTCTTCAGAGCTGTCAGACAGGGACGTTTAAGACTGCAGATGTTTCTGCTGCCTTTTGTTCAGCTATGCCCTGCCCCCAGAGGTGGAGTCTACAGAGGCAGCAGGCCTTACTGACCTGTGGTGGGCTCCGCCCAGTTCCAGCTTCCCCGGCTGCTTCATTTACTTACTCAAGCCTCAGCAATGGCGGACACCCCTCCCGCTGCCAGGCTGCTGCGTCACAGGTCAATGTCAGACTGCTGCACTAGCAGGTGAGCAAGGTTCCGTGGGCGTGGGACCAGCCGAGCCAGGCACGGGATATAATCTCCTGGAGTGCCATTTGCTAAGACCTTTGGAAAAGAACAGTATTTGGGCAGGAGTGTCCCGTTTTTCCAGGTACAGTCTGTCATGGCTTCCCTTGGCTAGGAAAGGGAAATCTCCCGACCCTTTGTGCTTCCCGGGTAAGACAATGCCCCACCCTGCTTCAGCTTGCCCTCTGTGGGCTGCACCCACTGTCCAGTCGGTCCCAGTGAGATGAACCATGTACCTCAGTTGGAAATGCAGAAATCACCTGTCTTCTGCGTCGATCACACTGGGAGCTACAGGCCGGAGCTATTCCTATTCGGCCATCTTGAAAGAGACAGCACTGAAATTATATTGACACTTTGAACATTTCTCTGATCTTCTGTAAACTTGTGGATTGATTCTCAGATGCCAGCCCTTTCCTTCCTCCATTTTAACAATCATTACATTTTATCTCTCTCTTGTTCTTCACTTGTCTCATTTGACCTGCTTGGACTGTAGATCGCTGTCCAATGCACCCATATTACCTCTAACCTGTAGTCACAGAGTAAAATATTTTACTATGTTACAAATAAATAGAAATATTAGTATAGAGTGGGGAATTAACTAAGACATATGGCTTAATCATGAAAGGCTGAGGCAGTGTGAGGATTCTTGTGCTTTCAGGAAAGGCAGACCACATAATTTGGACTCAGAATAACTACAAGAGCTGAATAAATATTTAAAATTCTTTTAAAAATAAATCTCTGTAAGACTTTAGAGAACTGATAAGAAAAGTTAAGAATTTCAAGGCTAAAGGCCAGTGGAGAATGGAGGATCAGAGTTTGGGGCAACCCTTTCCATGGGAAAATCTGCTGAATTTAGAGGATATAGTTGTGAGTCTAAAACGTACTGTGGTGTTTTTAACAGTCTCTTGAGAAGAGGGAATAGTAACTGAAGTCCAGGGCCTGCTAAGGGGATGTTTGTAAATATATCTCACTTTGGGTCTGGCTATCTAAAGGCTTTTCTCTAGTAGTAAATGTTAACTGAAAGTAGACAGACCTGTATAGGTATATAGTTTCAAATCATCTCAGTACCTGAAATTGGATTAAGGTGGTTCTGGATTGCCAGTGCCTTTAGGCACTGGTAGAAGCCATGTGAAAATCCTCACTGGGAGAAAATAATATCCTAAGCACCACTTTTTCTGTAAGCACTTTGGCAAATATGGGTCCAACACACAATAAAAAATAGCCAGGTACACAAAGAGACAAAATTTAGTTGACCAAACCCAGCAGAAACAACAAATAGAAAGAGTCCTAAAGGGACCTCAGATATTGAAATTATCAGAAAGAGACTTTAAAATAAATATGCTTACTTTGTACAAGGTGTTCAAAGACAAGATTGAGTAGACCTTTTAAGAAATTTTTTTATATAGAACAGGAAGTTAAACCTAAAGAAAGAAGGAAATAATAAACAATAAAAGCAAAACTTAGTGCAGTAGAAAAAAAAAAATGCATGTAGTATAGGGATGACCAAGCCAAAAACTGGTTCTTTTAAGGACTAATCATATTGATAAACTCTTAATGAGATTGAATAAGAAAAAAAGAAGGTACGGCTAATCATAAGTTTTTGTTTGTTTGTTTGGTTTTTGTTTTTTGAGGTGGAGTCTCTCTCTGTTGCCCAGGTTGGAGAGTGCAGTGGCAAGATCTTGGCTTACTGCAAGCTCCGCCTCCTGGGTTCATGCCATTCTCCTGCCTCAGCCTCCCCAGTAGCTGGGACTACAGGCGCCCGCCACCATGCACGACTAATTTTTTTGTATTTTTAGTATAGACGGGGTTTCACCATGTTAGCCAGGATGTTCTCAATCTCCTGACCTCATGATCCGCCCACCTCAGCCTCCCAAAGTGCTGGAATTACAGCCGTGAGCCACCGCACCCTGCCGAGTTTTAAAAAGGATTTAATTACAGGACCCACCAACATAAAAATGCTCTCAAAATCTATTATAAACAACCTTCTACTCCTTAGAAGTACTGCATTTACCAAGACTGATCTAAGAAGAAATAGAATTCTGAATTTTACTCTTAGAGAAATCAAATTTATAATTGAAAACTCTTAAATAACACCAATCTTAAAGAAACTCATCCAGAGAACAGGAAAAGGGCAGAAGAGCAATTTGTTATTCAATTTATGAAGCCAACATATCTTGATAACAAAAACCTTGTGAAGATAAATATGAGAAAACTATAGACTACCCTCCTTAAATTCAAAGCAAAATACTTTCATATTAAATAAGGGAATCTTTTAATAATACGTCATACATCCTGACAAATTTGAATTTATTCTAGGAATGCAGTTTTGGCTTAGCAATCAAAATAGATCAATATAATTTATCACATTAATAGAACCAAAGGAAAAAATCATTTCATCATTTTGATAGAAGGAGAGAAAATTCAGCATGCATTCATGATTTTTTTTTTTTTTTTTTTGAGACGGAGTCTTGCTCTGTCACCCAGGCTGGAGTGTAGTGGCACAATCTCAGCTCACTGCAAGCTCTGCCTCCTGGGTTCACACCATTCTCCTGCCTCAGCCTCCCCAGCAGCTGGGACTACATGCACACTCCATCACGCCCGGCTAATTTTTTTGTATTTTTAGTAGAGACGGGGTCCCACCGTGTTAGCCAGAATGGTCTTGATCTCCTGACCTTGTGGTCCGCCCGCCTTGGCCTCCCAAATTGCTGGCATTACAGGCGTGAGCCACTGCTCCCGGCCAATTCATGAATTTTTTTTTTTTTTTACAAGGTGATCATTTATTCTTTTTGTTTTTGTTTTTTGGGGTTTTTTTTTATTATTATTATACTTTAAGTTCTAGGGTACATGTGCATAATGTGCAGGTTTGTTACATATGTATACTTGTGCCATGTTGGTGTGCTGCACCCATCAACTCGTCATTTACATCAGGTATAACTCCCAATGCCATCCCTCCACCCTCCCCACCCCCATAATAGGCCCCGGTGTGTGATGTTCCCCTTCCCGAGTCCAAGTGATCTCATTGTTCAGTTCCCACCTATGAGTGAGAACATGCAGTGTTTGGTTTTCTGTTCTTGCGATAGTTTGCTGAGAATGATGGTGTCCAGCTGCATCTATGTCCCTACAAAGGACACAAACTCATCCTTTTATATGGCTGCATAGTATTCCATGGTGTATATGTGCCACATTTTCTTAATCCAGTCTGTCACTGATGGTTGATTCCAAGTCTTTGCTATTGTGAATAGTGCCTCAATGAACATATGTGTGCATGTGTCTTTATAGCAGCATGATTTATAATCCTTTGGGTATATCCCCAGTAATGTGATGGATGGGTCATATGGTACTTCTAGTTCTAGATCCTTGAGGAATCGCCATACTGTTCTACATGATGGTTGAACTAGTTTACAATCCCACCAAAAGTGTAAAAGTGTTCCTGTTTCTCCACATCCTCTCCAGCACCTGTTGTTTCCTGACTTTTTAATGATTGCCATTCTAACTGGTGTGAGATAGTATCTCATTGTGGTTTTGATTTGCATTTCTCTGATGGCCAGTGATGATGAGCATTTTTTCATGTGCCTGTTGGCTGTATGAATGTCTTCTTTTGAGAAATGTCTGTTCATATCCTTTGCCCACTTTTTGATGGGGTTGTTTGTTTTTTCAATTCATGATTTTAATAAAATGTTCTAGCACACTAGAAATAGGACAGTAGTATGCCCTACAAAAAACCTACAGCAAGTATTATACTTAATGGTGTGGTAGGAACTATCAAATAACACACACTATAACCTCTTATTCAACATTATTATATTCATAATGATTTACTGGAGATCCCAGCCAGTGTAATAAGGCAAGAATTAGAAGTAAAAGGTTTGAAAAGGAAGAAACTATTTTCTTGCTCAAATACAATTATGTACATACAAAATCCAAAAGAATCTACAGAAAAGTTATAAAATTAACGTAAGTATACCTGATAGCTGAGTATAAATTCAGTAATTCAGTATACATAACTCAGCTGTATTTTCTATATGGAAATAACAAAGATTGAGAAAATGAAATTTTGAAAGAAATTCTATTTACAGTACCATAAAAATGTCAAATACCATGGAATTACTATACAGACATACAGGATACAGAACACTTTCAAACCTTATTGAATAATATTGAAGATTGTCTATAAAATGGAGGGACATTTCATGTTTATTGGATTGGATAGATTCAATACTGTAAAGATATTTCCCCTAAACTGTTCTATAGTTTAAATGCAATTTCAATCAAAATCTAATAGGTTCTGTAGAACCTGATAAGCTTATTGTAAAGTTTACAGGAAAATCTAAGCAGCATAAACAGTCAAGATTGAGGAAAAAACAAAAGCCAAAAATGAGATAGACAATTTTGTCTATCTAATATCAAGACTTGTTATAAGACAGTGTGGAATTGATATGATGACTGACAAATAGACTCGTGATATAGGATAAAGAGCCTGAAACAGACCCACACACATAAAGGTAGTGCTGAAAAGCAAGGAAAAAGGAGGATGTTTTCCATGATGGTGCTGGAATTAGAGGATAATTTATTTGAGGAAAGAAAAATACTTGACTTTTAACTCACACCAGACATAAAAACTAATTCCAGATAGACTGTTGATCTACATGTGAATGACAAAGCAATAAAACTTCTTGAAAATATTTTAGGAGAATGTCATTATGACCTTCATGTGGAGATTGAAGGATTAAGATATAAGAAAAAGTAATCGTAAAGGAAACATTTGCTGAACTTTTACTCTATTAAAATTAAGAACCTCTGTTCAGCAAGATACCCAACATAAGTGAAGAGGCAAGCCACAAAATGGGAGAGGAAATAAACAGCATAGCCAGGATATCTAAAGAGTGATTATTAATCAATAAGAGAAATAAATGACCCAAAGAAAAATGGGAAAGAGACTTCACTAGGCGCTTCACAAAGGAAAATATCTAATGTCCACTAATCATAAGAAAATTTATTCAACTTCATGAGTATTCAGGAAAATGCAAATTAGAGCCAAACCACACATTCTCCAGAATACCTAAAAAGATTAACAGTAGCAATTGTTACTGAGAATGTGGAGCATTGGAACTCTCATCCTCTGGTGTCAGGAGTGTAAATTGATGCAACCACTTTAGAAAACAGTAGACATTTTCTGCCAAAGTTAAAAATACAGTCCATGATTCACTGATTCTACCCTTATATACATAATTATCAGACATGTGTGCACATGTACAGGAGTGTTCAGTATTATTATTTTTAATAGTAAGAAACAAGAAACAGCACAAATATCTATCATCAACAGAGTGGTAAAAATTGTGGTATACTCATCCAATGGGATACTATATACAAGTGAAAATGAAGGAACTATAGCTGCATGCAGCAATGTGGGTAAATCACAAACATAAAGTTGAGCAAAACTAGCTAGACACAAAAGAATATAAATGATGTTATTTCATTTTATATAATATGCACAAGAAAACAAGCAAAATTAAGTAGTGTTTTTTGGGTTTGGGTTTTGTGTTTGTCTATTTAGTATTACTAGGCAAATATCTGAAAAAAAATGTAGTTTGTTTTTGCTTTCAGAAGAAACACTGTTTTGTTTTGCTTTTTTTTTCCTGTAGCCTCTCCTTGTTTGTTCAAGAACTCACTGACTTGGTGTTCAAATACTTTTTGCAAGTGGTAGTATAGGCTTGTATATTTACAATAGCAAAAATTAGGTAGTAGTGTTTAGTAGTACATGCTTAAGTGATAAAATTATATAGAAAAGAATGTTTGTGATTGTCCCATAGGGAAAGATCATGGTTACCTTTATAGCGAAGGGAGAGGTTAATAAATGGGACGTGCAACAGGGATGCTTCTGCAAGAGGTTTGGCAAACAACAGAACTGCTTGATATGAGTGTTCACTTTGTGACAAATCATTGAGCTATATACCTTTTTAACTTGTGTACTTTTCAGTATCTCTGTTACATTTAAAGAATGCATACAAGATTAAATACACACACACAGGCAAGAGATGCTAACAAATAACTAAACATTCTTATCCATTAGGTATTTTTATCCTTTTGGTTCCCAACTATGTCTTACTCCCGGGGTCCTCTCAGCAGACTTCTCTGGTTGGCCCTGCAAGCATCATCACGACTCAGTTTAATGACAGCTCCAATAATAGCAACTACCATTTCATAAATGCTTACTATATGCCAAGCTCTATAGTAGAAGCTTTACATGTATTATTTACTTTAATTCTTACCCAACAACCCTATAAAAATACGTACTAATTTTCCATTTTACAAATAAGAAAACCTGTATCATGGAGAGATTGCTTTGATTATGTAATATAATTGTGGAGCTGGAAGAATCGGAATGTTTTGTTCTTTCTATTGTATTTACCTGTAACAGAAAGCCTGTGCTCTTTTCACTTTGTTCATCTGCTTCTCTGGAAGGCTTTTAAAGGTTTAGTTCTCATTTCGTCTCACTGATTGAGAAAGAGCAAAGTTCAAGTACCATTTTCTTATACCTTTCGCTGTTCCTTTTATACAGCATTAAAATAACCCAACTTTAATATGCCCACTAAAGATTTTCCCTTTCAACAATGAAGTTATATTTTATAGACGAATTTTATAAGATTTTCCATATTTGCTTAAATATCTTCCAAAATTTTGCAAAAGAATCCAAAATATAAAATCAAGAGAATGCTTTACTTTCTTTTGGTGGCAGGTAGCATTACAGAATACCAGTTTTCAAAAGCCAGTGGAGTATCATGGTTAAGAGTACAGCCTTTAAAGTCAGACAAACCTAGGTTTGAGTCAACTCTTCCAATTTAGGCCTATGTAATCTTGGATAAATTATACAATGTATCCATGTATTCACATTTCTTGGCCATAACCAAGTACAATTTAAGCCACAGGATGAGATACTTAGGTAACACACAAAATGAAACTAAGCACTAAATAGTTACACTTCAGGAGGTGCGGAAAGACCAGGGACAACTCCAGAGCCTTCAGTGCAGAAACTCTTGTACTAGTTCTAGGTTCTATCATCAGATAGCTCACTTAGCTTCTTTCCAGCCTTTTTGAACACCCAGCTCCCCAGACAGATATTAATTGCTGATTGATCGTGGGTCACTCTGTCGTCAGGGGCAGAATCTGTTATCAGAAGAAGGAGTCAAAAACATACTTGGAAAACAAAAACATACCTATAACACATGGCCTCTCTTAGCCTCACTTTCTTTATCTGTAAAATTGGCATGTTCATTTGTTTATTGCGAGGTTACAGTATGTAGCCTCTGAAATATGTGATAACTTTGGTGGCAGTAGTAGTAGTAGTAGTAATAGTAGTAGTAGTAGTAGTAGCAGTAGTAGCAGTAGTAGTAGTAATAGTCGTAGTCGTAGTAGTAGTAGTAGTAGATGGCTTGTACTGACCAGTAGCTCTTTGTTGCAAGGTGATCTTCAGGTTCAGGACTTCAAGTGGTATTTTTGAAGGATTAATAGGGATGTTATCACCCTTTTACCCTGAACTGCTTAAAGAGATAGTCAAAGTTCCCATGTACTTATAAGGCTTGTGTTCTCATTCCTCTACAAAACTGACTGTGTTCTCTAATAACTATATGATGGGCTGGGAGATTAATTTTGCAGTATTTTGTGATGTCCAGCTCTTCCCCTGCATTTTCACTACTTCTACCCATGTTCTCATCCAAGGTGCCATCCATCTTTGGTAACCCTCTGCATACATATTGTGACTAGAGGAGACAAACTGAGGCACTAGAGCCTCTGGCATTAGTTGGCATATTTCCTTGTCCATGTAGGGAATCTGGCAGTATCTTCTTTATATGCATATTCCATTGCTCTCAACTGCTTCAGGAAAGTTGAATTCTGTTAGTTTTTCCAAGGAAGGAACAGAGACCTTTTAGTCCGATGTGTTGGTTAATTTTATTTGTTAGCTTCACTGGGTGATGGGGTGCCCAGGTATTTGGTAAGGCATTATTCTCTGTATGTTGGTGATAAAATTGACATTTGAATTGGTAGATTGAGTAGAGCAGATTGCCCTTCCTAATGTGGGTGGCCCTCATATAATCGAGGGCCTGAATAGAACAAAAAGGCTGACCCTCCTGCAAATAAGGAGGAACTCCATCTGCCTCACTTCTTTGAGCTGGGACATTTGTCTTTTCCTGCTCAGACTCAACCAAAATATTGACTCTTGCTGGGTCTGAAGCCTGCTGGCTTTCAGACTGGAACTTACAGTATCAGCTCTCCTGGGTTTCAGGCCTTTGAACTCAAACTGGAACTACATCATTGGCTCTCCTGGTCTCCAGATTGCTGACTGCAGACCTTGAAACTTCTTGGGCTCCATTAATCTCTTTTTTGTATATATATATATAGAGAGAGAGAGACACACACACACACACACACACACACATTGGTTGTATATCTGGAGAATCCTGATTAATATACCTGATAAATTCAAAACAAAACAAAACTTGAACAAAAAATGTTCAGGTGAATGTTTTTTGGCATCTGAGTTTCAGTCCAAACAGGGAAGGAAGGAGAGGAGGCATCTTCAAAAAATGTAGACACCCCCCAAAAATATATTAAATCAATAATAATTTAGCATCCAAGATGTTGTTGATGGTTGGAGTATAGGCCACTACTCATACAAAAAGCACTGTGGGAAATGGAGTTCTACAGAGAGTAGAATTTGTGGTTACCAAGGGCTAGGCAGGAAGGCAGATTGGGAAGATGTTGGTCAAAGGATTCAAAATTTCAGTTAGAGAAGGGAGGGTAAGTTGAAGAGCTCTATTATACCACATGGTGACTGTGGTTAGTAACAGTATATAATATCCTCGAATATGGCTGAGAAAGTAGGTTTTAAGTATTCTTGCCACACACAAAAAATTATGTCAGGGGTGTGAGGTAATGTGTGTGTTAATTAGCTTGATTCAACCATCCAATGTATATATATTTCAAAACATGATGTTGTACACCAAAATATATACAATTGTTATCGATTCAAAATGGGGAAAAAAGAAAATGGAGTTCTTCATTTAGCAGATGACGCTTAAATTCTTTTTAATCTAGAAAGTATCTATATTATTCTAAGATACAAAAAATAAGACCAGTTGGTGTTTACTATTTTCCTCAGATTTAACAAATGTAATGGAATCTTAGCTTGGATCTTCTCTGCTCTTGTTTCTTCATTGTTTCTGTTTAATGTAATAGTATCTCTCACTTTCTTAAATGGTTTCATGTTACTGCTCTGTTCTATAGAACATCTACCAGAGTCCTGTCCAATTCTCTACCCACCCACCCCCACGTCCATCCCTCAGTGATTGCACATTGAGCATGAGCAAAGCCATTCTTCCAGGGTACTTGAAGGGTATAAAACCCTTCAAGATTATTGAGAATGAATGGTGTTATATAAATGTCATGTTGTTTCATAGCAGTTCTTAAAACAATGAGATAATATCTGTTAAATAATGTTAAGTTCCATGGAGAAATGCAGGGCATAAATACAAGTCATTTTTTATTATGTGATTTCCTTATATTTTTGCTGTACAATTTAAAACATTATAATCTCTAAAGATGTAAATGCTTTCTTTGTGTTTCTGTATGTATGTGTACACACGTATATAGTGCCCATATAAAATTAATGACTAAATTTTGTTGCTTCATTTTGTCATTTGCGCCCAGTAAATTTGTCACCATAAATACTGGCCAGAGAATAATTAGAAATCTAAAGCAGTTTCTTTTAATATTAGACATAGTGTTTACCTCTTACCTTTGTACTTCTGTATTACTGAAATTTTTTTCTTTTCTACTTTTATTTTAGGTTCAAAGGGTAAAAGTGCAGGTTTGTTCCATGGGTAAATTTCGTGTCATTGAGGCTTGGTGTACACATTATCCCATCACCAAGGTCGTGAGCATAGTACCCTATAGGTAGCCTTCCAACCCACACCCTCATCCTACTCCCCACCTCCAGCAGTTTCCAGTATCTATTGTTCTCATCTTTGTGGCCATGTATATTCAGCGTTTGTCTTCCACTTATATGCGAGAACATGCAGTATTTGATTTTCTGTTGCTGTATTAGTTAGCTTAGGATAATAGTCTCTAGCGCCATCCATGTTGCTGCAAAGGACATGATCTCATTCTTTTTATGACTGCATAGTATTCCTTGGTGTATGTGTACCACACTTTCTAAATCCAGTCCACCATTAATGGGCATCTTGGTTGATTCCATATCCTTGTCTGTTCTTGATTTGGCTCTGAGCTTGTTTGTTTTCAGTGTATAGAAATGCTATTGATTTTTCTGTGTTTGTTTTGTATCCTGAGTGTGCATGTGTCTTTTTGTTAGACACATTGATTTTCCTTTGGATATTTACCCAATAGTGGGATTGCTGGGTCAAATTGTAGTTCTGTTTTAAGTTCTTTGAGAAATCTCTACAATGCTTTCCACAGTGGCCCAACTAATTTATATTCTCATCAACAGTATTCTATGCATTACCTTTTCTTTGCAACTTACCAGCATCTATTATGTTTTTACTTTTTAATCATAGCCATTCTTCTGACTGGTGTGAGATGGTATTTCATTGTGGTTTTGATTTCCATCTCTCTGATGATTCATGATGCTGAGGATTTTTTCATGTTTGTTGGCCACTTGTATGTCTTCTTTTCACAAGTGTCTGTTCATGTCGTTTGCCTATTTTTTAATGAGATTTCTTTTTCTTGTTGATATTTAAGTTTCCTATAGATTCTGGATATTAGACTTTTGTCAGATGCACAGTTTGCAAATATTTTCTCTCATTCTGTAGGTTGTCTGTTTATTCTGTTGATAGTTTCTTTTGTTGTGCAGAAGCTCTTTAGTTTAATTAGGTACTACTTGTCCATTTTTCTTCTGTTACAATTGCTTTTGGGGACTTAGTCATAAATTCTTTGCCAAGACCAATGCTCAGAATGGTATTTCCTAGGTTTTCTTCTAGGATTTTTATTGTTTTAGGTCTTATATTAGAAGTCTTTAATACATCTTAAGTTAATTTTTGTATATGGTGAAAGAAAGGGGTCCAGTTTCATTCTTCTGCATCTCGCTAGCCAGTTATCCCAGCACAATTCATTAAACAGTGAGTCCTTTCCACATAGTTACTGTTTACGTTGTTGAAGGTCAGGTAATTGTAGGTGTGTAGCTTTATTTCTGGGTTATCTATCCTGTTCCATTGTTCTGTGTGTCTGTTTTTGTACCAGTACCATGCTATTTTGGTTACTGTAGCCTTATAGCGTAGTCTGAAGTCAGGTAGTGTGATGCCTCCAGCTTTGTACCTTCTGTTTAGGATTGCATTGACAATTTGTTATATTTTTTGGTTCCATATGAATTTTAGAGTAGTTTTCTGTAATTCTGTGAAAAATGTCATTGGTAGTTTTATAGGAATAGCATTGAATCTGTAAATTTGTTTGGGCAATATGGCCTTTTAACACTGTTGATTCTTCCTATCTATGAGCATGGAATGTTTTCCCTTTTGTTTGTGTCATGTCTGATTTATTTCAGAAGTGTTTTGTAATTCTCATTGTAGAGATATTTTATCTCATTGGTAAGCTGTATTTTATTCTTTTTGTGACTATTATAAATGAGATTATGTTCTTGATTTGGCTCTGAGCTTGGATGTATCAGTGTATAGAAATGCTACTGATATTGTGTGTCTGTTTTGTGTCCTGAAACACTACTGAAGTCATTTATCAGTTCTAGAAGCTTCTGGTGGAGTCTCTGGAGTTTTCTATGTATGGAATCATATCATCTGTGGAGAGAGATAGTTTGACTTCCTCTTTTCAAATTTGGATGCCTTTTATTTTTTTCTCTTGCCTAATTGCTCTGGCTAGGACTTTCAGTACTATGTTGAATAGGAGTGGTGAGAGTGGTCATCCTTGATACAGTTCTCAAGGAGATTGCTTCTAGCTTTTGCCCATTCAGCATGGTGTTAGCTGTGGATTTGTCATATATGGCTTTCATTATATTGAGGCGTGTTCCTTCGATGTCTAATTTGTTGAGGATTTCTAACATCAAGGTATATTGAATTTTATCAAAGGCCTTTTCTGCTTCTGTGGAAATGATCATTTGATTTTTGTTGTTAATTCTGTCTGTATGCTGAATCACTTTTTGTTTTTTGTTTATGGTTTTTGTTTTTGTTTGTTTTGTTTTGAGACAGAGTCTCGCTCTCTCACCCAGACTGTAGTGCAATGGCACAAATCGGCTCACTGCAACCTCTGCCTCCCAGGTTCAAGTGATTCTTCCAACTCAGCCTCCCGAATAGCTGGGATTACAGACACCCACCATCATGCCCAGCTAATTTCTATACTTTTTTTGTAGAGACAGCGTTTCACCATGTTGGCCAGGCTGGTCTCAAACTCCTGACCTCAGGTAATCCTCCCGCTTTGGCCTCCCAAAGTGCTGGGATTACATACGTGAGCCACCGCACCCAGCCATCATTTATTGGCTTACAAATGTTGAACCAACCTTGCATTCCAGGGATAAAGCCTACTTGATTGTGGTGAATTAACTTTTTGATGTGCTGCTGGATTTGGCTTGCTAGTATTTTGTTGAGGATTTTTACATCCATGTTTATCAGGGATATTGGCCTGAAGTTTTCTCTTTTCATTGTGTCTCTGCTAGGCTTTGGTATCAGAATGATGCTGGCTTCATAGAATCAGTTAGGGAGGAACCCCCTTCCTCAATTTTTGGAAATAATTTTAGTAGGGTTGGTACTAGCTCTTCTTTGTATGTCTGGTAGAATTCAGCTGTGAATCCATCTGGACCAGGGATTTTTTGGTTGGTAGACTTGTTTTACTAACTCAGTTTCAGAAATTGTTATTGATCTGTTCAAGATTTTAGTTTCTTTCTGATCAGTCTGGGGAGGCTTTGTGTTTCCAGGAATTTATCCATTTCTTCTAGGGTTTCCAGTTTGTGTACGTAGAGATGTTTCTAATAGTTTCCAAGGATTTTTGTATTTCTGTGGGGTCAGTTTTAATGTCATTTTTGTCATTTATGATTGTGTTTATTTGGATCTTCTCTCTTTTTTTCTTTGTTAATCTACCTAGGGTTCTATCAATGTTGTTTAATCTTTTGAAGAACCAACTTTTAATTTTGTTGATCTTTTTTATGGATTTTTGCACCTCAATTTTATTCAGTTCAGCTCTGATTTTGGTTGTTTCTTCTGCTAGCTTTACTCTTGTTTCTCTAGGTACAATGTTAGGTTATAAATTTGAGATCTTTCTAACTTCTTGATGTAGATGTTTAGTGCATACATTTCCTCCCTACACTGCTCTGTGTTCCAGAGATTCTGGTATGTTGTGTCTCTATTTTCATTAGTTTCAAATAATTTTTTATTTCTGCCTCAGTCTCATTCTTTACCCAAAAGTCAGTCAAGAGCAAGTTGTTTAATTTCCATGTAAGTGTATGGTTTTGATACATCTTGGTATTTATTTCTTTTTTTATTGCTCTGTGATCTGAGAGTGTAGTTAGTATGATTTTGATTTTTTTTTTTTTATTTGTTGAGACTCACTTCATGGCCTAGCTTATGGTCAATCTTAGTGTAGATCCCCTGTGCAGATGAGAAGAATGTATATTCTGGTCTTGTTGGGTGGAGTGTTCTGTAGATCTCTATCAAGACCAGTTGGTTAAACGTCATGTTTAAGCACAGAATAACCCTTTCTCTTTTTTGTCTTCCATTTGCCTGGTAGATCCTTCTCTATCTTTTTACTTTGAGCTTATGGGTAATCCTACTTGAGATGGATCTCTTGAAGGCAGCAGACAGTTGGGTCTTGCTTCTTTATCCATCTTGCCACTCTATGCCTTTTGAGTGAGGCATTTAGACCATTTACATTCAGGGTCAATATTGATATTTGAGGATTTGATCCTCTCATCATGCTGTTACCTGGGTGTTATGTAGACTTGATTGTATAGTTGCTTCATAGTGTCGGGGGGTACGTGCTTAAGTGTGTTTTTGTGGTGGCAAGTAGAATTCTTTTGTTTCCATATTTAGCACTCCCTTTGGGACCTCTTGTAAGGCAGGTCTAATGGTAACAAAGTCCCTTAGCATTTGCTTGTCTGAAAAGGATTTCATTTTTCCTTCGCTTACGAAGCTTAGTTTGGCAGAATATGAAGTTCTTGGTTGGAACTTCTTTTATTTAATGATGTTGAAAATAAGCCCCCAGTCACTTCTGGCCTGTACAGTTTCTGCTGAAAGGTGTTAGCCTGATGAGGTTTCCTTTGTAAGTGACCTGTTCTTTCTCTGTAATTGTCTTTGAGATGTTTTTCTTTTGCATTGAGTTAAAGAATCTCCTGACTGTGTCTTGCATAGCTTCTCACTGGGGTTCTCTGAATTTCTTGAATTTGAATATCAATCTCTCTAGTGAGATTGGAAACATTTTCATGGACTATATCCTCAAATATGTTTTCCATATTACTTACCCTTTCTCATTCTCTTTCAGGAATGTCAATGAATTATAGGTTTGGTCTTTTTACATAATCCCATATTTATCAGAGATTTTGTTCATTTTTTATATTTTTTTCTTTATTTTTGTCTGCCTGTGTTGCTTCAAAGGAGCAGTCTTCAGCCTCTGAGATTCTTTCCTCAACTTGGTCTATTTTGTTGTTAATGCTTCCAGTTGTATTTTGAAATTTCTGTAGTGAATTTTTCATATCCAGAAGTTCAGTTTGGTTCTTTCTTTAAATGGTTATTTCATCTTTCAACTCTCGGATCAGTTTACTGTTTTTTTTTCTTGGATTGGGTTTCAATCTTCTCTTGTGTCTCAATGAGCTTCCTTGACATCCAGATTCTTAATTCTGTCTGACATTTCAGCCATTTCAATCTGGTTAAGAACCATTGCTGGGGAGCTAGTGTGATTGTTTGGAGATAAGAAAACACTCTGGCTGATAGAGTTTCCATAGTTCTTGCACTGGTTCTTTCTCATCTGTGGGGGCTGATGTTCCTTTATCCTTTGAAATTGTTTTCCTTTGGATACAGCTTTTTATTTTTATGATCTTCATTGTCCTTGAGGGTTTGACTGTGGTACATGTTAGGAAAGTTAAATGACTTCGTTTCTGGATGCTTTTGGAGGGCCCAGGCTCAGCTTCACACTCCTGGGCTGCATGCTCTAAACGTGGGAGACTGGGACTGGGTGCATGGTTTTGCCCTCTCATCTCTCAAGGTTAAGCCCCAGTTGGGCTGTTGGTGCCAGATGTTCTTAGGCTGCTGGCAACAGTACTCCATTGAGGGTGCTGTGTGCATAAGTGTTCTGATGGAGGTGCTGCAGCAGGGGTGCAAATTCACTTCAAAGGGGCAGTGGCAGGTCGGAAGTGAACACTTGCCAGCAGGAGGCTGTCAGCAAAAGTGCTGAGGTGGGGCAGTGGGGGACTGCGGTAAAAGCATTATTATGGTAGTCACTGGCAAAAGCACTGTGGCAGGATATCTGAGGCTGTGCTGAATTCAGGCATGGCTGATACCAGACTCTGAAATAGGCCACTAGACAGCAGGATGTACATGTCAGACCTGCCCCAGCAGAACTGGGAAAGACAGTCCTGCTCCCTCCAGGTCCAGCAGCTTACACAGGTCACAGCCACCCCTTCCTTAGGAAGCATTAAGGGCTTGAGATGCATCTCAGCACTCAGCAACCTCATGTGGAGTTTCCAGCTTCCTCTCCCTTCAGTCCTGGTATCTGAGTCATCTCTCTAACCTCTCTCAGTGCATCTCTCAGGTGGTCTGTGTGGACTATGCTGGTTTACTCAATATTCTGGTCTGTCTCAATGGAAGAAGTTCTTCCTGGCTGTATCTAGTCAGCCATCTTGTCCTGTTTCTCCCAGTTAACATGTGAATTTTTTTAAATCTGTATTTATACTATGTATTGATTTACTGAGTTTTGTAAAGACTTCAACGAGGTAACTTCTTTACAAATATTTCCCAATCTCATTTTTCCAACTCTAGCTTCAGGCTCACATTTTCAACTCTCTTTTTAAAGTTTCCTTAATCCTAATAGTGACCAAAATTAAGTGTATTTTCTTCTTCATAATAATAATTCCCAGACCTTAATCCCTACTACTATTACTAGTTGTACCACTCTTTTTCCAATCAGCCAAATTAAATTTTTTTAGTATCATCTTTGACTCCTTCCACTTTTTTACTATCCCTCATCCCTACCCTTATAGACAATCTGATACACTTTTTACCCACTTCTTCACTTCTGTTACTTCATCCATTGCTCTAACTGCATCACTCACCATCTCTTCCTAAGATACTGTAGTTAGTTCCTAATTGGTTTCCTTGTCTCTGGTATATCCCTATTCTAGTTAGTCTTATACATGTGGAGTTAAGATACATCAACCTAAGTTTTACTCCCAGCTTCATCTCATTCTAGTTGTTTCCTTGGGATATTTACTTGAACTCTCTGAACCTATTTCTTTATCTTGAAAATAACTACCTCATGGGTTACTATCATATTTCACTAAAATGATATATTGTTCTAGTCTGTACTTTATTGATTTCATGGTCCAAGAACCATTCAAGCTAGCTTATGTAAAGGGGAGATTCTTCTAAGCATGTATTGGAATCTCATGAATACCAAAAGACAGAAACCAAAGAATAGAAATATAAAATGTGATCAGAATCTGAGACTGAACTCCTTGCGAAGCTATGTAATCTATGTCTCTATCTGCATCTCTAATTCTTTCTATGTATCTGCAGCAGCGTCTTCCTTCTAATGGCAGTCTTCTTTTACTCTCCTATAGAATTTCGTGTAGCTCCTGGTGTCAGATTATCACCCCAGATCCAATTGTGCACATCCTTTTGCTACCACCAGCTAGTTCATATTTCCAAGAAAGGAATCCAGTTGGCCTGGCTTATATTTTGATTGGCTACCACGTTATAGTCCCTGGTGAGCACACATGGCTCATATGCCACCCCTGGCCAGCTTCTGAGGCTAATAGAGGGAACAGCAGTCATGGACAAGAAAGTTTCCATTAGAAGTGAGTATGGACAAGCTGTTAACAATGGGCATGTATAGAAATTTTATGTAAAGCATTTAGCATAGTGCTCAGTGAGTGGTAGTTATTATTTTTATATACCAAAAGAAACGAACCAAAATTATTTTAATGTACTCTTTCCCTCTCTCTCTTTCTTAGACACACACACACACATGAAAATTCACAAAATAAAAAATGTGTAGTTAGCAACATGGGCTTGAAGTCTTCTAACATCAGTTAAAGCAATAAATCTGTTATTTAAAACGTGTGTGATCTTGGACAAATTATATTTTTCCTAACCTTTCATTTCTTTATTTGTAAATGGGAATGATATTCTGTCAGTTAAGAATCTTATGGTTTCAAATGGCTAATCAGGCTTATGCTGAAAAGATTATGCTGGGGCTATAGGTAGAACTGACTTCAAGCACAACTTTGTGAGAGGCTAAAATGATGTCAAGTAGGCCTGAATTTCCTCTTTGTGTCTGCATCACTTGATTCTGCTTTTACATCTTCACCCAAACCTCCACATACCCAGCCTTATTTGTTCCATTCAGAGTCATGCTTTCCCTTTCATGGGTTTGAATAGTCAAAGAAACTCCTCATATCTTCCCAGATTCTAATCCAGTAGACAAGAAAGTTCGCCTTAGTCCTAGAGGTCTCAACAAAAATCTCTTAGCATCTCATTGTTGATTATTCTATCATGTGCCTATTTCTGAATCAATTACTATAGCTGGGAAATTAAAGGCTCTTATTGGCCAGTGCTGAGTCACGTGCCATTTATCAAGTCAAAAATAGAGGCAGCCTGACTAGAATCACATGGAATTAGGGAAAAAGGGAGAGGAGTGTTCATCACAATGGTAATACCAACTTTACATGATTTTCAGAAGGATTAAATCAGTTTTTACATGTATACAGCGTCCTCGAGTTCTGCAGTAAAATCTGTATTTCAAGTCCTTTCCTCCATTACTTCCCCAGACAGATTCCATATTCTCCCCAGTCTATTCTGATGGATCCTTGACTATACTCCCACCCTTTCTTATGGGTGTCATGTGGCTTTTGTGACTCCATTGGCCTGAGCACCTTCTACTATTTTTGCTTATGGGATTTTTGTCCTTCATGTTCCATCTCAAACACCTTCTTCACCTCATGAATCTTTCTTAAACTACCTTAGATCCTATCCAAAATCCCACAAAGGATATGGTTGCTGAAAGATGATTCAGCAATCTTCATTTCTGGCTCCCAGCATCAGACATACATTTTAAAAGCCATTTTTCTGGCTATCCCAGTTAATTTCCTATGCTACTTACCACATGCTGCTTTGTATTAATCTTCTGCATTAATCTGTATCATAAACTCTAAAGGCTCACAATAAGTATTTATTTCATTGAATTAAACCTAATTTCAACTAAATATACATTATTTATGAAATTTTAAACTCATATATTTTACTCAAAACAAAATTTTAACCTTACTTTAATAAGAAATTTTATAAACTCTTGACTCTCATATATTTTAGATATTTAGTACTGATCTAGTAAGTCAAACATATAGCCAATTTTCAGTAATCTACAATATGCATTTCAGTCATATCATTAAGACCTGTTTTGCCCAGGCTTGCTTTGTGTACATTAGGATTTTGTATTTGACTTCCTATTAATTAATCCATATTATTGAATGCTTACTATATTATATTTAAGCATTTTTCAAGGCACTGAGGAAGTATCTATTCTCCTTCCAGCAGGCATGGAATGAATGCAGTCAATGAAGATGTAAATAAAAAATGTAATGTTAAATAATGGAATTTCTAGCTTTTAGTTGCCAGAATGTATGTTTGTTTGTTTACGTGTTTTTAAAATCTCGGTGTTGTAAGATTAGTGTTGGAAAAGAAATTATTAGGGGCAGACTTCAAATAAAGAGAAAAAAATACTACTTTCTTCTACTTTCTTGAGACAGTGCTGTTTCAGCTGCTTTAACTTTCCTGTTATGAGCAGGCGGGTTCCTTTAGTTTGCTCTAAAAATCAAGAAGCGTTCCTAAAAACTGTTCCTAAACAATGGTGAGTTTTACTAGGTAATAGCAATATTTATGGAAAATTAAACTTCAATTCAGTTTGTTCTATTAGGTGCTTGCAAAAGTGAATAGAATTCTTTGGATAGTTATCACCACTAGTTTAAAAAAATGCATTAAATAGAATGTGTATATATCATCACAAATGTACATATTTCTGATCCAGATTTACCACGTGCTGTATTTTTTTAAAATTCAGATTTTGGTTGAGATTGATGTATTATTACTTGTGACTTTATGGGAAAGCTGAAAAATTTTAGTTCAATAATAAAATGATTCCAACAGTTTCAGAACAGTTACATCATTTAGTAAATCTGGCAAGTATTCTACTAAAATAGGGAAAAATCAAGAGTTTACTATTATTTACATCACCAGTTTTAACTTAGGTAAGTATATTTTACATTGTTAAACTCTCGAAGCTGAATAAATTCCACTATAGATGGTAACATTTATATTGTTCAATTTCCAGACAGCCTCTCTGTGCCAGGCATTTTCCATTGTCCTTACTTCTCCAGTGCCAGCCCTGCCTCCTGCCCCTCTTCTTTTTTGCCTCATCCTTACTTTTCTGAAAAGGCCATCTAACGTGAGCTGCTTCAGCTTTACTGTTCTCGACCACTAAATTTCTGTTTCCCCACACATTTCTCCAGCCCGTCTTTTGTCTCAGGACAGGGTGCCTAGTTCTTCTTAAGGCTAATCACCCACTCCGCTTTCCAAATCTTCAGGAACTTTCCCTTCTCCTTCTTTTGCAAAAGTCTGTCCATATCCTCTTACTTTTTCCCCTGTGCCTCACCCCTGCTCATTTCTTCCCTGACCACAAAGATTTTGTTTTTTATCCTTGTGTCTGTGTGCTCCCTTGCAAACTCTGCCTTCCACTATTGAACCTACTTCTGAAGAGTAGTCCCAAATCATTGTTCACAACTCCTAATCATTTCTTTGGATTTCTAGATTATTAACTTCTCAACCCGACTGAAATTGCTCTTTTAAAACTTAGCAGTCGGCCGGGCGCGCTGGCTCACGCCTGTAATCCCAGCACTTTGGGAGGCTGAGGCAAGTGGATCACCTGAGGTCAGGAGTTGGAGACCAGCCTGGCCAACATGGTGAAACCTCATTTCTACTAAAAATACAAAAATTAGCCAGGCATGGTGATGGGCACCTGTAATTCCAGCTACTTGGGAGGCTGAAGCAGGAGAATCGCTTGAACACAGGAGGCAGAGGTTGCCATGAGCTGAGATTGCCCCATTGCACTCCAGCCTGGGTGACAAGTGAAACTCCATCTCAAAAAAAAAAAAGTCAACACTCACCCACATTCACTGCGTTTCCTCAGTCCGCATATTCCCTTAAGGAAGTTGATTCGTTTTCTTATCACCATTGCCTCTTTAAGTTTATAATGTAGGGATCTCAGTTGCTTCTCTAAAATACGTTTTTTACTCTTCAGTAGCAAAAATAAACAATTGAAAACTCACTTAAGTATACAATATAATGTTAGATAATGACAAGTCTGCTCGTTTTTAATTGTCAAAAAGTTTTCTTCTTCTTTTAGCAATCTCTGTGTTGCAGGCTAAAGACTTCAAATAAAGTTAGGGGAAAAGTCATAATTTACCACTTCCTTGGTGATCTGAGAAAATGCCTTTTCAGGATCTTAATTCTTTTATTCTTTGTACGTAAGTGGGGAAAAAAGCTAAGTGCACAACAAAGTGTGACATACACACACACACACACACACACACGTTTGCAGAAAAACTATGGGAATGATAAGCCAGAAAATAATTAAGTTGCTTATTTACAAGGAATAGCAGCATAGAGAAGAGGTAGAAGTGATAGGGAGGCAATGATACCTGAGTTTATCTTTTTTTGTAGTTTTCACTTTTAAAAATGTATATCTGTTCTAAATAGTTTAAAAATTAGCAAGCATGGAAAGGAAAGAGAAACTAAAACTGAATGTAAGTAGAAACAAATAAATACAATTTTGTTTCAAATGAGTAACATTACACTGCTGAGAGGTAAAAGAAAAAATTTGATTATATTATTCCACAAGAGGTGTGGAAAGAACAGTAAACAAATCTTGAACTTTTCTCAGTTGGCCAGTTGGCTTTGTCTTGGGTTTTTTTTTTTTTTTTTGGTAGTACTATAGGCATACTAATTATAAAACTATTTTATGTATATGGTAAAATTTAGTAAATTAATAATACATGTGTTGATGTAGGGAGCCAAGGTTCTCATTACAGAAGAAAGTAGATAAAAATGTGGAATGAGGGTAGACAAGGAAAAACTTTGGGGAATGGATTGGTATGCGTGGATGCATTGGATTTGAATGAACTTAATGATTTCTTATACATTTCCTACCTCTGGCTGCTGAAGGGACCTAAAAGCAAAGAATCAGTGGCAATGAGTGCATTTGGCACCCAGATCTTGGTTTCTAACACCATTTCCCCCTGAAAGGAACCAGGGTAATTTGAAGAAATGACTGATTCCCAAGACCAGACCACCTGTTGTACAAAAAAAAAGGGGGGGTGGTGAGAGGGCGGAAGAGTGCTCCTGAAAATGACGGTGGCACATCAAGACAACATAGAAGGCATCTTGAAAGGGCCTCTCCTCCACTGTTAAATCTGGAATTACTTGAGTTTCAGATAATTGAGGACACACAACTCAGGAATTAAAAGATAATGCAATTTTTTAATGGGCAAAGCATTTGAATAGACATTTCTCTGAAAAAGATATGCAAATGGACAATAAGCACATGAGAAATGCTCAGCATCATTAGCAATCAGGGAAATGCAAATCAAATCCATAATGAGATATTATTTCACACCCAGTAGGGTGACTATAAATACATTTTTTTTAAGGTAAGGGAGCAACCAACAAGTATTGGCAAGGACATGGAGAAACTGGAAAGCTCATACATTACTGATGGTATTGTAAAATGGTACAACTGCTTTGGGAAAAAAGTTTAGCAGTTCCTCAAAAACTTCAAAATAAAAATAACATATGACCCAGCAGTTACACTCCTAGATATATATCAAGAGAATTGAAAGCACGTGTTAAAAGAAAAAAAAAAAACTTGTACACAAATGTTCATAGCAGTATTATTCATAATAAACAAAAAATGGAAACAACCCACACAACAACCTAAACAAACTGCGGTGTATTCATACAGTGAAATATTATTCAGCCATGAAGAGGAATAAAGTATTGATTCATGCTACAACATGGGTGAAGCTTGAAAACATTACACTAAGTGAAAGAAGCCAGAATACAAAAGACCATGAATTATATGATTCCATTTATGTGGAATGTCCAAAATAGGCAGATCCAAATCTGTAGAGAAAGAAGGAAAGTAAGTATTTGCCAGGGAATGCAGGGAAATGAGAAGTGGGACTGACCGCTAATGGTATTTCTGCTAACAGGTAGTGTTTTTTTTTAAGGGGTGGTGGAAATTTTCTGGAATTATAGTGGTGATGGTTTTACAACATTGTGATTATACTAAAAATTATTGAATTACACACTTTAAAATGGCGAGTTTATGTTATATGAATTTTATCTTGATAAAACATGCAAAAAACAATCATTGAAACCAGTAAAAAAAAAAAAAAAAATTGAACTATTGGGTAGAAAAATAGGAATTCATGAATCCATGAGGATCTGAATGAATGAATGAATACTTAGAAGAGAAGGAAAGTCTCCTTACAGTAAGATAACAAATAATAAATGTGAAGAGAGTGGTGGAGTTGGAAAATCACCACTGTCATAGTAAAGATTGGTTTGGGCAAAAATGATCAATAGATACTAAATCTAGGGGGAATGCTGGATGAAGAACCATATATTGGCATGATCACAAACTGTCTCCCCACTAATTGCTTATTAGTTGCACACTGATCTGTAATAGAGATCTGTAAAACACCTTGACTGACTGATCAGAATTAACATCCACAATGAAGAGCATATGGACACCACATGTCTCTTAACAGTGCCCTGAGAAGAACACGCAATCACTTGTGTGTTCTGCCTAGGGCTGCATAACCTGACTCTAATCATAAGAGAGCATGAGACAAACCAAATTAAGGAATATTTTATTAGAAAAACAACTGTCTTGTATTCTTCAATAATATCCATGTTGTGAAATAAAAAAAAAAGGCTTAGGAGTCTACAGAGACATCAAAACTAAATGGCAATACATGCTCCTGGACTGGATCCTGGAACAAAGGAAAAAATAATGCTAAAAAGGACATGGTTGGGGAACTTGACACAATAAAATATAGATGGTATAGTAAAGTATTGCATCACTATGAAATTTTCTGAATTTTATATACCTGAATTTGAAATACTATAGTGACTTAAGAGATTATTCTTGTTCTTATGAAACACAAACTAAAGTATTAAGGAGTAAAGAGCCATAATATATGCAACCTAGTCTTAAATGATTGAGAAAAAAATTAATATGTATTTATGCACTGGAAGAGAGAATAATAAAACGTGGCAAAATGTTAAGAACTGGTGAATTTAGGTAGAAAGATACGAGTTTTTTATATTATTCTTCAACTTTTCTGTAAGATTAAAATTATTTCAAAATAGAAATATTAAAATTAGTTTTTAAAACTTATTTAAATTGATCAACTAATTTTTTTTACATTTTTCTTTTTTATCTTTCAAAATGTTTTAAACATACAGAAAGGTAAAGGGACTTAACCCATTTTTTTTATCCAACTAATCTTAATATTTTTTACATTTTTTAAAAATAAATTTAAACTTTACATATATAGCTTAAGCCCCATGTATACTTTCCAATTTTATTTCGCCCCCTTCCCAAAACTACTCACTACTCAGAAGTATGTTTCCTTCCTGTACATGTTTTTAATCCTTTATTGCATGTGTATATAGCCATTAAAAATAATACTGCTACTATGCCACTCTATAAAAGTGGTATCAAATGGTATGTATCCAATTACACCTTGTTTTTTTTTATTTATCATTATGCTTTTGACATTTGTCAATGTTTTTATATGTAGTACATATTTATTTATTTTAAATGATTTGTAGTATTCACTGAATGCATATTCTAGTTTTTCTCCTGTTCATGGGCATTAGGTTCCTTTTATATATTTCCTATTTTAAACATTCTGCAGAAAGCATCCTTGTACACTTCTGTGTACATAAATAAGAGTTTCTTTAGGGTATGTCTTTAAATGGAATAGCTGGATGTGGGTAGTTATCATGATTATAATGATACGTAATGTTTACTAACTCTCCTAAGTGATTTATATGTATTAATTTAATTTTTAAAACAATACATGAACACTTATTAACATTTTACTGGTGAAGAAATTGAGCTATAGGGTGGTTAAGTAATTTGTCCAAAATACCATGGGTAGAAAATGTCAGAGCCCTGATTCAACTGATGTAACAAACCTATAGTGTGTATGCACATCTTCAACCCCTCCCAATATTGCCATTTTGTTTTCCAAAGTGGTTGTTACCAGTTTATAATCTCAATGGCCAATAGGAATTTATTTTAATTCTTAACTTGTAAAATTAAAAAGTAATTCATCCATTAAATTTTGTGTGGGGTGTTTACAGACCTCTAAAATCTAAAAGTCTGAAAACCACTTCCTTACATGGCACTGTTTAGAGGAACATGGTTTATAGAATCATAAGCCTGAAATCACCACTTCCTTACTTGACATTGTTTAGAAGAGCATGCTTTTACAGGATTATATGGCTGGAATCCTTGGTCTTTAAAACGCCCAGCTATAGGAGGTTTTCATGAATTCCTCTGGATCCAAACTGTTCAATCAACCATCCAGGCTTTATAATCTTTCATTGTTCTTGTCTCTTCTTCACCTCTTCCCCAATCTGCCATTCCCAATTCTTTACTCTGTCAGTATTGCCATATTCAGCCAATTGGCAAGTCTTATTTACTCACCCATTGTAGAATCTCTCATCTGTCCAATTCTGCTTCCAGGTTTGTATCACATCCTTTTTTGGCAGTGTAATAAGGAACCTAAACTGATCTTTTTCTCTAGAATCTCCCAGAAGTGATTCATCTATACACTGTAACTTAAGTGATCTTCTTAATATAGTTATTTTATTATTCCTCTTTTCACAAACCTTTAGTACCATCTTATCGTATACCAAATTAACTGTAAAATTATCTAATCATCTATGATTTTTCTCTATAATCTTGCTTTCAGGTTGTTGACCATCTTATCCTCTATTACTGTCCTGTATTCTATCAGTGGAACACAGATAGATCTTGGGTAAAACGGAAGATTTTTCAACTCTCATATTTTCAGATGGTGCTGATAGTGCAGGTCCAGTCTAGGTAACACACTCTGAGAATTGCTGCTCTAGTTGATCTGTAGGACCTGGCATAGGGTCTTACAAATTAGCTGATCATGATATATATTTAATAGAATTAAATCCCATTTCTTAAGATTTAGAGAAAGTGACTTTCTACAGTATTCAATCCAGAAGAGATGGTTACATTTAGTTTTGAAAAGAGTTTTAAACTTGCAGAAAACAGTACAATGAACTCATATATATATCTTTTACCTCGATTTGCCAGTCATTTACATTTTTTAATATTTGCACATTACATTGCTCTCTGTATGTTTGTATAAGTATGTACATACATTTTTCTTTCTTTTTTTTTTTTTTGAGACAGAGTCTCGCTCTGTCACCCAGGCTGGAGTGCAGTGGCGCAATCTCGGCTCACTGCAACCTCCGCCTCCCAGGTTCAAGCTATTCTTTTGCCTCAGCCTCCCGAGTAGCTGGGACTACAGGCACGCGCCACCATGCCCAACTAATTTTTGTATTTTTAGTACAGATGGGGTTTCACCATATTGGCCAGGCTGGTCTCAAACTCCTGACCTCATAATCTGCCCACCTCAGCCTCCCAAAGGGATTACAGGCGTGAGCCACCGCCCAGCCATGTGCATACATTTTTCTCTTGAATGATTTGAAGGTACCTTAGTGATACCAGGTCTTTACCCTAAATACCTACGGGTGTATTTCCTAAAGAGGGACTTTCTCTTATATAAACATTGATTGATATTGTTACCTAATTTACAAAGTCCAAATTTTGTCTTTTGTTCTAATAAATGTCCTTCATAGCTGGTTATTTTTTCCCATTCCAGGATTCAATCCAAGAATAAGGCAGAAAGTGTAGTTATAGAGAGATGTTTTGAGATTATGTAAATATGTCATTGCTCATCAAGCTTGCACCCTTAGTTTTTTTGTTTTGTTTTGTTTTGTTTGTATTATACTTTAATTTCTGGGATACATGTGCAGAACGTGCAGGTTTGTTACATAGGTATACATGTGCCACCATTGTTTGCTGCACCCATCAACCCATCATCTACATTAGATATTTCTCCTAATGCTATTTCTCCCCTGGAACCCTGCTTCCCAACAGGCCCTGGTGTGTGACGTTCCCCTCCCTGTGTACATGTGTTCTCATTGTTCAACTCCCACTTATGAGTGAGAACATGTGGTGTTTGGTTTTCTGTTCCTGTGTTAGTTTGCTGAGAACGATGGTTTCTAGCTTCATCCATGTCCCTGCAAAGGACATGAACTCATCTGTTTTATGGCTGCATAGTATTCCATGGTGTATATGTGCCACATTTTCTTTATCCAGTCTATCATTGATGGGCATTTGGGTTGGTTCCAAGTCTTTACTATTGTGAATAGTGCTACAGTAAATATCCGTGTGCTTATGTCTTTATAGTAGAATGATTTATAATCTGTTGAGTATATACCCAGTAATGGGATTGTTGGGTCAAATGGTATTTCTGGTTCTAGATCCTTGAGGAATCACCACACCGTCTTCCACAATAGTTGAACTAATCTACGCTCCCACCAACAGTGTAAAAGCATTCCTAATTCTCCACATCCTCGCCAGCATCTGTTGTTTTCTGACTTTTTAATCATCGCCATTCTAACTGGCGTGAGATGGTGTCTCATGGTGGTTTTGATTTGCATTTCTCTAATGACCAGTGAGGATGAGCTTTTTTTCATATGTTTGTTGTCTGCATAAATGTCGTCTTTTGAGAAGCGTCTGTTCATATCCTTTGCCCACTTTTTGATAGGGTTGTTTGGTTTTTTCCTGTAGATTTATTTAACTTCCTTGTAGATTCTGGATATTCGCCCTTTGTTAGATGGATAGATTGCAAAAATTTTCTCCCATTCTGTAGGTTGCCTGTTCACTCTGATGGTAGTTTCTTTTGCTGTGCAGAAGCTCTTTAAGTTAATTAGATCTGATTTGTCCATTTTGGCTTTTGTTGCCATTGCTTTTCATGTTTTAGTCATGAAGTCTTTGCCCATGCCTGTATCCTGAATGGTATTGCCTAGGTTTTCTTCAAGGGTTTTATGGTCCTAGGTTTTACGTTTAAGTCTTTAATCCATCTTGAGTTAATTCTTATATAAGATGTAAGGAAGGGGTCCGGTTTCAGTTTTCTGCTTATGGCTAGCCAATTTTCCCAACACCATTTATTAAATAGGGAATCCTTTCCCCGTTTCTTCTTTTTGTCAGGTTTTTCAAAGATCAGATGGTTGTAGATGTGTGGCATTATTTCTAAGGCCTTTGTCCTATTCCATTGGTCTGTATATCTGTTTTGGTACCAGTACCTTGCTGTTTTGGTTACTGTAGCCTTGTAGTATAGTTTGAAGTCAGGTAGCATGATGCCTCCAGCTTTTTTCTTTTTGCTAAGATTGTCTTGGCTATACGGGCTCTTTTTTGGTTCCATATGAACTTTAAAGTAGTTTTTTCTAATTCTGTGAAGAAAGTCAACGGTAACTTGATGGGGATATCATTGAATCTGTAAGTTACTTTGGGCAGTATGGCCATTTTCATGATACTGATTCTTCGTATCCATGAGTATGGAATGTTTTTCCATTTGTTTGTGTCCTCTCTTATTTCCTTGAGCAGTGGTTTGTAGTCCTTTTTGAAGAGGTCCTTCACATCCCTTGTGAGTTGTATTCCTAGGTATTTTATTGTCTTTGTAGCAGTTGTGAATGGGAGTTCACTCATGATTTGGCTCTCTGTTTGTCTATTATTAGTGTATAGTAACATTTGTGATTTTTGCACATTGATTTTGTATCCTGAGACTGTCCTGAAGTTGCTTATCAGCTTAAGGAGATTTTGGGCTGAGATGATGCAGTTTTCTAAATATACAGTCATGTCATCTGCAAACAGGGACAATTTGACTTCCTCTCTTCCTATTTGAATACCCTTTATTTCTTTGTCTTGCCTAATTGGCCTGGCCAGAACTTCCAGTACTATGTTGAATAGGAGTGGTGAGACAGGGCATCCCTGTCTTGTGCTGGTTTTCAAAGGCAGTGCTTCCAGCTTTTGCCCATTCAGTATGATATTGGCTGTGTGTGTGTTGTAAGTAGCTCTTATTATTTTGAGATACATTCCATCAATACCTAGTCTACTGAGAGTTTTTAGCACGAAGGACTGTTGAATTTTATCGAAGGCCTTTTATGCATCTATTGAGATAATCACATGGTTTTCGTCATTGGTTCTGCTTATGTGATGGATTACGTTTATTGATTTGCCTATGTTGAACCAGCCATGCATCCCAGGGATTTAGCTGACTTGATCATGGTGGATAAACTTTTTGATGTGCTGCTTGATTCGGTTTGCCAGTATCTTATTGAGGATTTTCCCATCAATGTTTATCAGGGATATTGGCCTGAAATTTTCTTTTTCTGTTGTGTTGCTGCAGGTTTTGGTATCAGGATGATGCTGGCCTGATAAAATGAGTTGGGGAGGAGTCCTTTTTCTATTTTGTGGAATAGTTTCAGAAGGAATGGTACCAGCTCCTCTTTGTAGCTCTAGTAGAATTCATCTGTGAATCCATCTGGTCCTGGGCTTTTTTTGGTTGGTACTCTATTAATTACTTCCTCAAATTCAGAACTTGTTATTGGTCTATTCAGGGATTTGATTTCTTTCTGATTTAGTCTTTGGAGGGTGTATGTGTCCAGAAATTTACCTATTTCTTCTAGATTTTCTGGTTTATTTGCATAGAGGTGTTTATAGTATTCTCTGATGGTAGTTTGTATTTCTGTGCAATCAGTAATGATATCCCCTTTATCATTTTTTATTGTATTGTGTCTATTTGATTCTTCTCTTTTTTCTTCATTCGTCTATTTTGGTCTATTGGTCTATTTTGTTGATAATTTCAAAAAAGTCAGCTCCTGGATTCATTGATTTTTTGAAGGGTTTTTTGTGTCTCTATCTCCTTCAGTTCTACTCTGATCTTAGTTATTTCTTGTCTTCTGCTAACTTTTGAATGTGTTTGCTCTTGCTTCTCTAGTTCTTTTAATTGTGATGTTATGGTGTCAATTTTAGATCTTTCCTGCTTTCTCCTGTGGGCATTTATTGCTATAAATTTCCCTGTAAACACTGCTTTAGCTGTGTCCCAGAGATTCTGATTCATTGTGTCTTTGTTTTCATTGGTTTCAAAGAACTTATTCATTTCCATCTTAATTTTGTTATTTACCCAGTAGTCATTCAGGAGCAGATTATTCAGTTTCCATGTAGTTGTGTGGTTTTGAGTGACTTTCTTAATCTTGAATTCTAATTCGATTGCACTGTGGTCTGAGAGACTGTTGTGATTTCTGTTCTTTTGCATTTGCTGAGGAACATTTTACTTCCAGTTATATGGTAAATTTTAGAATAAGTGTGATGTGGTGCTGAGAAGAATGTATATTCTGTTGATTTGGGGTGGAGGATTCTGTGATTTCTATTAGGTCTGCTTGGTTCAGAGGTGAGTTCAAGTCCTGAATATCCTTGTTAATTTTCTGTCTCATTGATCTGTCTACTATTGACAGTGGGGTGTTAAAATCTTCCACTATTATTGTGTGGGAATCTAAACCTCTTCGTAGGTCTCTAATAACTTGCTTTAGAAATCTGGGTGCTCCTATATTGGTTGCATATGTATTTATGATAGTTAACTCTTCTTGTTGCATTGATCCCTTTACCATTATATAATGCCCTTCTTTGTCTTTTTTGATCTTTGTTAAAGTCTGTTTTATCAGAGACTAGGATTGCAATCTCTGCTTTTTTTTTTTTTTTTTTTCCTTTCCATTTGCTTTGTAAATATTCCTCCATTCCTTTATTTTGAGCCTATATGTGTCTTTGCACATGAGATGGGTCTCCTGAATACAGCACACTGATGGGTCTTGACTGTTTATCCAATTTGCCTGTCTGTGTCTTTTAATGGGGACATTTAGCCCATTTACATTTAAGGTTAATATTGTTATGTGTGAATTTGATCCTGTCATTATGATGCTAGCTGGTTATTTTGCCTGTTGGTTGATATAGTATCTTCATAGTGTCAGTGGTCTTTATTAATTTGGCATGTTTTTGCAGTGGCTGATACCAGTTTTTCCTTTCCATGTTTAGTGCTTCCTTCAGGAGCTCTTGTAAGGCAGGCCTGGTGGTGACAGAATCTCTCAGCATTTGCTTGTCTGTAAAGGATTTTATTTCTTCACTTGTGAAGCTTAGTTTGGCTGGATATGAAATTCTGGGTTGAAAATTCTTTTCTTTTAGAAATGTTGAATGTTGGCCCCCACTCTCTTCTGGCTTGTAGGGTGCAGATATCTGCTGTTAGTCAGATGGACTTCCCTTTGTGGGTAACCTGACCTTTCTCCCTGGCTGCCCTTAACATTTATTCCTTCATTTCAACCTTGGTGAATCTGACAATTATGTGTCTTGGGGTTGTTCTTCTCAAGGAGTATCTTTGTGGTGTTCTCTGTATTTCCTGAATTTGAATATTGGCCTGTCTTGCTAGGTTGGGGAAGTTCTCCTGAATAATACCCTGAAGAATATTTTCCAGCTTGGTTCCATTCTCCTCATCACTTTCAGGTACTCCAATCAAACATAGGTTTGATCTTTTCACATAGTCCCATATTTCTTGGAGGCTTTGTTCATTCCTTTGCATTCTTTTTTCTCTAATCTTGTCTTCATGCTTTATTTCATTAAGTTGATCTTTAATCTCTCATATCCTTTTTTACACTTGATCGATTCTGCTATTGATACTTGGGTATGCTTCATGAAGTTCTTGTGATGTGTTTTTCAGCTCCATCAGGTCATTTAATGGCTTCTCTACACTAGTTTATTCTAGTTAGCAATTCTTCTAACCTTTTTGTAAGGTTCTTAGCTTCCTTGCATTGGTTTAGAACATGCTCCTTTAGCTTGGAGGACTTTTTTATTACCCACCTTCTGAAGCCTACTTCTGTCAATTCGTCAAACTAATTTTCCATCCAGTTTTGTTCCCTTGTTGTCGAAGAGTTGTGATCCTTTGGAGGAGAAGAGGTGCTCTGATTTTTGGAATTTTCAGCCTTTTTGTGCTGGTTTTTCCTCATCTTCATAGATTTATCTTCCTTTGGTCTTTGGGGTTTTTGTGTGGATGTCCTTTTTATTGATGTTGATGCTATTCCTTTCTGTTTGTTAGTTTTCCTTCTGACAGTCAGGCTCCTCTGCTGCAGGTCTGCTGGAGTTTGCTGGAGGTCCACTCCAGATCCTGTTTGCCTGGTTATTACCAGTGGAGGCTGCAGAACAGCAAAGATTGCTGCCTGTTCCTTCCTTTGGAAGCTTCGTCCCAGAAGGAAACCCGCCACATGCCAGCTGGAGCTCTCCTGTATGAGGTGTCTGTTGATCCCTGCTGGGAGGTGTCTTCAAGCCAAGAGGCACAGGTGTCAGGGGCCCACTTGAGGAGGCAGTCTTCCCTTAGCAGAGCTCCAGCACTGTGCTGGGAGATCACTGCTCTCTTCAGAGCCAGCAGGCAGAAACATTTTAGTCTGCTGAAGCAGTGTCCACAGCCGTCCTTTCCCCCAGGTGCTCTGTCCCAGGGAGATGGGAGTTTTATCTATAATCCCTTGACGGGGATCGCTGCCTTTCTTTCAGAAATGCCCTGCCCAGAGAGGAGGAATCTGGAGAGGCAGTCTGGCTACAGGGGCTTTGCGGAGCTGCACTGGGCCCCGCCCAGTACTCACTTCTGGTCGGCTTTGTTTACACTGTGAGGGGAAAACTGCCTACTCAAGCCTCAGTAATGGTACACGCCCCTCCCCCCACCAAGCTGGGGTGCCCCAGGTCGAGTTCAGACTGCTGCGCTGGCAACGAGAATTTCAAGCCAGTAAATCTTAACTTGCTGGGCTCCATGGGGGCGGGATCCACTGAGCTAGACCACTTGGCTCCCTGACTTCAGGTCCTTTTCCAGGCGTGTGAACAACTAGTTCTGTCTCACTGACATTCCAGGTGCCACTGGGGTATGAAAAACAACTCCTGCAGCTCTGTGTCTGCCCAAACAGCTGCCCAGTCTTGTGCCTGAAACCCAGGGCCCTGGTGGTATAGGCTTCAGAGGGAATCCCCTGGTCTTTGGGTTGTGAAGACCGTGGGAAAAGCTTAGCGTCTGAGCTGGAGTGCACCCTTCCTCAGGGCACAGTCCCTCAGGGTTTCCCTTGGCTGGGGAGGGAGTTCTCTGATCCCTTTGTGCTTCCCGGGTGAGGCAGCACCCCACCTTGCTTCAGCTTGCTGTCTGTGGGCTGCACCCACTGTCTAACCAGTCCCAATGAGATGAGCTGGGTACCTCAGTTGGAAATGCAGAAATCACCTGCCTTCTGCATTGATCTTGCTGAGAGCTGCAGACCAGAGCTGTTCCTATTCGGCCATCTTGCCAGCCACCACCTGCACCCTTAGTTTTAGTGTTCACCAGTGATTTTCTAATTCCATCATTTCTTTTTATAGTTTAGCATTCCAATCTAAAAAAGAGCTTTCCTTTGTTCCCCATTTATTTATTATATCAATATAAACTCATGGGATCTTATTTTATGAGTCACAGTCTGCTTTTACCATTATTTCTTTTGATGCTCAAAATAAATTATTTCGTTTTTATTTGGCCAGCGGAAGCTCCTTCAAGCTGGCTTTTTCTGGGGTTTTTTTGGTTGTTGTTGTTGTTGTTTTTGAGACAGTCTCACTTTGTTGCCCAGACTGGAGTGAAGTGGTGCGATCTTGGCTCACTGTACCCTCTGCCTCCTGAGTTCAGGCAATTCTCCTGCCTCAGCCTCCCAAGTAGCTGGGGCTACAGGCATGTGCCACGACGCCTGGCTAATTTTTGCGTTTTTGTGGAGATGGGGTTTCACCATGTTGGCCAGGCTGGTCTTGAAGTCTTGACCTCAAGTGATCTGCCCCCGTCGGCCTCCCAAAGTGCTGGGATTACAAGCATGAGCCACTGCACCTGGCCCATGTTATTTTGATGTTTTCCCATTATTATTTGAGCACTTCCTTGTTTTCTGATTTAACAAGATGTTCTAGGTTTATATAATAGTTTCTTTCCCAAGCCCAGAAATCACCCTTTTTCCTAAGGAGCTCTGGTTTCTTCAAGAGGAAAATCATATTTAGAAAATCAAGATCTGGGTACTAGATTGCTCAATCCTATTGCTTCTCGGCTGTCTCAGTAAACAGAGCTAAAAGATATACTGGTAGTCTAAGTATAATACCATACTGCAGGGCACATTTTAGTCTTTGAGCCTTTCCATATTTAACTTTGTTCTCCAACAGTGAGAATTGCTTCTTTGCTACTTTTTTTATTCAGGCAAATATATTATTTAACAATTTATTTGCATATTTATTACAGAAACATTTATTACAGAAATATAAAGCATATTTATTACAGAAAATATAAAACATTTATTACAGAAAAAAATTTATCATAAAACAAAAAAAGAAAAGAAAATGACCTTTATTCTCACCTAACAATAGCCACCGCAGAATATACTTCCATTCCTTTTTATTTTCTGAACATATATGTAGAGAAGTATAGAAATCATGTATTTTACAGTTTTATTTTTTAAATTAGATTGGGCGTTAAATTGCCAAATGTAAAATCTTATACTTGTGAGGTGTTTTTGCCCCTCTGCCATACTATCAGGAGTATGATTTCACAGAATCCTGCTATATTAGATAGATATGGGCTTCATTACTTGCTCCAATTTGGAGGCTGAGAAATCTTGGGCAAGTCATTTCTGAGCCTCAATTTCCTTATCTGTAAGATGAGAGTAATAATAAATAAATTTATTATAAGATATTAAATAATATACAAATATCACCAATTATAGACTTCTTAGCATGACAGGCAGTCAGCAAATTATAACTATTTTGCAGATTATCAAAGCAGTTATCTACATGAGTAGATAAATAATACATTGATAAATGTTATATGTTGAATATATTGTACAAGATTAAAGCATTTTTGAGTGCAGGAAGTGCTTTGTTATATACGAGTAAAGAAAAATATTGCCTGGATGCAATGGTTCATGCCTGTAATCCCAGTATTTTAGGAGGCTGAGACAGGGGTATTGCTTTAGGTCAGGAGTTCGAGACCAGCCCAGGCAACATAGTAAGACCCTTGTCTCTAGAAAAACAAAAATAACAAAATAGCCAAGCATGGTGGTATGCACCTGTAGTTGTAGCTACTCGGGTGGCTGAGGTGAGAGGATCGCTTGAGCCCAGGAGGTGGAGGCTATAGGGAATTATGATTATAATCATGCCACTGCACTCAAGCATGGGTGACAGAGCAAGACCCTATCTCTTTAAGAAAAAAAAAGATAAAAGACAAAAAAATTGCAATAGATCTCTTTAAAATAAGTGGCCAATATGAAAACACACATATATATGTATAACATATTTAAGGCAAACCTGGTTGTACTCCCTCTGCATGTAAATCCATAAATTAAGAATCATGGTTTTATTCACACCAAAAGATTGATGAATACATGTGTTATTTGCTGTCAGAATGTGCTTGGTCAGCCTGTTGTTAGCTTTTTTGCTTGTAACAAGTAAGGAAAACATTGGCTTTCCACAGTCAACCAAATATTTGTTTTGCTGCTACTTACTCATTACTGTAGACTAAATAATTTTTCTTGCCTTTAGCAGCATAAATATGGTTTTAGTCCAGACTTTAGACACTTCAACTTTAATTTTATGCCTGTGCGTATAATGCCACATGTGTGCTTGTATAATAAAATTGTAAATACTTTATCTTCTGCTATATGGTGAAGAGGCTCATTGTACTGAGGTATACAAAAATGATTCCAGAAGAAAAAGATAATGGTATCTGCTAAAATGAATGGGGAGAGGGGAGAGTGCTGGCCTGGAACATAGAAATATAACTCTCCTAAAGATAAAAGCAGACATTGAAACTCCTAAATGTTTAAAACAGGGCATCAGGTATGCTTTTCAATAAAAACTGGTGATAGCAGTGGTAAAATGTTTCATCAGTACGATTATATTCCTAGGTGAAAAAAAAAGATGGAGACAAGGGAAAAAATGAAGTTAATGAATAAAACAAATGTTATTTCAGATCATGGCCCTTCATGTGTGTTACTAAGGAAAAATATAAGGATTTATAACATATATTTGTTTTCCATTTATTTTTATGAAGGCATTAAAGAAATTATCAAAAAATATTAAAAGGGAACAAAGCATTTTAATAACATTCCAACAGTGGCATGCTGATTTTTACTACAGTATGCAATGAAGTTCCTTGCATTTCAAAGGCAAGGGTAGCTAAATCTGTCTCAGCCCCTTAGCATTCTGTACTACCCTTATATTGCCATTTACAACATGAAAGTATAATAATCTATTTACATGCTAGTATATACCAGTATGAGCTTCTGACAAATGTGGCACATCTTGGTGGTAGTTCATTTATTCTAGAAATACTTATTCAATGCCTGCTATGTGCCAGGCATACTTTTGGACATTTTGGATACATCAGATAACAATATAAATACCTCTGTCCCATGAACCTTACATTCTACCTATATTTGCAAAGTTCCTAGCACACTGTAGATTTCTTCTCATGGTCATAAGATGTCTGCACCAGTTCTAAGCATCACATCTTCACAGAAAAGCATCCAAAACAGGAAGGAAAAATTAGAAGCAAAAGGGCTTTCTCCTTTTGGGCCTTTCTTTTCGTAGGAAAGAAAATCTTTCCCAGATCCCTCAAACATGTGATCTGGACCAAACACTGGCTGGCAAAGAGTGGAACAGCAACAAGAAGAAAACTCCTGTTACCACAACTACCAGCTCACCTGCATCTGTGCCATGTGCTTGCTGCCCACGTATGACTAAAGATGAGCTGTTTGTAGTCTTAGGTCAACTCCACTTGTGCCTTGGATCCTGCCGCATGCCCCCATCACCTACTTGCGGGCATTACTCCAACAGTTCTTTTCTTTCTGTCCTGTGTTATCAGCTTTCTGTTCTTACTGGATTTTCATGCTCTTTCATCAGCATGAAAACATGCAGTAATTTCTCCATTAAATATATATATATGTCTTGTCTCCACATCCCCCTCTAACTACTGTCCTTTAGCTATGCTTTCTTTTCTAGAAAAAAACTCCTTAAAGAAATATACGTGTTTGTCATCTCCAATTCCCCTTTTCCTGTTCACTCTTAAATTTACTCCAGTTAGACTTCCATTCACATACAACTGCTTAGCCCTCTTAAGTGACCTATTACCAGGTTTTACACTGTTGGTCACTCTGTCCTCCTTGAATTATTCTTTACTTGGCCTCCAGTTTTTTCTCTCTTATACTAAATTTGTTTGAAAACATCTTTAAGTCTCATGGATTGACATATCATATGTTGCTAATAATTTCCAAAGTGTTTAACATGCATCTTAAACTTAACATGTCCCAAATTAAGCTATTGATCTTATCTTTCAAACCTGCTCCTCCTGAAATCATCCCTGTCTCAGTTAATTTTGGAATCATTTTTTGTTCCTGTTTCTTTTCTACCCCATCCAATTGATCAGCAAATCCGGGATCTGTAGGCCAACAATTTCCACTGGTAGTCCCTGGTCAGCCCCAATCATCTCCCGTATAGATTAGTGCAATCGTTTCATAATTGATCTCTTTGTTTCTGCCAGTGACCTCTTAAAGTCTATTCTCAACATAGTATCCGGGATGGTCCCTTAAAAATATGTCAGATCTTGTCACTCCTTTTTTAAACCCACCAGTGGATTTCTTCAAAGTTAAAGCCTCTACATTTTTCTAGTAGACTCTATAAAATCTGTACTCTCTCCCCTTCTGTTTACATATCTGATCTCATCTCCTTATACTTCTCTCTCAATCACTCTGTTCTAGGCACAGTAGCCCCTTTGCTGATCTGAGTACCCATTTGGCATGTTCCCTGCCTCAGGGCCATTGCTCATACTGTTACCTTTTCTGGACTGTGGTTCCTCCAGATATTCACTTGGCTCATTCCCTTACCTCTCAGGTATTTTCCCAAATGTCACCTTCTCAATGAGACTTTCTTTGACCACTTCTACCTGACACTTCCAAATTGTTCTTCTCCACTTTGTTCTTTCTGTTATTACCTTGTAATATACTATGTATCTTACTAAATTTGTTGTTTGTTTTCTGCCTTCGCCAATAAAATTTTTGTCCATTTTCTTTATTGTTGCTTTCCTAACACCTGTAACAATGTTTGACATTCTCCAAAAAAAAGTTGGAGACTGTATAAGTGAACCAATGAAAGATGAACTCTAAATGGCTTAAAACGTTTATAATACATCCTTTGATACTGAGCATTAAGTTGCCTAAACCACTTCTCCTTTTGTTAACAAAAAAGAAGGTAGAAGAATTATTACTTGGGCAGTCTACTGTGTCTAAGTTCATATTTGTGAAAAACGTATTGTTTCCCCTGCCTTTTCCTCTCATTTCTCTCTGACAAGAGCCCATGAGAAAGGTAGGACAGTGGGTATTTTGCACAAAGAAGTTGTGACTCGGAGAAGTAATTGATGTTCTCCCAAGAGCACCAGCAGAGCTGATAGGACCTAGATTGCCTGATAGCAACTATAGTCCTCTTTCCATAATGGTAACAGTCAATATGAAGTATGATATTTTATAGAATACTGTATAATCCTTCATGTGAACTAAGAGAGGAAACCTACCTTCAGAAAAGTGATTATGAATTGATGTTACTGGGGTTTTTCTTACCTGTCATTTGAATGAAAAAGAAACTTGATGCATATTTAAGATTCTGGATTTTTTTCTATATCTTGAATCAAACAACTTTTATAATAATTGATAAGTTTGTTACTGATACCTTATTTACTGCCGGTATATACTTTTAATAGAGCAGAATACAGAATATGTTGCTTTGCTATCAGATTTCTCCACATTTTGCCCACATCATTCCCATCTTTTCTCAACCACAAGTTATCTCCTCCAGCAACTGTTTAAGCCTAAAACAGTCGAAATACTCAAAATGCTAATTAGATCTGTAATTTTTAATCAATTGAGTAAAGTGAGGAGGCGTGATTGTTAGCTTTTTTGTTAGAAAGAGATATTTGTAACCTCTTTTACCTAGAAGGAATTCTTTAAAGCAACCAAGTATGCTAAGATGCTAGTATATTACCTATGTATATGTACATAGACATATACCACAAATGTGTACACATTATGTAATGCATATAACAAATAAAATATCTAGCACTAAAACTATATTGAATGCAATTTATTCTGTTTGACATTTCAAAATGCATTTCTAGATTTTGTGGCACCTTCAGTAGATACCAGGGACATCACTTATCATTGCATTGTGGATAAAATAGATGTGCATATTCATTAAACTTGGAGAATAGTGTGATGGGAATTCAGATTCACTATTCAGTGACAAAAAGACTGACTGCCTTCGTGTTCTAAATGGGACTAGAAGATGGAGCAGATGAAGGCAGATGAGTTATTCATCTGGGCATTAAGAATGAATACATCTATGTTGAGATATTTATTAATGAAACTACTGTTTCCATTTGCCCTTATTAGCTTTTCCAGTTATAGAAAATTACCTGTCAAGTTTTACTTCTTTCTTGCAATTAGACAATTTCTTTTCCATGGCTTTTTATATTGGCATCGTAGGTTAAAGGTGGTTTTTGATTGGCAGGTAAGTAGTCAGTCCTTGCAGCTGATGAGGACTTAACATTTTTCTCATTACTGTTCTTCTAATGCTTAATCTGCCTGATGAAAAAGAGCCAAACAGCATCTTAGCACCAACTAGAACTCAGCTCAGCCTAGTACATAGGTCTATGTGACCAGTTATTATTTCCTTTAGACTTGTATTTCTCATCTGTCTCTGAGCACCTTCTTGTATCTATTGGCCATTTATTTGGCTTTCTTTGATCCTTTGTTTTTTAAAAACTAAAACATTTCTTGTATCAGCAACCTGTGATAGTCTATTCCAACCATATTTCCATGTGTCGTCTTACTGCTGCTTCCTAAAAAGGAAACATTCCCTCCAGCCAGCAACTGTTCCACCTTGTTTCTCATCAGTAGGGTTGGCACCAGTTCAAGTTCTGTCAACACTATTCCATCAGATAAAGCTGTTACTAACATAAAAGATGAGGGGGCTGGCATGCATACACACTATTCAAGCACCAATGAGCAGACTAATAACATTCTTATTGCTCCCGTGTTAGCCTGTCTGTAGTCTGGTCTAATTTGGCTGTACCTTAGTGCTGGTGGTGATACTTGCCCATGCATATATCAGTATCTGTTTGATAATAGTTGACTCCTTTGGATAAGAATGCATGTTTTCTGGTTTTCATTGACAAAATGGTTAATAATTAAGCTTCTATATAAGATCTTTATATAAACATCATTTTAATAAGCTAAAAGTCTAATCAGATTATAAGCAGTATGTCCACAATCTATTATTATCTGTACCATTTCACTAGTTATTAACAGAATCGGATAAGCTTCGCTTTTATAAAATGTTATATGGCATGCTTAATTTCAGCTCATCCGGCATAATGGTTTTCTTCTAGAAAGAAAGAAAAGAAGTGTCAGACAGAAATATTTCCTATGGGTCTCCCCTCTTTGTAGAAAGAAATCTGGCATTACACTTTTTTGGGGAGCAGGGAATACAAAAAAGGACTTTGAGGAGAGCCTTATATATCATTTTGTTCCAAAGGATAAATCTTCATTTTGGACATTATCAGTCAACCACACTGAATCACCTTCTGTGTTGTGTGATCAATTTAGTTGTGTCAAATCAAAAAAGATTTAATCAAAAGCTCCAATCTTTTAATTCCCTGCATTTATTATGGTCCTTGTCAGTTCTGCTAAGTGCTCAGGTATGCACAGAGAATTTTCAGACACAGAGAATTTTCAGACACTTATATCATCTTGATTACTTGCTTCATCTTTATCCTGCTGCCCTGGACCATTTGTGAGCCTTTAAAAATCTTTTATCCTGTTTAAGGCTTAAGCTAGAGGCAGGTCTAGTCTCTAGGTTAGAGTTTAGAGCAGGGTTTTTCAAATTGTAGGTAGTAATTCACTGGTGGGTCATGAAATCAATAGTGTATCTCAGTCAGCACTTTTTATTTAATGGGATGGCATCGGCTAGAAAAAATCAGAGTATATCACGTGTAATAATGGTTTTAAATACTGTTTTATGATATTTCATATTTTTTTGTATTTGGTTAGCAATATGAAATTGCCATTTTTGTAGGTAAAAGTCAATATAATATCAATTTTTTATGGCTCAACCTTATATATACAGTTTTGTCTAGTAGATATATACTAACCATATATGTGTGTAGAATTTAGATGAAAAATATTTTTTCTACATATTTCCAGAACAGCTCAAATGCCACTGGGTTACAATAAATGTCTAATATATTGCTCCATGCTAGACCAAGAAGAAATCCATTAGACACTTACCTCTAGATCTAAAAGAGCTAGTTTCTACTGGGTAGAACAGGACTAATTCATGAGAAAAAATATTTTTTAATTAATAGTCAAACAGTGTTTATCATAATTTAGCAGTATTCATAGTTAACAGGCAGTATTTGTGTTTCAAGTGCTAAAATTGAGTGTGCAGATGAACTGTGAGATTCAGAGACATTCAGAGTAGTGAGAACTAGTATCATCAAGAGAATCTTCCTCATTGAGGGAGGTAAAATGTAGAAATGAGTCTGACTAGAGGGGAGAGGATAGAATATTCATGCTTCGTCTCTGTAACATGAGTTTAATAATAGTCTACAGAACCTTGATTCCATCGTAGAAATAATCTATGTAAGGCAGGAATCATGAATAGTAGATCATTTTGATGAAATCGGATCAGAAAATAGTTTAACTTTGAAAAGCACTGACTTAAATGTAGATGTGGTTAAGGGCATACTGTTTGGGAAGACTTTTTAAATCTCACTTAAGAGTTTAAGGTACTTTATGGAAGAGCTTTAATTTTATTTAGACTCTTTTAGATATGATTTTTTTTAGGAACCTTGGGAAATGAAGAAATTATTACCTTGGGGAAATTGTTATTTTACTTTGCAAATAAAAATATCTAGAGGTATTTTTAGAGACAAACAAAATTTATCATGTGTTAATGGGAGCTTAGTGTCTGTGTATTTTTCAGAGTGGACTGAATTAGATTTAGAGAGCAAAATACTGGAATATCCTCAAAACAAATCTGTTATTTGTATATTTCTCTTGCAAACTCTACCCCCTCTCCCTACAAGTTTCTAGTCTGAGCTTTAATGTCCTACCATGACCATTTTAGTCACAGTGTTTTTTGTTGGGCTATTTTAACAACCTGCTAACATGCTGCCAACAATCTCTGTTGCTAATCTCAAATCCTGCCAATACATTCTGTGTGTGGCTTTTCTGAAACACAAACACGATCATGTGTCAATCCCCTTCATAAAGTTCTTTAATGGCATCTCATTTCCTATAGCGTAAAGTCCTTTGCATGGTATGCAAGACCTTACATGGCCTATAATTTGCCTGCCACACTAAGCTCATCTTTCACTATGGATCCCATGTTCCATGAATGCTAGATTTTTCTACATACAAATTTATTTCACACCTTGACTTTTACTGTCATGGCTCCCTTTTCGTGGAATGCCTTTTCTATCTAATGAATATTACCTCAATATGCAAGTTGTTGTTTAAGATCATTTCTCTAAGATTCCTGTCCTGATCACTCTTTCATCATTGGACCAGTGTTTCTCAAACTTTTCTGCACATTAGAATCACCTAAAAATTCCAAAGTCTCGGGGCTGAGACCCAGGCATCAATACTTTTTGAAGCTCCCCAGGTAATTCTTAGCTGAATTGAAATGTGACCAGTTTAAACTGAGGTGTGCTGTAAATGAATATCAGATCTTGAAGACAATACCAAAAAATATAAACTAGTTTAGTAATAACTTTATATTGACTACATAGTGAAATAATATCTTCATATATTGAATTAAATTTTAAACATAATTAATTTCATTTGTTTTCTTTTAGGTTTTTAATGTAACTACTAGAAATGTAAAATTCTACTTATGGCTTACATTATATTTGCGTTGGATATTGCTGGTCCAGAACAAATCACAATGATACTAAACTATGATATAAATTGTAACTAATAGTAATGTATGGTGTCTGTTTAATGTATACATGTGTTTTGTTTCCAATCCTTTTCTGCCTCATTGAAAATCTAAACTTACATAAATTTTATTATACTAGAATTTTATCATGAAGTATTAATTCATTAAGTTCTTAATTCAGAAAACATTTGATGCTTGTTATATGTAAAATACTCTATAAGGAAGGCAAGGAAAATAAAAACCAAAATAACTATGTAAAATTAAAAAGTTACCAAATATGGATTTCAGAGGAATAAGAGATTAAAACCAATACCATTCTAACCATTTAAATTATTTTGCTATTTTACATTATAGAGAATTAAGACAAGGCATGGTATCTTTTAAAATCAGCTTTATTGAGGTATACCTTACATACAATAAAGTTTACCAATTTTAAGTATGCAATTCAGTGAGATTTGACAAAAGTGTACAGTTATATAACCACCAGCACAATCAGGACATAGGACATTTCTATTATCGCTCAAAAGTTCCCATGAATCCCTTTGCAGTTAATCCCCTCTAGTCATGGACCCAGCCCTGGCAACCATTAATCTGCTTTCTCACACTATAGTTTCGCTGTTTTCACAATTTCGTGTGATTCGTGTTATACATTATGTGTCTGGCTTCTTTTACTTGGCATAATGCTCTTGAAATTCCTCTATTGTATCAGGTTTTTTTTCCTTTTTTGTTGATGAGTTGTATTCCACTGTATGTATATACCATAATATGTTTATCCATCCATCAATTGATGAATACTTACGTTATTTTTGTTTTTTTAAGTATTATGAATAAATCTGTTATAGCACTAATTAAGAGTGTGATTTCTGGGTCACATGGTAGTTTATAAGAAACTTCCAGCTGTCTTCCAAAGTGGCTGTATCATTTTGCATTCCCTCTAGCAATGTAGAAAAGTTCTAGTTGCCTCAAATCCTTGTCAATTAATGGTATTATCAGTGTTTAATTTCAGCTATTCTAGGGAATGCGTAATGGTATTTCATTGTGGTTTTAATATGCATTTCCCTGATGATCAGTTATGATGAACATCTTTTCGTGTGCTTAAATCAGATTGTCTTTTGTTATTTTAATCAGATTATTTTTAATTGGATTGTTTGTTGTCTTCTTATTTCCTTGAAAGAGTTCCTTATATATTCTAGATACAAGTCCTTTATCAGATAAATGTTTTGAAAATAGTTTTCAAAGTTCATTTGCCATGCAATTCACCTATTGAATGTGTACAGTTCAGTGGTTTTTAGTTTATTCATAGATATCCACACAATTTTATTTGAGAACATATTCATGATCTCAAAAAGAAACCTATACCCTTTAGCTATCACCTGTTACAGCCTCAGCCCCCACTACCCCGGACCTGTGCAACCACTAATCTACTTTCTCTCTATATAGATTTCTCTGTTCTGGACATTCCATATAAATCGATCATATAATAGGTAATCTTTTGCAACTGACATCTTTTCACTTAGCACGATGTTTCCAAGGTCCATCCATGTTGTAGAACGTATCAAATACTTGGTTCCTTTTTATGCCGAAATAATATTCCATTTTATGTCTATATCACATCTTGTTAATTTTTCAGTTGATGGACTTCCAAATATGTGTTTCTAAAATGTATTTATGATTCATATGTAGGTACTACTGAATGAATGTGTTGTGTACTATATATAACATATACCAGAAAAAAGAATACAGTTGTCCCTCAGTATCCATGGAGGATTGGTTCCAGGACCTCCTGCAGACACAAAATCCTAAGATGCTCCAGTCCCTGATATAAAATGGCAGAGTATTTGCATATAACCCAAGTGCATCCTTCCATATACTTTAAATCAACTCTAGATTACTTTATAATACCTAATGTAATATAAATGATATGTAAATAGTTGTTATACTGTATTATTTAGGAAATAATTACAAGAAAAAAAGTCTGCACATGTTTAATACAGAAACACTTTTTTTCAAATAATTTTGATCTGCAGTTGGTTGAATCTATGTATGCAGAGTCTGTGGATACATAGGGCCAACTGTAGTTTAAAAGATACAGTAAAATATAAATAGCATTCTGACATTTTCTTTTCCATTCTCAATGGGCCATTTTGTGTACTAGAAACCCTTTATATATACAAATTTTTGAGGCTACTGGTTCAGACAAGTAAGTTAGGTGAATGAAAGTATTCTAGATAGTATACAACATGAACAAAAGCACAGATTTAAGAGAAAGCGTGGGACCTTTTCTTATCTTGCAAATTGTGTGTCTAAAACCTGGAGAGGGGTATGGAATCTTTCATTCCATCATTTTTATCCTGTCCCTCACTATAGGAATTGAAGGTTTATTGACAACATCTATATACTCTTGGAATGCCTGAGAAAGAATATTAAATAAAAATTTTTGTACTATTTAAGCCTATGGTTTTGTTAATACTATTTGGCAGTGGATACTAGACACTCTGTTACTACACTTTCCCTTTAGAAGCAAGCTTACAGTTTGTGCTCCTTTCAAATAATCTCGACCAAGAATTAACAGTATTAATTTTATTTTCTTCCACTCTTCTAGTTTATTTCTGAACATCTTAGCTGCATTATTATTTGAGACTTCAGGGGACTGACTTGAGTCTGCTCTAGAAAAACAACATCAAAAATAAGTTATTTGTACTTCCCATTCTACAAAACCCATGGAGAAGTCCCTTGTACTTTATTCCATGCTTTGCCAAGTTGCCATGTGAGGCATTTATGAACGAATAATTATGCTTATTCTCACCCTTTTGGTTGTGGTTGAATAGAAGAGAGTTGCAACATTTACTATATTACTGCTGAAGATTTTGCTAGTCTGTGGTATGTATCTTGTGAAGATGCTTGACAGAGTATTAAGAAAGAATCCAGTAAACTAAGTTTCTCAGAAATATTTCTCAGTGTTGGCTTGCTTGTTTTTCTATTATTCACACTGTTACTATTCTGGCTAATTTAACAGTGTATTACACTAATTCACTACATACCTTGAAGGCCATAGTAATTAACAGTATGTTTTCTATCTCAGAAAGTAGAGACAAAGCATTTGAGACAGACTCAAGCCTTCACCCGAGTGAGTGACAGAGCTTGGAATAGAATGTGAAACTACTAACTCAGAATACTGAACCCAGTTCACTCAGTATGTTGGCTTTGTTTAGTAACTAAGCCAAAGAAAAAATTTAATCAGTGAGAACGTGTCTGTAATTATGTTCTAATCCAAAATAAGAGGGTGAGAAATTTTTCACTTCACCAAGAAGAAAGTGTAAGATTGCTTTAGTGACTAATTCACTTTATGGAACTTAATCAGGCAAACTCAAATAATCCTTCTACAATAAAGGATTAATTAATGCCATTTCAAAACAAAGGCACTTTTTAGGTATTTATTTTTGTCTTTCCCCCAGCATATGTGTTTTTGTAATACAGAGTTCAGGGACTTTACTTTTATTTAACAAGTTGCCTTGATGAGCATTATATTTCTGTTGTTTCTTGATCATTCCTTTGGCCTTCTAGACCTCATTAGAAATGCTCACAGACATTAAGCCTAACATGGCACTTGATGATCACAGTTTTCCAAGGCTTGGGACAAGGGAAGCCAGTTGCTCAGCCAACTCTGCTTGTCCTTGCCATCTTCCCACTCTCTCTTTGAGTTACTTTCTCAAGGAATACATTTTCTACCAAAAAAATCCTTTCCTTTTTTTGAAACAAGTTAATCTTTCATTTAAATAATATTTTTCAAATGTGAGATAGTGTAGGCACTGTTCTAGGCTCTGGACATAAAATAGTAAATAAGACAGAAAAGTCTCTGCCCTCAAGGAGCTCACATTCCTGTGTCTAACTTTGGTGACCTTGTCAGTCAGAGTTCACAGACATCTAGTGATCACATCACTTTCTGCAGTTTTCAGCTTTTACCAAAAACGTAGGTCTCCAAGTGTGATGTCCTGGTCTTTCCAGTGACAACTACTTCCCTGGTTTATTGTTCCTTTGTTTTTTGAGACAGGGTCTTGCTCTGTCACCTAGGCTAGAGTGCAGTAGTGCAATCATGGCTCACTGCAGCCTTGTACTCCTGGGCTCAGGTAATCCTCCCAACTCAGCCTCCCAAGTAGCTAGAACTACAAGTATGTGCCACTATGCCAGGCTAAATTTTTTTAAAGAAATGGGATCTCGCTATGTTGCCCAGGCTGGACTTGGAACTCCTGGCTCAAAGGAACCTCCCACCTCAGCCTCCCCAAATTCAGGGATTACAGGAATGAGCCACCATGCACAGCCCCCTATTATATTTAAGTGAATTATTATGCCTAAAGCACTTAGCAGGCTGCCTGGCATATAGAAAGCACTATATATATATATATATATATATATATACACACACACACACATATGTATATACATATATATACATATATATATATATACGTGTTAGTTATAGGTAGAAGATAGGAGTAGCAAAACATTTTCCATCATTATGCCAACAAATACTGTTTATTCTTTAATCAAATTCAGAATTACAGGTAAGCCCCATGATAAGCAGTGATACATTTGAACATCCAAATTTATAGAAAATAGAAACTAAGTTTTGATAATTCGCAAAACAATTTTCTATGTTTCTCCCAATTATGAGTTTTATTGGCACTTTGGAAATAGGATTTAATATACAGAAATATTTCTTATTCAAGCAATCTATGTTAATAAAATGGAAAATAAGATACCTATTCCCTGCTTCTTCAAATGATACTTAATCAGCTGAAGGCAATCATAACTATAAAATACCTTACAGACATAAAATACAGTGCCTTGTATTCACTGCCAGATAATAATAATACCTCATTTATATAACATCAACACTTTATAAAGTCCTGTCACATGCTTCATTACATTTAGTTCTGTAACAGTCCTGAGAAGTAGATTAAACAAATATTATACTTTCTACTTTGCAAATGAAGAAACCAAAGTATTAAAGATATTTAGTACTCGCCCTAACTTAAATGGTATATTTGAGATTTTATCCAATATTTTTTCCACTGTAAAACTGCAAAGTGTTGTTTCCTCAAAAAATAAAACAAGCCACAAGCAATATGACCTGTTAGCTGTATGCCAGAATCAGCAGACTGATTGCTAGCCTACAATTCACAGCATTACCACTAAAATTGAGCAGGATGACCCCCATTCAACTCACCATCTGATCTCAGGTTCCAGAAAGCCCATTTAGACACAAGTAGACTTCAAATGAAGCATAGTTAGATGAGCTTTTCCCCTACCTTCACTCCATTTTAAAACTTAATTTGTCAGAGATGTCATTAAAGATGAGAATTGAGGAAGGGGGTGAAATCTGAACTAGAATTTGTATACCTATCTTAGAGAACATGGTTGGTCTAGGCAGGTAAAAAATAAAAATGAAAAAAAAAAGTCAACAGTGAAACAGAGTCAGAAACAACTGGACATGGTGCTTTCAAATAGTTGTACATATTTTCATATTTCAATTAGAATATTCTCATACATATAGAAAAATAATTTTACCAGGCTATTTTCCAAAGTTCCTTATTAAAATTATTAGGAAAAAAAAATCCGAAGATTTTGGGGAGTCAGTCGCACTCTCTCCCTCTCTCACCTTTGCACTTTCAGTCACTAAACTACTAAGGAATGCTTTGGTCATTGATCAAGAGGTGTGTGGGCATCAGAAAACTTGAAATTCTACCCCCATTTTATCAACTAACTAAAGCTAGTACTATGTTAAAAAAAAAAAACCCTAAAATAATTCTTAGACATCAGCCCAAACAAAACATAACAATCTAGGATGGTTCAACACATTTAATTTTATAAAAGGCTCACAAATAATAATTAGGTATAGGAATATTAGAAATAAACTTTATAAGAGGCTCACAAACACCTATGAATTATTTTTTGCAGTATAGGACCAACAAGATATAAATTGTGACTGCTCATTGCTTACCAAAATAAAGTTCAAATTTCTTAATCTGGCATTCAGAGACTTTCATGATCAGAGTTTTGTCTTATTTTCTTCCCCATCTTATTTATACATACTTCATTTTTAAAGAATCATTTTTCTCTGCCTCCTGTGCATCCTGCTCTGTATTTCCTTTGGTTGTTATGTCTTGGTTATTTTTTCTCTTTTACCTGCTATTGCCAAATCTTACTTCTCCTTTAATGCCCACTTATGCGGCCACTTCCTCTACCCAGCTTTCCCTCTCCCTCCTCTGCATGAATTTCCTAAATATCAGAACCTCTCCTATTATTTGTACCACTACACAGTAATAGTGTATGTCTTATCCTTTGTCCAGTATATAAGCTCCTATCCTGGAAAACTGTCATTGTTTCCCTCACTCCCAAGCATAATAGCACCACCTACCACCATAACTGTTTGCACTAAATAGAGTAGAAAAAGGATGTGCTGTGAAGTCCGACAGCCTTGGATTCAAATCCTTGCTTTATCATTTATTAGCCATATAACCTGGGGCAAGAGATAACCTCTCTAAACCTCTGTTTCCTCATGCATGAAATAGGGATAATAATACCCCTTCTATTGATACAGAATTAAGTAATAAAGCATGCACAGTATTCTTAGCATTGTGTCTCAGACATGCTAGGTCCTAAAAAATGGTGATGGTGCTGGCAGAGGTGGTCATACTTATATTTTAGAAGCTACTTTATTGCTTCAGTTTCCTCAATCACATAGGAAATCTAAAGGATACTCTGCCATACCACACATGCAAGTATTTTAAGGACTGTTTTGAACAGATTTGTAAATTCTTGTAACTACTCGGAGAAAATTACCTTATAAGTATGTTACAAAACAACAGAACCCTCCTTTAAGTACTGTTAGAAACACAGATATTCTGCAATGTTTAATTTGCCTTGGGCAATTTTAGGTAGCAATTCTTTAGTCTCCTTTCTGTTTGGCTTCATAAAATCTTTTTATCTTGAGGAATTTTTTTTTTTTCTTATTGCTGCAACACGGGGTACATAATTTGTAGTTTCCACATCCAGAATGGCAGGGCAACATGGAAATGTCAAAATGGCCACTGAGCTACAAGAATTGTGGATCACACCATCTGGAGAAGCATAAAGTGTGTTCTGTTGAGGTACCTGGGGGCAACATCAGTCAACCTTTGTGCTAGTCCAGAGGTTTGCGTGAGGGAGATGAGCAAATTTGAACAGGAACAACAAACTACAGCTGATAGGTAGAAAGCTGGGGCCCCCAAAATAAAAACACATATGCCCCTCAACAATTCTCAATAATCATTTATATATTGCAGTTGTGTCTTGTGATCATGACTAAGAATACAGAAACATCTGTAAAAAGCTACTTATCAAGTAGTCTATCTGACAGACTCTCTGATAAGTTTATGTAGTAGAACCACTGTTTAATAAAAAACGTTATTAGAGAGACTCTTGGCACATTGCCCATGGGTTAACCCTGCTCCTCAAAGAGCAGTATAAGAAAAATTATTAGTAAAAATAAGACAATTAAGACCAGTTTTAATGTTTTGTGTTCCGAACCTGTCTTTACTGATCTAAGTTATCTCTGTCCCTTAACATATTAGGTAAGATTACTTAAATTTATTTGAATTGATTTTTAGTGTAATATTTTGTGATATCCTACATTATATGCTATCATGACTGTAATTTATTACCAACATAACTGCTATTTGAATTATAAACTCAGCAAAGCCCTTTACTCCTGAAAAGACAAGATAAAATTTCGGATTTTGATAGGAGTAGGGCTTTAAAACAGGTTTGTTTTTTTTTTTAATTTCCGACATCTTAAGGGAAAATAGCAAAAGTAAAAATTTTTTAAATTCCTAATTTAGAGAATTAAAACTATATTAAGGATACATTCCATTTTATAAATGCTCACACTGTGCTATAAATGTACATAACCCCAATGCGATTACTAGTTTGTTATGAAGCATATGTGCAGTGAGAATGTGCTACAAAGAGAAAGTGCATACGGTAGTATGTGTAGAGAGGAGACATTGGCTTCTTGTAAAATCTGTTTTCTCATACTCCCAGTTTAGCACAATCATTAAACTTCTCCAAACCTCAGTTTTCTCATCTGTAAAATGAGCAGGTTGCTGATACCTAAGAACTTCATGGTACTCAAATTTTATGTTGTGATTCTGGACATACTCCTTTCATGCAGAATTTAAAAATCAAGATTAAGCATCCAGGAGCATGTAAATATATAAAACTCCTAGATATGAATTCTTATATATTCACAAGCTACCCTTCTGGAAGTCTCTAATGGAAAATATGGTTGAAAATCAGTGAGTATTTTCAAGTTTATATTTTAAAATGGAATCCAATCTGAAAAACTGCATAAATTTTAACTGTATTATTTTTTCCCTGAGACAATTTGTAACCTGCACATTTCTCAGATTCTCTAATGAAAAAACACAGAGGAAAATGTTCTGTGTTATTTTATTTTGAGAATTATTTTAAGCCCCTCATAACATGAAGCAATGAAGCTAGGATAAACTGTAGAAGAAAAAATTAACACTTCCATGTGTTCAGTGTTGAGGCATACTTTAATGTTCAAGTATATTTCAGGTAAACCCTAAATTATTTAACCACTTTTAACTAATTTTCAGGAATCTTTAAGAGGCTTATCTACCACCAGATGGAGCCAGTATTGTTCAATTTGTAGCATAAAAATATGCTGAAAATGAAAACTGGTGAAACAGAATAAATAAATAGTTTTTTTATTGTTGTCCATAGTATAGAAAAAAATAAACTTTAGCATCTTTCTGCCTAGTTTCTGTAAAATGCACATGTGTATAGAGGCACCCCCATTAAATTATTTTTTATTATGAATAGGTTTTTATTTTGGCAGTTCCATTGGACGAGTTTTCTTCTTATTCACTATTTGAATATATCACCTTAACAACTTTCAAATATCTTTAAAACAAAGTTAGTAAGGCTTTAGTCTCTGGTATAACTACATAAATGTTATGGGTTGTAATAATGAAAAATGATAGCATAGAATATATTGCCGATAGGCTCTCGTTTTGTTGTCACAAAATATTCCCATTATAGTTTCCATGATGGATTTTCTTAATAAAACAAAAGAAAAGGCATGCTGACTGGGAGAGGGGAAATATGTATTTTATCACCAGTAGCTCCTCAGGGGAGATGGTAGAACCACAATGAATGGCTGCAACTCTTACCCAGAAAGCTTAGTGCCCAGTGGCCCTAATCAGGGGTAACTGCCTTAAACCTGACTTCACGAACTCCTCTCACCTTTATTTAACAAGTGTCAGGAATTATCTAATCCCTTATACCTCAACTTAATTAGGCAACCATCTATTGAAAAAGTATTTGTATGCTAGGGGTGTTAAGGCCCTAAAAGTCCTTCAAGGAAGTTTTCCATTCAGTAAAAGCAATAAGGTGACTGTAGACACTGTTGTAATTCAGGACCTAAAAATGATCTATCTGTTTATTTGTCCATTCAACTACTATTTATTTAGTACATACTATATGCAAGGAGTATGCTAGGCCACAGTTCTTGCCATGTGAGTTTACAGCCTGGAGGGTAATACAGAGAAAGAGACAGTTATGATACAGTGTGCTTGAGAGCCACAAAGTGTTTCGAAGGTTCAAATGAGGGGAAAATATGATTAATTAAGGAGAATCGAGAAAAAGCCATAAGGGATTCTTCCTAGATAGAACTTAATTGAGTAAACCCACTGTTTGGTCTTCTTTTTTTCCCTCATTATCCATTAAATCATATATTATGGTCTGGGAGAGTTTAGGGCCTTTATTTGTAGGATTTTATTTCATCAGGATATACCCAGTTGGTTACCTGATGCATTTTTGTGTCAGATTGGAATTGTTTTCCAAGGGATTTTTTTTTTTTCTCAAACATGAAGAAGAAACAACCAAACTGGTTAAGAGCTTGTACTTTAGAGCCAGATTACATGGGTTTATATCCCCAGGTTTATGATTCATGTGATAAATTATTTAACCTCTTCCTGCTTTTGTTTTCTCATTGGCAAAATGAGGTTCGTAACATATTTTCCTCACAGAATTGTTAGTTGGAGGATTAAACAAGTAACTCAGTTACCAGTGTCTGGCATATAGTAAGTAATTGAAATGTTAAATGTTAGCCATCATGTTAGCTATTTTCAAGTCTGATACTTTTCCTTGAATTAATTTAAGATCTGGTATATTAAAAAATTAATACTTTGTATTTTCCATAAACTATGAGGTACAACTAGACATTAGTAGCATTAACATTTTTTATATCCATCAAAGTCTATTTTGTTGATCAAATGATGTTTACTGTTATTACCACATCACCTTTATTTAGTTAGCAAAAATTTTCTTGAAATAGTAAATCCAGAGACATTTAAAATAATTTATAAGCAGCCTTATTAACAGTTGCTGGCATAGAATAGCCACTCAGTACACCTTTTTTTTTTTTTTTTTTTTTTTTTTTTGAGAGCTTGTCTTGCTGTGTTGTTCAGGCTGGCTTTGAACTCCTAGGCCCAAGTGATCCTCCCACCTCAGCCTCCTGAGTAGCTGTGACTACATGCCTACACCACTACACCCAGCTCAGTACACTTTTTTCTTTTTTTTTTTTAATGAATGAATTTGCAGCTACTCAGAGCTGATAGCTCCTTGACTCTGATCCTGAGACAACAGAGAGTATAAGCTCTTTTAATCTATACAGTGAAAGTTGTGGATAGATAACTTTGGTTCATTAGGTAGGTAGCCAATGAAGAGATTCAAGTGGATTGAAGATTAAGTTTCTGACTGGCTCCTAGGGAAAGGATTAGGGACATTCTTTGTAACATGCAGGAACAAATGTGCAGTAGTTAACTTGCAGTCTTACTATAGTTTGTCACCTAAACTAAGAGTTGGAATACATGTTTTAGCCAAGGCTCTACTGATAACTCACATGGGACACTAGCTAAGTAATGTCCCTTACCTGGTCCTTAGGTAAGGACCTAGGAACTAGGAAGTTAGATTAGAAGATCCTCAAGCTACTTGCTAGCTCTTGTGCTCTAGTAAACTGATGGTTATAGTGATATTGTACATTTCCTTCCCAAGCTCTTTCATATATTTATGAATATATATATATTATATTATATATATCTCCTATTTTTATCTCATACATAGCTAATACATTTTTGAAAGTTTTATTTTAACATCATTGCATAGGTAATCTTTAAGTCCCCAAGATGCTTGTATTATATCCGTGAATCCACATTTTGATACTTACATTATAAGTGTTATTTTTCACGTATGTTAAGTTCACTTTACCCTTTAATTTCTGAAATGAAAGGCCTCTATCATATATGTTTTACATTTCTTTCAAAGCATCTCTTAGCATAAGAAGCACACAGAAGACACTGTGTAATTATGAATTGAAATTTTAATTGAAGACAGTAGGACACAGTGTGGACCTTTATATCATATAGACCTCAGCTCATATCCCAGCTTTACTATATTCTAATTGTCATCATATCCTGTTTCCTCATTTTTAAAATAGGTTTATTGATACTTTCCTCATAGATAATCAAAACACCCTAGCATAGTGCTTAACATATAGTAAGTTCTTAGTAGGTATTCTTTTTTAATTTCATCCTTCATTACTATCTGTTTAGCATATATTTCATAGAAATTTCAGGTAATGATGAATAGTCATTATAATGCATCATTACTGTTTATGAATCATCCAGTGTACATTGAGATTTATAAGAAAAGTAAAAGTAGAACACTCTGTATTACAAAAACAGAATTATTTTAAATGTCTTGTATATTTTATTAGCCAGTTTTATATCACTAAAATCATCTAGTCACTTACTGAATTTTTGTTTATTCAGGAGGATTCAAGCACATGAGAAATGCATGTGCTATTTCCTGTTCTGACAACACGGACTGAGCTAACACAAAACTTTCTTCTCCTACAAATCTATAGAAATGCTGGATAAAATACGATCCAGCCCAATTTAAATGCTTAGCTAGGCTTGAGGAAAAGAGAAAAGAAGATAAGAAAGAAAAGGAAAATCATAAGTACCAGAAACAAAAAGAAGGCATAACCAGACATTGAGTAAGCCAATACTACAGTGGCCCAAGTGGATTTTGGACCCAAATGGAGGCTCTAATATCTAGAAGCTAGGATTTTAATCTCACCTTTGGATGGAAGATATGGCCTTGGGTTCGAGAGGTAGGAACTAGAAATCTGTCTGCCTGGTCAGGAATACCACAAAGAAGCTTGCCATTTTTCAGAACTGTGTGTTGGAGAAAAAAAGAAAGACTCTTATGAAAAAGTCAAAACTCTAAACCTCTACCAGGCATAAATATAAAGTCTGAATGTATGCTATTTATATGGTATAGGATTCCTAAGTCAAGAAAATAATGAGAAAAATGGCTGTGGACCAATGGGACCCCTTGATTGTCTGGTAGAAACCAATGCAAAACCTCTCTATGGGAACACTTACACAATCTTGGTGCCTAGGATTCCTATGGAATGTGATGGAGATGCAGTCCTAGCTGAAAATAAACTCACAATAAAAGATTAGAAAACACATAAATAAATGACCACCCTAGGGAGAGGGTCAGAAGACATAACAGAAGGATCCCCAAGAACAATCTAAGTGATAGAATGTAATAACTTTGTTTTAAATGAAGAGTTTTTGTTGTTGTTGTTGTTTTTGTTTTGTGAAACAGAGTCTCTCTCTGTTGCCCAGGCTGGAGTGCAGTGGCACAGTCTTGGCTCACTGCAACCTCTGCCTCCCAAGTTCAAGCGATTCTCCTGCCTCAGCCTCCTGAGTAGCCACCACCACACCCGGCTAATTTTTTTTTTTTTTTTTTTTTTTGTATTTTTAGAAGAGATGAGGTTTTGCCATGTTGCCCAGGCTGGTTTCGAACTCCTGAGCTGAGGCAATTCGCCCGCGTTGGCCTCCCAAAGTGCTGAGATTACAGGCATGAGCCACCATGCCTGGCCAATGAAGAGATTTTTTAAAGAAATAAAAATCATAATAAAAAATTAAGACAATAAAAAGAGTAGGTGATTTGTAAAAGAGCCATATAGAATATTTAGAAATAGAAAATGTAATTATTAAATTCAGTGACCCAGTTTATGGCTTAAATATTGATTAGATACAACTGAACAGAGAATTAGTGAACAGGTGGGGAGGTGGAGGTTGTAGTGAGCCAAGATCGCACCATTGCACTCCAGCCTGGGCAACAAAAGCAAAACTCCATCTCAAAAAATAAATAGATAAAAAACATAACTCCTGAAGAACTTTAGAAGCTGTCGCTCTCTTTAGAGCATTCTTTATTTAAAGGAGTATCAGAGCGTTTACAGCTGTATAATGATAGGGAACACCCTGTGATTTACCCATTCTGCCCTGAAGCACCAAGTGTTTGAGTTCTTAACTGCTATTACAAAATCCAGTTGGCTATGTTGAAGTCAAAATGGTCTCACCCATAATCAGAGGATAAAAAGTCAAGTTTTTATACACTTTCCCCCTTTGGAAACCAAAAGCTGCAGTAAGGATAAGATTACAGTCCAAGATTTGGTCAGATGGCAGTTGAGTTAGAAACTGAGGCATAGACAGCATTCTAGAGTTTGGTTTCATTCTCAGTCCATCTGCTGAAAATTGTTTAACTGGAGCTTCATTAAGAATGGAATATAGTAAACACGGGGTAGATGGAAATAGTATTAAAATATGTTTGAAGCCTTGTGAAACAAGAGTTACCTTACTTATTTGATCTGGGATCATTTAAATAATAATGAAAAGCCGTAAAATTTTTTCCAACTATTTCCTTAGCATTTTTCAAAGCAAAACTGATTTTGCAATCAATTTTTTCCTTCAGTTAGAGAATGTTGTCTTTTCTCTGTCATTTTAAATGTAGTTCCTATCACCAAACAGATATTATCAAACAGATCCTACAATTTATGGGTGAATTTTATTCATTCTTTAGATGCAGCATTGCCATCACTACTACTAATTGCCTTACACAAAACATTTATGAAGCTGGTTATGACTATACATTAAGAAGAATGACTAATGCTACAATATTAAGATATTATCAAGGCAGATGTATTCAGGAGGATTTGAACTACATGCCTGTGTTTTCATTATCATGGCTAGAAAATATAAAAAGAGTGTGGTTTCATAAATACTAAGGAAATAAAGTGATACATTAAAGTTGTCTTAATTAGCTTTTCAATATAGGTTAAAATGTGAGAAATGCAGGAGGAAGTAAAATAAAAATGCTAACTTGTCTAAGAGCTTCTCAACTGGAAAATCCTTATAACCACTTTTAGAATGTGTATAGCTTCATAATCTAGCAAAAAAAAAAAAATAGTTTCCCTTTTTTTTTTTCCTCCGTCAATGTAAAAAATTCCATAATGTGAAAGAAATGTATTTGTATGGAGAGGGAAAGAGAAAGAAAAACAAGCTTGACTTGTGCAAGAGTCTGTGATGTCCTTTGAAAGCTTATCAGTTATAACAAAGAAAAACATACAGAGCTAGCACATAATTGTACAGTCGGTGTGAGTGTGTATTTTGGTACTTTCATAATTTAATCTGAATGAGATAGTAATAATAGTTTGTTAGGTGTTTGCCATGTGTCAGATAGTATTTTATTTAATCCTCACAACAGCAAATGAGATAGATATTATCATCCCCAGTTTATAGCTGAAGAAACCTAGGCACAAAAAGATGACATAGCGTATCCCTATCTCACACATATAGTAAATCGTGGAACCAGGATTCAAATCAGTCTCACTTCAAAGTCTGTGCTCTAAAGATGCCATGCCCACTGGTACCTCCTGTAATGGAAACTAAGAGCACACATTCTTTCTTTTTTACCTACCAGAGGAAATGCGTGTGCTTTAGGTTACTGTCTGAGTGCTAGTTTTAACATCTTAAGAATATCTTGTGAGTTAAATAAGATTGTCCGTAAGTTGATGCTATTGATAATAGGTGATGACTAAAGAGGCTTCATTATACCATTCTCTCTATATTTGTGTTGAAATTTTTCCATAATAAAAATTTTGTTTGTTTTAAAAATACTTTTTGACCAACTAACCTTTCTGGATTGGAAGTTGTTTATTGGTTTGTTCAGTGAGTCTTGATATGAGAATTAATTACATTGCGCGTAGCTTCTTTTTTGTTAAATTCCCAAGATATTTTGGTGGAAGAGAGGTACTGCTGTTTGCTCCCCATTCTATGAAAATTGCTTATTTATATTTGCTATTTCATGTTATTTCTTCTAGCATATCAGCCAGTCATTTTTACAATTCCTATACTTGTTTCAAAACGTTCCTATTTCTGAAATACTAATCCTGAGATAGTCACAAAGATGATAGTAAATAGCCTCTCCTCACTCGTATCTCACACCAGCACCATGACTGTACATGATGGTTGGAACCAAAAGGATGTATTTACAGACCTGAATATGGCAGGTTAAGTCAGTAAAACTTTGATAGATTCACTATTGTTAAGATTGCAGTTCTCCCCAAATTAATTTATACATTCAATGCAGCTACTGTCAAAATCCTAGCTGACTTATTTGAAGAAATTGTCAAGCTGATTTTAAAATTTATGTGGAAAGGCAAAGGAACAAAAATCACCAAAAAGTTGTGAAAAAGAAGACAAAGTTAGAAGGCTTACACTAACTGATTCAAGACTTACTATAAACCTGCAGTAATCAAGACAGTATACTACTGGCACAAGGAGAGACATAGATTAATGGAACAAAAGAGAGTGTATAGAAATAGACATACATATATGGTCCATTGATTTTCAACAAAGGTGCCAAGGTCGTTCACTGGAGGTAAGAAAGCCTTTTTAACATATAATGTTGGAACAATTGATGTCTGTATAGAAAAAAAATCTCAACCCTTACCTTACACCATACATAAAAATCAACTGGAAATAAATTATATACCTTAACAGAAAAACTAAAATTTTATACTACTAAGAGAAAGCATTAGAAAAAAACTTTTGAGACCATGAAGCAAATGAGGATTTTTTAGATAAGACACAAGAAGTGTGATGTATGAAATTTAAATATTGATAAAATGCTGTTTATCTAATTTTAACTTTTGCTCTCTGAAAGATACGCTTAAGAAAATGAAAAGAGAAATCAGACTGAGATAAGTAATTTACAGAATATATATTTGACAAAGGACTTGTATCCAGAATATACAAGAAAACTCTTACGACTCATTAATAAGACAAAAAAATTAACAGAAGATTTGAATAAACAGTTCACAAAAGAAGATACATAAATGGCCAATAAGCACATACAAAATGTAATATCACTTATCAGAAAAATAACACTAGAAACCACAAGATACTATTTCACACTCTCTAAAATACTCAGTTAAATGACAATACCAGATATATTTGGAGATGTGGAGCAACTCAAACTCTCCTACATTGCGATAGGAATGACGCAGCCAAAATGGTGCAGCCATTTGTACAACAGTATGGCAGTATCATATGAAATTAAGCATACTCTTAGCACTTGACTCAGCAATCACACTCTTAGGTATTTACCCCTGAGAAATGAAAATATATGTCCACAAACAAACTTGTGTGTGTAAATGTTTAAAGAGGCATTATTTATAGTAGCCAAAAATGGTAAGCAACTCAAAATAAATTAGAGTACATCCATGCTATGAAATACTATTCAGTTATGCAAAGGAACGTAGATGAATCTCAACAATAGTTGCTCACCAAAATAAGCCAGACATTAAAAATTACATACTGTGTGATCCCATTTGTATGAGTTTCTAGTAATGGCAAAAATGTGGTGCCAGAAAGCAGATCGCTGATGCCTTGTTGCCAGAAGAAAACCGACTGTAAGAGACATTTGGACACTTTGTAGGGTATGTGGAACTTTTCTAGATCTTGATTGCAGTGGAAGTTCTATACAATACCAAGAGTCATCACATTTTATATACAAAATTAGTGAATTTTACTATATGGAATGCCTACCTCAATACAGCTGTTTTTAAAAATTCTGTCATTTCATGCATTTAGTTTCCTAAATGAGGTGACTACTATTTCTAAGTTATTAAAAAGCCATTTAGTATTATAAATAACATAGCTACAGAATTTCCATGCTTTATTATGTACTTAAATGTACCTATCCTTGACTTTTTAAAATTGATTTTTAAGGCTTCTTTATAGCACTTTTTAAACATTTTCCTACTTCCTGCACATTCCTAATAAGTGAAATCAAATGGTTGGTCCTTGCTAAAAGGGACCGTGTTCAAGAAGATGTGTGTGATGAAACACATTAAAATAAGCAATGCTGAATCTGTTTTGAAGGTTGTAAGGTTAACTTACCTATGACATGAGATAGCAGAATTCACCTATATCCTTTCCGTTTATTGCAAAATTCTTACCACAAATAAAGGTTTTCAATCTCTTTTAGCTGAAAATGTAAGCAAAGAACTTGTCCTTTCTCTTTTGCATTTTTTAACCATAAAAACATTAAACAGTTCTATGGATACCCATCACAATTTTCCTTAGAATTTTACAAACTTCTGCCCTAGGAAATGGCAGAAAATAATTATTGACTCCCTAAATGCAGTGGAACAGGAGATTCCAGGTGCATGACAAATGCGAACTATAACTGTGAGCCTTGCGAGGGGAAGAGGGCAAATTGGCCTACACCTTCTTATTTCCCCTTCTCCAATTACATTATTACTTCATTTATTTGACTATTTATTGAGTCCCTTGCCAAGCACTGTCCTAAGTGCTGGGGAAATATGATTTGTCCTCAAGGAGTTTAATGTCTAGTGAGTTTAAAGAAGAATAAACAGGAAATCGCCATAAAGTGTGATAAGTGCTAAAGGGTCCTTTGAAAGCTCAAAGGAGAGACATCTAAACCAGACTTCAATAATGGAATCAGAAAAGGCTCCCTGAAGTGCCAACCAAGCTGAGACCTAAAGGAGGAGCCGGAATTAAGCAAGGAGAATTAACAAGAATGGAGAGATGAAGTGTTTACAGTATCCCTGAAGGAAGAAAAGCATGTGCAAAGGTGGATGGTTGGTCAAGAGAGCAGGGTTTAAGAATACTAGTTATCATCCAAATGAAAGCACACCAAGGTGGATGCGGAAAAGAGTTGTGAGAGACATAACTGGAAAGGAAGGCATTAACTGCCTCATGTAGGGATTCTAAGTCATCTTAAAGTGCTTGCTCTTTATCCCAGGACAATGCAAATCTAACTACTGTAGGATAAGAAGAAGAGAGGTATTCAAAGATGCAATTCAATAGAAAAATATGATAGTAATTTTCTTCTTATTTTTGAGATGGAGTCTCACTCTGTCGCCCAGGCTGGAATGCAGTGGTGCCATCTCGACTCACTGCAAGCTCCGCCTCCTGGGTTCACGCCATTCTCCTGCCTCAGCCTCCCGAGTAGCTGGGACTACAGGCGCCTGCCACCAAGCCCGACTAATTTTTTTGTTTGTTTGTTTGTTTGTTTTTTGGTAGAGACGGGGTTTCACTGTGCTACCCAGGATGGTCTCGATTTCCTGACCTCGTGATCCGCCCGCCTGGGCCTCCCAAAGTGCTGGGATTACAGGCGTGAGCCACCGTGCCCTGCCGAAAGTAATTTTTAAACCTACTATAAGAATCACTTCATGTATACCAATTGTGATGGCATACTCTTTTCACTAGTGTTTACTAGGCATGTGTGCCTCAGATAGTATTTCTATATTTAATGGTTCATTTTTCCTTAATATGTTCAGTTTTTAATGTTTGCAGCTGTCAGTTTTGAAACCAGACTGTCCTTCCAAGTTCTACCAAAATCATATTAGGTAACCACAAAAAGACAACTTGTTTCTTAGTTAAAATTTTTTTTTTTGGAACAGAAAATCTCTTGAACAAAAATGACTGATTGTTAATATATTGCATATTCATGATGATCCTCAAGCTAGGTAACAAAGAGACAACCAACAGACTAAAGCTTTGGTAGAAAGATTACTAGCATTGTTGATTACATCTGGCTTATCATCTGTCTTCCAGCCAAAGAGAAGAGAGTGTGTGTGCGTGTGTGTGTGTGTGTGTTTTAGTCACAAATTTTCATTGATATTTATACATGTAAGGTATTATAACATGTTACTAGTTGGGTTTGTTGGCTTGTTTGTTTTTGAGGGAACACTGTGTTTTATGAACCCAGATGTTAATTAATGTTCACATAGAATTATTGCAGGATCAAACCCATAGATTTGTTTTCTAATTTCTAATTCAGTAAAGATTATTTTTGTCTGCTTTTGCTAACTGTTTTGTCTGCTTTTGCTAACTGTTATTTGTTAGTTGTATTTATTTTCTGTGATGCCATTAAATTGAAGATTGTTATTGTTATAACTGGGGAACAAAAGTTGCAGGTAATTGGAATATCAACCAATATTTGAAAGGTTGTATCTTCTAAGGCAAGGAAACAATGTAAAATGATATTACTGAATTTTAGGAAAACCTTAATTATTTTAAAAGCGAGATAGACGATTTTATGATCAACTTAAATAAGGACATGTGAGAAGAACAATTACAATAGTGCAGTGTATAGTAAATATATGTATAAAATCAGCTCATAAATTAATATCAGTCATGTTCTAATTTAGGAAGTAGTTACAGAGCTGGTGTAACAAAAGGTTTTCTTTTGAAATTAAATGGCGAAAAACCAAGCCCAAGTGCCCACCTCCTCTTCAGCAAAAGGAGCATAAACGTTGCTATGAATCCACAGAGCTATTTTACTGCTTATTCTAAAAATATTCTACTATTCTTTAGAGGAAGAAGCCACTCCAGATGGTGCTGTTGCCGAATACAGGAGAGAAAAGCAAAAGTATGAAGCTTTGAGGAAGCAACAGTCAAAGAAGGGAACTTCCCGGGAAGATCAGGTAACTTCAAAAACCCAAATCGATACAGAACTTATTGTCTTTTTATTGTTTTTAAGTGTTTCTAAATGAAGCCTAATTTGATTATGTATCAGGAGAAGCACTACCTCTTAAAAATGAAAAAGAATATATTTATATAGGGTGGACATTGGCCATTCACATAAAGATTCAAACTCTGGAGTTCTTTCCAGACATTGGTGGTGAAAAAGCCTGGAACTTCCACGTTTCAACTTGGTACTCCCACAGGAGTACCAAGCACAGGAACCTCATAAAGCCACATATCTTCAGAAACCCAGGTGGAACCTCTGTGTAGTGAATATTGTGAAATGAAGAAGTGGTGACTATAAATGATGAGAGAGTCTCTTCCAGCCCGACATCTCACATGCTGACTCGTCAGCCTAGCTTGAAATTGTACACTGTCTGGAAATAAGTCATTTGGTCTACTAGCTGACTTCTATTGTAATAAAAGTGTGTTTGTTACAAGTAATTCCTGAATCTTTAGGTAGTAATATTAAGAAGTTGTCAGAAATCAAGAATGAAAAGAGATGGGAAGCTAGCTCAACAATTTGGGAGTCAGCACTATGTGCCATGCAGTACTTGACACTTGATAAAACAAATCTCTGAAGCAGCCCTTCATGTTGAAAAGTTAGAGGGCAGACTGAAATCATTTATTTTTGGTGCTGCCATGCCATATATATGTCTATGTATGTACATAGACATATATATTAATATATATGGATATAAACAAACTGCCTTATATATATATGAACATGCCATTTTAGTTGTATAAATGAAACAGGCAAAATAAAAGTAAATTAAAAAGCCCAAACCTGTCTGGATAATTTCTTAATTTCATTAAGAAAAAGTACATTATTAACCTGTTTTCATGAAATCACAAAGTCTTCTAAATAGCAACCATAGTGACTATACTACCAGAGATACTAAGGATGACTCATTCATTCCTTCCCCCCCACCCAATCCCTTGTATCAAATAATGATTAAGAACGTGCCATGTACTAATCACTGTATTTGGCAGTAAACACATGAACATATCCCTGCTCTCTCTGATCTATCAGGGAAAACAACTAGTTAAATAAGTAACACCAGTGAAAGGGGGTGATCATTATGAAACGGTAGGTACAGGAAGCCATGTAGATGAATAACAGAGGGGCCTAACATGGCTTAAGAATCTGGGAAGGCCTTCCTAAGGAAATGATTTGTCAGCTGAACTTAGAAGGTTGTATAGGAGACCGCCAGGTGGAGGCAGGGTATGGCTGGACAAAAGGAACAATGCATACATGAAAAGTGTTTGACCTCTTTGCAAAGAACTAAAAGATATTAAATATGACTGTAACATAAACTATAAGAGAAGGAGAAAGATGAAGCTGAAGAGGTAAGCAAAAGTAAGTTCGTACAAGGTATTTTCAAACCATGTTAAGTAGTTTAGAATTTATCCTAAAGGCCATGGGGAACCATTGACAGAAGGAAGTGATATGATCTCACTTTCATTTTGGGAAGATCTCTCCAACTGGGCTGCAGTATGGAGATTAGACTGGATACAGGACAGGACCAAAGGCACAGGGCCCAGTTGGGAGACTCTTGTGTTAGATATGCATAAACAGAGTGTGCCAAGATTGGGCCCCTTCAGCATAGCTTCTACATTCTGGGAAGGCTCTCACTGTGCTGAAAGAGCCTTCCTGGAAGTAGTTGGCCATTCATTCCTCAGGAAAAGCCATAACTGAATAATTCCCCTGCAGATGCCAATCAAAATGCCTCCATGCAAATCCTATCTTCTTCACACTGTAACAAATGTGTACCATTATTTTTGTGATTTTTTTTTCTGCCCAGTATCTTCTCTTGCCTTTGTAATACAGCAGGAGAAAGTCTAATCTTAAATACAGAAGAAGCTAAAAATAGCCAAGCGGATGTTTTTTGTTTGCCACAGTCTCCCCTCTTTGAGCAAATGCCAGTAGCTCAATAATTGGCTCTAAAAACAAACTGCCTTGCCACTTGTAACTCAGGGAGAAAGATCCAGGTCTAGTATAATTTTCTAGGAAGTTTTAAAATTTCATTCCACTTAGAAGTCTTTTTTGTTTTCATTTTTCTTTGTGCTTTTAAAAAAGACATTTCCAAGTATGCAAACGTCCATCATTAAAAATTAGTAAGGGCCAGGCATAGTGACTCACTCTTGTAATCCCAGGACTTTGGGAGGCCAAGATGAGAGGATCCCTTGAGCCCAGGAGTTTGAGACCAGCCTAGGCAACCTAGGGAGACCCCCATCTCTACAGAAAAAAAAAAAAAAATCATAATTGGGCATGGTGGTGTGCATCTGTGGTCCCAGCTACTTGGGAGGCTAAGGCAGGAGGATCACTTGAGCCCAGTAGGTTGACGCTCTAGTGAGCCACGATTGCACCACTGCACTCCAGCCTGGGTGACAGAGTGAGACTCTATCTCTTAAAAAAAAAAAAAGATAGTGTTTACTTTTAAGCTATGGTGTATTAGTCCATTTTCACACTGCTGATAAAGACATAACCAAAACTGGGAAGAAAAGGAGGTTTAAATGACTTACAGTTCCACCTGGCTGAGGAGGTCTCACAATCATGGCAGAGGGTGAAAGGCAGTTTTTACATGGCAGTGGCAAGAGAGAATGAGGAAGAAGAAAAGGTGGAAACCCCTTATAAACCCATCAGATATTGTGAGACTTATTCACTATCACGAGAATAGCATGGGAAAGACAGGCCCCCATGATTCAGTTACCTCCCACTGGGTCCCTCCCATAACACATGGGAATTCTGGGAGATACAATTCAAGTTGAAATTTGGGTGGCGACACAGCCAAACCATATCATATAGATTAAAAAGATAGATATGGAGATAGGCATATGGAGAGATATATTTATGCAATAGTAGATATAGATACAGCTATATAAACACACATACACACACATACTACCTTGAAGTATATTTACCAAAATGTTAACAGTGGTTATTCTGAGTGGTGGGATAATAGTTATTTTACTTCTATTTTTCAATATTTTTACAATAATCTGTTTTCTTATTAATAAGCAAATACAATAAGAGTAAACAATGGAGTAATTTTAATGAATAAGTTTTTAAAACAAGGGATGCTTTATCTGTTAGCATTGTTTGAAGAGCTTAATTCTATAATCTCTAAAATCATATAAAATATCTAAATGCTAACATACTCGGCAGCCCTCAGAATGCCTATAATGATATTCTATAGGAACTTATAAATTTTCCCCAAAACTCATCTCATTCAGTAACTATGATAATGTATGTATTTTTAGCTGTTGTCTATGTGGGCATTAAATTTTGCAGAAAAGTAGAAGATGCTTTTTACTATCATTTTTTTAAGCAGTAACCAACCACCTTTTTCTTGCAGTTATTTTGGCACCATTTGTCTTTATTAAGCTTGGGTTCTAGACTGCCCAGACCTATTTAACTTTTTCATGAACTGGGATCTTATTGATACTCTCTAGATAAATTCTGGAGCTTAGGAATATATTGTGACTCTTTAATATACCAGTTGTTCACATGTTGAACTGTCACACATCTTTTTCCTTACAAAATGTGAGGATTTCTATATTGAATTCAACATACCAAAATCTTGATTAGGCCCTTGATTTCTCGGACAGGTAGTATTTTATCCCATTTCACAATGATGTACTCTGTAAATCTGTCAAGTAGAAAAACCTTTTTCTAGCTTCTGTTGTCTGCTCAAATTCTGGAGTAGACTGTTAAGATCCAGGAGATAGTGTGATTACAAATTTATAGCCACTTGCTTCTTGTTGCTCATGGAGCACATAGGAGGCAAACAAGAATTCACAGTAATGTTCCCCCTATACACATACATTTTTAAAAAACATATACTCAACACAATATTTGTGTTCATCTTTCACTTAACAATAGAATGCAATGTTTCATGTATATAATTTTTAATAACAATAGCATATTTATAATTTTTAATAACAATAGCATATTTAGGCCGGGCACGGTGGTTCACACTTGAAATCGCAACACTTTGGGAGGCTGAGGCGTGTGGATCACTTGAGGTCAGGAGTTGGAGACCAGCCTGGCCAATATGATGAAACCGCATCTCTACTAAAAATACAAAAAATTAGCTGGGCATGGTGGCAAGTGCCTGTAGTCCCAGCTACTCAGGAGTCTGGGGCAGGAGAATCGTTTGAACCTGGGTGACGGAGGTTGCAGTGAGCCAAGATCGCACCATTGTACTCCAGCCTGGGCCTCACAGCAAGACTGTGTCTCAAAAAAATAAAAATAAGAAATAAAAATAAAATTTTTAAATAGCGTATTTATTGCTTTCTACTGAATTTATCTAGTTTCTTATTGATAGACATTTAATAGGTTTTCATTTTTCCATTTATATGAATAATGCTGCAGTGCACATCTTGTGCTTAAGCCATTTTCTCTGTTTCACATTATTTTTCTATCATCCCAGGATTGGAATTACTCAGTCAAGGGGAATGATCATCTTAAAGTTTCCAATACATATCAACAGCTTTCTAAAGATATTCCAATTTACCCATTTTCCAACAGTTAATATGTTCATTCTACCTTCTCAATATCAATATTTTTATATTTTTGGAAATTTGTCAAATAAACAATACTATTTGTTTTTTTATTTTTGATTTCACATAACTTAATGAATTACCTTTCTTTCTTATAGACACTAAAACCTTAACTATAAATGAGCATAAATGTTTTATTTTATTTTATTTTATTTTATCTTATTTTATTTTATGTATTTATTTAGAGACAGAGTCTTACTCTGTTACCCACGCTGGAGTGCAGTGGCACAATCATAGGTCACTACAGCCTGAACCTCCTAGGCTCAAGGGATCCTCCTGCCTCAGGCTTCAGAGTAACTGGGACTACAGATGCACACCACCACATCTGACTTTTTTTCTTTTCATTTTGTAGTGATGGAGTTTCACTACATTACCCCTACTGGTCTTGAGGTCTTGAACTCTTGGGCTCAAAAGATCCTCCCACTTTGGCCTCCCAGAGTGCTGGGACATGAACCAATGCACCAGGCCAAATATGTATTTCTAAAAGTTGGGTCTTCTGTCTTCTACATAAGCAAACTTTTGTTTCCCAAATCAGAAAATAGTCACCTACCTCTGAGGGGAAATGTGAGTGCAAATCCAAACTGTCAAGGTTTATTAATGTCAAGGTTTATTAATGTCACTATTGCAGCCTAAAGGTAGTTCTGTTCTTTTTGTTCAAAATCAAACATTTTGTTTTACATCCAAGTAGGATATTTCCTTTTCTAACAAACTTAAGCATCTCTTTTAAAATTACATTTATCTTTATCAGAAAACTTAGCAGTCTAATTGTTATTTCAGACCCTTGCACTGCTGAACCAGTTTAAATCTAAACTTACTCAAGCAATTGCTGAAACGCCTGAAAATGACATTCCTGAAACAGAAGTAGAAGATGATGAAGGATGGTAAGGGCTTTGATTTTTGTATATTAACCATGAACAAGTAGGCTCAGAGCAGAGACCCTACTGGTACATTTCCACTATATCATCCTTTTGTTTTCAGACTTTACTATCACCATTATAGGACCTTTTTGACTTTATTTCAGTTCAATATAAAGTAACATAAATAAACGCACCAAGTACTGAAGAAACAAGCGTTTATTGAGCACTTGATGTGTCCAGCATTGGGCTGGCCAGTAAAAAAAATGCACAAGAAATATATGACACTATCCCAGCTCTAAGTAACTTTCTAATATTGTGGAAAAGATGAGACTTACATTAAACAACTCAAAAACAACCTTAGAAGATAATAAATCAATAATTTCTTACATTTTCCCACAAACATTTTAGGACTCAGTAATCTATTTCATAATCCTACTAATTTCCTCTTCAAAGTTATGATCTACAGGATCCTAGCAACTCATACAAGTTAATTTTATTTTTATCTTTGGATATTTTTCAGCTTTTTAAGACACTGATAAGAAATAAAGTAATGACATGTACATGTCCTTTGCTTAGAACTTTATCCTATACTGGCAAAAAAAAAGGGGGGGGGATAAAAATTGTGTTTTTCTTTATCACACCCCTCTGTCCTCAAGTTGACTTCACATGCAGTATATTAGGCCTCCCCACACCTAACTGCCTCCACCTCCCACTACACCCTGGCTCAGCCACATTGCTGCAAGCAAGCCAATGTATCACCCCCCTACACATGACTCACCCTCTGGAGCCTCTGAACCATCACATGTGCCATTACCCCAACCCAGAACCATAGCCTCAGTTCTCTCTGCCAAACAGCATCTCTCCTGTTTCAAAACTCTGTTCAACATTCCCATCCTCCAGGAAACCAGTCAGCAAGATTTGTTGAGCACTCACAAATCTAGAGGGTGGAGGAAGGAGGGCTGGAACACACATTTAAAAAGACATAAAAACACTTAAATTAAGAAAACATTCAAACACGTAAGACTCTGCAACTGTATATAACTTTAATCAAAAGAGCTGAGGGCATGATGATTTGAATGGAATGAATCCTATCTAACCTAGGACCCTGAAAGCACTTGTCTATTTCTCAATTAATTTATAGTTTTCATATGATGCGGGTTACCATGCCAGTTTTTGTAAGATCCTGGATATCTTTTAATAGGTTTCTATTACTTATATAGATTTGTTTATACCAAAATTCAAAGTTGCTTGAAGGCAGAAGCTGTCTTCTCCCATAGTTTGGTGCCAAAGGCAAAGGCTCAGTGGATGTTGATTGACCCATAGAGATAAATCCACATTGTGTAGAACTTTTTGTTTTATATGACTGGACAGGTTTAGTTTAGTTTTGTTTTGGGTTCTTGTTTTTTTGGGGGGGTGTGGGGTAAGGGGATTCCTTGAATGTCTCAATATCTCTTTCAAGTGTTTTGGGTTCAGCCACCACACAAAAAATGTTTAGCCAAGTCCTCTTCCCTTTATTTTTGAATCCATATGCATTTTTAAAGGAAATATGACCCATGTGTTTCTGATTCATTTACACTTAACTCATCAAGATGGTGTTTTGTAAGAGCAGTTTGATGCCCAATAAGTTTTTTTAAACTTTTTATAAGCCATTTAAGTCCTTTTTTATTGAACAGGAAAGTCACCAATAAATTCAAACCCCAGAAGATTCATTTGAAACTCATAACCCACAGGATTCAAATTTACTTTCAACTTGGCAAGGACCATTTAACTTCTCAAGGTTCTTCCTAGCCCCTTGGTTCAGTATTCTCTCATTTTGAATTCCTCATTAGCTTCAGATACCAATGAGATATTTTTAAAAGTGCCATTCCTGTTTTCCATGTTATTTGATTATACAATCAATTTTCTGTCTGACATTCTCATTAGAAAGTTTAAAATGGGGAAACTTCACTGGACATGGGGAAAAAAATCACTGGTCAATGATGTTGGCTAATTCTCCATTGGGAGAAAAAAATAAATGGTGAAGAGATGGGGAACAAGTTAAAGGAACCATTAACAGGTCTTCAGGAGGTTCATTTCTGCTTTCAATTGCAGTTTCCTAAGCAGAATGGCAGAGCTGTACACTATGTACCTCCAGAATTTTTTTGGTATTTGTTTTATCTAACATCTAACAAAAATACCTTTCATGTTCAAGGCACTATGCAGAATCAGATAGCATATATAGGACCCTTATGTAATGCCTTTTTATTGCAATTTAGACCTTTGGATTTTGTAACCTGATTAGCAACAACATCATTTCTGTTCAGTTAGCTTTCTCAAGTCTCTGGTGATTTAGATCCTCTCTCATAAAGTATATTCTTCTCAGGAAAGGAGTCTTATATTCAGAATGATTTATAACAAATATTATGAGTGCATGGCATGTGCATGTGTGTTATGCATAAATTACATGGTTCCCAGACTATTTTGTAGGTCATGGTTGCCGCTTTTCGAGAAGTGAAAGTCAGCCAGTGTGCTGTACTACACTGTCAGGGTCTGTTATCTGAGGTAAAATGATTGCTTCTAAGACATTTTTATGTGTCCGCATGAGTGGCCACACATTGAGGGATCATTTTCATTTTCTGTCAAGATAGAAACCATTACCAATTTGTTATGTTTTCTTTTACTTGGCAAACTATTCTATTCGCATTTTTGGCTGAGCTGCTGTATTGGCATGGTATACAACAGACATTTGGGTACCATTCAGCAGCATTATACTTTTTATGCAAAAAAAAAAAAAAAAAAAAATGTAGGAGAGGGAGAGAAAGAAAAGAAATATGATTCTATTGTAAACAGTGCATATGGTGTTTGAAAATTATTCCCAGATTTCACTGTCTAACAAGGCATTTAAAGAAGTGTTATTAGTAGATCTACACTGAAATGCATGATAGAAATTTTTCACTCAGAATTACTAGGATTCCTCCTTTGTTCAGATATGTACTGCCAATATTTGGTAATAGTGATGGTACTAGATTCCAGTTTAGCAGGTAGAGTGGTCTCTTTGTCACTACATTTCTTAGTCCCACAGTATCACAGACTCATGTAGCTATGGAACCCTTCTTCGAGCATGGATTTTATGAAACCGATTAGACACATGGCAGGAGGAACTTGCCCAGGGATTCATATGACCATATGGATGAAGTCCATATGCCAGATTGGGTTTGGTTAGATGAAGCTTGGTGAGCTCCCAAAAAAGTTTCGAGAAAGATAGCCACCTGCTCCTTACACAACAAAATTGGCATTTCTAAGGAGAGGAGAAAAATTCAATCTATGTGAATGGCTTCAATCTTATGGGCATTAACTCTTCTCTACTATGTTTCATTGAAAATTTATTTCCAGATTGTTAAATCTGAGATTAACTTAAAACATTATAGCACATATACAAGACAAAATAATAAACAATATAATGGTCTGTCTGCCTTCTTCCCTCTTTCTCTTCTTCTTTCTCTCCCCTCCGTCACTTTCTTCCATAGTACACACATTATAAAAATTTGAAAAATACCAACAATTGCATGCTTGCCTCGAGTAAATATTTTACTGATTGTTATATAATTAAAAGATGTTCACTGTGGCCAGGCATGGTGGCTCACACCTGTAATCCCAGCACTTTGGGAGGCCAAGGCAGGTGGATCACCTGAGGTCAAGAGTTTGAGACCAGCCTGGCCAACATTGCAAAACCTACTTGCAAAAACATTGCAAAAACTACTAAAAATACAAACATTTGCCAGGCATGGTGACGCGTGCTTGTAGTCCCAGCTACTCAGGAGACTGAGGCACAAGAATCACTTGAACCCGAGAGACGGTGGTTGCAGTGAGCCAAGATTGTGCCACTGCACTCCAGCCTGGTTTGCAGACCAAGACTCCATCTCAAAAAAAAAAAAAGATGAAAGATGTTCACTGTGGAAAAATCAGAATGCAAACATGCTCAAGAAAGGTAAATGAAAATTATCTATGATCCCAAACTCAAAGATAAATACTGTTAATTTATACATATCAATGTATGTGTTTATGCTATTTATACCAAATATGTAAAAGTATATTTTTATACATATTAATTTGTGTCTGTCCAGGTATTTCTATGCACATACATATTTTAAACAGAAATGAGATCGTATAGTACTACAGCTTTATAACTTGCTTTTTTCCCTCAGCAATATGCAGTGGCTACTTCTCCTTATCATATATAATTTTATGATGTAATTTTTATCTTTTGTATTATGACCGTCGTATTCCATTATATGATGAACCACAAATTTACTTGACCATGTTGTTGGATATATAAACAATGCTGTAACATCCTTGTTTCTATGTCATTGCCATTTTCTTAGGATAAATTTCTAAAACTGGAATTGCTTCTCAGTGAGTATACATGCTGACTTCTGCTAAATATTTTCAAATGGCTTTCACAAAATATCATTCTAATTTGTACCCCGAAGTAAATATAATTAAGACTTGTCTTAGGGCTATTAGAATCTCAAGAATTAGTAAAGATTCCTTAAAGAGCTTAGTGAAAGAGATTAATGTTTTAGAAGAAATGCTTTGCCTTCTTAAATTTTTAAAAAATAAAAACACAGTGTAGTTTGCTTCTGTTTTTCATAAACCTATACAAGTTTCAGTTTAGTTCCTCTTCTTGGGAGCCTTATCTCCAAATAGTCTTGTTCTTTGTTCTGAAAAATTCTCCAAGATAACCCTATGGGTTAAAACTTCTGGATATGGATTTTTTTTTTTCAGTTTTATTGTTGCACTTTGGCTAGTGTTAAAAATCAGTTTTAGCCATCAGTCAGACAGTTTGTATCTGCTAGAGACTGAAGTTCTGAAAACCAAGATTTGGCTTAAAGAAGTTTTAAAGCTTCCCTTTGGAGTTAGCACAGTGCAGAAGCAACAAGTACCAGCTGTCTGTATCCAAAACAGTGAAATCTTAATAATACAGATGTAAAAAAGAGATAATTGACTTTTAGACCCAGTCAGACCTCATTATAAGATACCATGAAAGAACATAGCTTCCTCTCATTGCTTATACTAGCAAAGCTTTCAACACCTTTTATATGTAATACATACTGTAATTTGTGTATAGTTTAGTCATGTATTGAATGAAGGGTGCAATGACAACAAAAGAATTTTTGGTTTTTTGAGACAGAGTCTCACTCTGTTGCCCAGGCTGGAGTGCACTGGTGCAGTCAAGGCTCACTCGAGCCTCAAGGTTCCAGGCTCAAGTGATCCTCCACCTCAGCCTCCCAAGTAGGTAAGACCACAGGCATACACCACCACACTTGGCTAATTTTTTTTTTAAGATAGTGTCTCACTATTTTGCCCAGGCTGATCTCGAACTCCTGGCCTCAAATGATCTTCCTGCTTTGGCCTCCCAAAGTGTTGGTAGAATATTTCAGTTATTTTCCACTTCATTCAAACAGGACATTGCCAAGCACAGGTTAGCATAGATGAACGCAAATACAGCAATAAAGGTGGAGACTGTGAAAATAATAAAGGCTAAAGTTGGCTAAATTAACTTAGCCAACTTCACCCTTTAGTATTAGGCAGTGGAGCTCAAATTATTGGTCTCTGGGCCCTTTACACCAGGGGTCCCTGACCCCCAGTCTGCAAACTGGTACTGGTCCATGGCCTGTTAGGAACTGAGCTGCCCAGCAGGCAGTAAGTGGCAGGCAAGTGAGCATTACTGCCTGAGCTTCACCAAGGTCATATCAACGGCAGCATTAGATTCTCATAGGAGCGCAAACCCTGTTGTGAACTACACCTGCAAGGGATTTGGTTGCATGCTCATTATGAGACTCTAATGCCTGATGGTCTGAAACAGAACAGTTTCATCCCGAAATCAATACTCCCTCACCCCCATTCATGGAAAAACTGTCTTCCACGAAACTGGGTCCTGGTGCCAAAAAAGGTTGGGGGCCACTGCTTTACAATCTTAACAATTCCTGAGAACTCCAAAGAGCTTTTGTTTATATGGAATATATCTATTAATAATATGTTATAAACAACATACTTTTATTAAAAAATAATTATGCCTGCAAAACAAAAAATTTAGTGATACGAGTGGCATTGTTTTCCCTTTTTTTGGTAAATCTCTGAAATCTGGCATGATAGGAGCATATCTGCTTTACTCTGTTTTATCTCACACTTCACGTATTCTCTGAAAAATTCCACTGTGCACTCATGAGGGGATAAGAATGAAATAGACAAACAAGTGTCTTAGTATTCATACAAAAATAAATTTGACCTTGCAGGCGCACAGGGATCCCCGAGTCACACTTTGAGAACCACTGGGACAAGTCATCTCTGGTCATTGAGGATGTAATGATGGTCCTTTTTCAATCACAGATTATGACCCCATCTGTAGGTCCTAGGAAGCTTTTTTCCAGGTCCCAGTGTGTGATCCTTGTTCTCAAGTAGAAGCAATGTGGTACTTTCTGAAATAAATGTGCCCATTGTCACTGGCCTAGGCCTGCTACAACAGAGTCCCGTTTCCCCATCAACCCTTTTCTGGCCTGTAACTGTTTTGAAGTGGTCTGTGACATGGCATTTGGTTTTATGTTCTTGTTTACTTTTCTAAATTTTTTCTCACACAAAGTAGTATTTAAATATACTTTTTTCCTTTTTTTTTTTTTTGTTGTTGTTGTTGTTGTTGAGACAGAGTTTTGCTTTTGTTGCCCAGGCTGGAGTCCACTGACGAGATCTTGGTTCACTGCGGTCTGCGCCTCCCAGGTTCAAGTGATTCTTGTGCGTCAGCCTCCCGAGTAGTTGGGACCATAGGCATGCACCATGCGCGGCTAATTTTTTGTATTTTTAGTAGAGATAGGGTTTCACCATGTTGGACAGACTGGTCTCAAACTCCTGACCTCAGGTGATCTGCCTGACTCAGCCTCCCAAAGTGCTGGGATTACAGGCATGAGCTATCACGCCTGGCCTTTAGTTTTCTTCATTCTTATATTTGTGCCTAGCCTCTTCAATTCACAAAACAACGTCCTACTGATTCTAAGTGCTTCACATGCACTTGACTCTATGGGATAGGTATTAATTATCTTTATTTACCCATGAAAGAACTGAGGCACAGTGAAGTTAAATAATTTATCTGCTTTTTGGTCCTTATAGTACTGTATCCAGTGCCTAGTTCATAATAGGACCAAAATCAAGGGCAGGACCAGGTGGAGGTGATTGGATCATTGGGATGGTTCCCCCATGCTGTTCTCGTGATAATGAGTCTCAGAAGATCTGATGGTTTTATAAGTGGCTGGCATTTCTTCTGCTTGCATTTCTCTCTCCTGCCACCACATAAAGGACGTGTTTGCTTCCCCTTTCAACATGATTGTAAGTTTCCTGAGGCCTCCCCAGCCATGTGGAACTGTGAGTCAATTAAATGTCTTTCCTTTATAAATTGCCCAGTCTAGGATATTTCTTCATAGCAGTGTGAGAATGGACTAATACAGTCAGTTCGAGAAAGTTCCCTTCTACTTCTAGTTTTCTGAGAGTTTTTAACATGAACGACGTTGAATTTTGTCCAACATTTTTCTATACTAACTGATATGATCATGTGGTTTTTCTTTGATTGTTAATAGGGCAGATTACATTGGTTGATTTTCTTTTTTTAATCTTAAATTAACCTTGGATTCCCGTAATAAACCCCACACCCCACTTGGTTGTGGTATATTATCCTTTTTTATACATTGTGGGATTCAATATTTTCTTGTGGATGTTTGTGTCTGTGTTCATTAGGGATAGTGGTCTGTAGCTTTCTTCTGCTATTTTTGTCTTATTTAGGCATCAGAATAATGCTGGGCTTTTAAAAATGAGCTGGGAAATGTTTCCTGTGCTTCTATTTTTGGGGAAAAAAAGATTATTTAGAATTGGTGTTATTCTTTAAGTACTTGATAGAATTTGCCAGTGAAACCATCCAAATTGAGATTTCCATTTTAGGTTTTTTTAAAAATAGACTTTATTTTTTTAGAGCAGTTTTAGGTTCACGGCAAAATAGAGCGAAAGCAGAGTTCCCATATACCCTCTGCCCATATACACACACACACACATAGCCATCCCCATTATCAACCTCTCCCATCAGACTGGTATATTTGTTACAATCAGTGAACCTGCATTCACACATCATCACCCAAATCCCATAGTTTATATTAGGGTTCACTCTTGGTGTCATATGTTCTGTGAGTTTTTACAAATGTGCAGTGTAGTGACACATGTCTACAATTATAGTATCAGTGTAGTTTCACTGCCCTAAAAATCCTTTATAGTCCACCTATTTATTCCTCTCTTCCCACTAAATCCTATTTTTCTGTACCCATAGTTTTGCCTTTTCCAGAATGTCATATAGTTGGAACCATACAGTATGTAGCCTTTTCAAATTGGTCTCTTTCACTTAATAATAAGCATTTAAGATTTCTCCATGTCTTTTCGTGGCTGGATAGCTAGCTCATTCCTTCTTAGCACTGAATAACATTCCATTGTATGTGCATACCACGGTTTATCCATTCACCTACTGAAGGGTATCTTTGTTGTTTCCAAGTTAGGGCAATTATGAATAAAGCTACAGTAAACATATGTATAAAGGTTTTTGTATGAACATAAGTTTTCAGCTCATTTGAGTAGATATCAAAAAGCAAATATTGGATTGTAAGGATACATTTAGTTTTGTAAGAAACTGCCTAACTGTCTTCCAAAGTGCCTCTACCATTTTACATTCCCACCAGCAACAAATAAGAACTTCTATTACTCCACATCCTTACCAGTGTGTTGAACCAGCTTTGTTGTGTACCTGGGAAAAATCCCACTTGGTCATGGTATATAATTCTTTTTATACATTGTTGGGTTTGATTTTCTGATATTTTGTTGAGGATATTTGCATCTATACTCTTAAAAGATATCGGTTTGTGTCTTTCTCTTCTTCTAATCCCTTGGTTTAGTTTTTGTATTAGGATAATGCTGGCTTCATAGAGTAAGTTAGAAAGTGTTCCCTCTGCTTCTGTCTTCTAGAAGAGATTGCAAAGAACTGGTATAATTTCTTTCTTAAATGTTCAGTAAAATTCATCAATGAACCCATCTAGACCTGGTGCTTTTGTTTTATCAGAGCCCCCTCAGACTGGGCCCCCAGGAGTTTCTTACTCTCATGCTAATCCACACACAGCTTCCTGCAATTCATCAAAATTACCACTTAAGCGTTCCTACCAGTTTATGGCTCCAGTAGCATTTGTTCCAGGTAAGCTGATCTGGAAAAAGATTCTCTATAGTTGCCTGTATTTCCAGATTTGGAGGTGGCACTTTACCCTGTGACCTCAACCCTCTAATGCATCTAAACAAAAATCATTTTTTTCCAGTTTATTTAGCTTTTTTCTTGTTGCAAGGATGAACTGATGACTTTCGAGCTCTTTACATGTTAGAGGTGAAACCAGAAGTGCCCTCCCTTTCAGTTTCCTCTTTTTGGCATTCTTTTGGATTATTTGAGCATTTTTTAGCATTTCCATTTAATTTATCTATTGTGTTTTTGACAGTACCTCTTTGAATAGTGTTTTGTTTCACTGATTGATATAGGAATTGCAATATACTTTTTTAACTTTTCATAGTTTATTTAGAGTTAATATTTTATCACTTCAATAGGAATATAGAATTCTTATATGTATGTAGGTCCCTTTACCTCTTCCCTTTGTATTCTAGCCAATTTATGTATCACATCTACGTACACTGAGAATCCCCTCAGGAAAATGTCAATAATTTTTGCTCTCAGCTGTCAAACACATTTTAAGGAACTCAACAAGAGAAGACTCTGTTATATTTACCCAGTTATTTACCATTTATGTTACTCTTTCTTTATTCATATGTCAGGTTTCCTTCTGGTATTATTTCTCTTCTAGCTAAAGAACTTCCTTGAATAATGATTTTAGAGCAGATCTGCTGGTCACAGATTATTTTAGTTTTCCTTCATTTTAGAGTGTCATTATTTAACCTGCATTTCTGAGGGATATTTTCACTGAATATAGAATTATGGGTCAACAGTTCATTTCTTACATCGCTTTAAAGATGTTTGTTCCACCAAATTCTGTTCTGCATGGTTTCTTTTGGAAAATCTTCACTCATTCAAATTGTTGTTTCCTTATAAATAATGCATTATTTTTCTCTACAATTTTTTCATCTTTTGTTCTTGCTAATTTGATTTGCATGAGTAGATATCAGTTCCTTTGGGTTTACTATGTGTGATGTTGGCTATGCTTCTTGAATCTGTAGGTTTGTGTCTTTTACCAAATTTGGGAAGTTTTTAGACATTATTTCTTAAATTATTTTATCCTCAACACACTCCTTCTTCTCTATTCTAGGACTCTAGTGACATGAATATTAGACCTTTGCTGTTCTCTGTCACCTCCATTCTGCTACTGAGCCCTTGCAGTGGGTTTTAAATTTTGATTGTTGTATTTTTCAGTTCTAAAACTTTTATTTGTATTTATTTTTATGTTGAAGCTTTCTATCTTCTCATTTATTTCAACAGTGTTTGCTCTTCTTTCAGCTTTTTTACAATAACTGTTTAAAAGTCTCTGTCAAATAATTCCAGTGCCTGTCATCTCAGTATTAGTATCTGTTGATTGTCTTTTCCCATGCAAGTTAAGATTTTTATGATTCTCTTATGCCAAGTAATTTTTTTATTGTATCCTAAACATTTCAAATATTATGAGTCTCTGGGTTAAATCCTATGATTTATATTCATAGGATTTAAATCCTATGAAAAATGTTATGCTATATAGCAGACAAGCCATTTGGGCTCAGGACACAAGTTCTGACCACCCTTCTATGGGATTTAGTTTCAATCTTAGTCTTGTTCTCAATGCCTTTGCATTACTATTTGTATCTGTCCCATGTATATGCCACCCACTGTCCAGTCTGGGACCTGGCTGTTAGACCTTTTTATTTTTTATTTTATTATTTTTTGAGATAGAGTTTTGCTCTTGTTGCCCAGGTTGTAGTGCAATGGTGCAATCTTGGCTCACTGCAACCTCCACCTCCCAGGTTCAAGCGATTCTCCTGCCTCAGCCTCCTGAGTAGCTGGGATTACAGGCATGCGCCACCACGCACGGCTAATTTTGTATTTTTTAGTAGAGATGGGGTTTCTCCATGTTGGTCAGGCTGGTCTCAAACTCCCGACCTCAGGTGATCCTCCCGCCTCATCCTCCCAACGTGCTGGGATTACAGGCATGAGCCACCATGCCCAGCCTAGACTATCTTTTATTTAAGTTCTCAGAGTCTTTGGTATGCAATTTAGCATTGGATCGACACATGCACTGACTTTATGGGGTACCTTTTCCCTTGACAGTCTCCTCAATACCTTCTACTATCGTGGGCCTCCCCCTTTCTTCCTCCAGCCAGAGTGTTGGATATTTAGTTACACTGTTCTACCCTGCACTTTTTGCAACTGTGCCCTCATTCAGAGCCATGCTGGGGTAGAAAAGAAAGGGGGAAAAGCAGCAGGGTTTTATCCCATTCTCTTGGGGCCACAGCTTCTCACAGTTGTTTATCAATACTACCATTTTTCCAAACCCCTTTGGAGAGTCTCACATATGCACTGTTCTGCTTTTCCTCTTGTAAGATTTCTGCATAACTAGTGAGTTGTCTCAAACTGGCTTATGCCAAATTGTTTCATGTAGTAGGCTATCTCATTTCTTTCAGGTTCTAACTGTTAAGATCCTTTCTTAAAAAACAAAAATTTAGATGGTACTGAATAATTCTCAGCATGAATGATTTTTTTTCTTTAAAAAAAGATTTCTTAATAGTTGGCAATGAATTGCTATTAGAGAGAATAATGTATATCTTGGGGAAAATACTGTGCCTTGATATGGTTCACCAGAGAGAAGTTGAAGAACAGTACCTTAGGAGCATCCTCAAATCACAAAAGGTGATCACCAAACTGCTATCTTGAGATAAGAAGAAAGGGAGGGATTGGTGTTGAGAGGTGCAGTAGTTGACATGACCTATCTCCAGGATGTCTTAACACCCTTCAGTAAAGTTGTGCTCTTGTGGGTGGTGTTTGGTTAGAGACTCAGGATGCCAGAGATTCAAATTATTTTTGCATGGTGTAGGCCAGAGGAAACTAGAGCACAAGAGGCAGAGGAGGCCTGATGATCATGAAACATGCTGACAATTAGCAGAAATTCTTTGGAGAGATTTAGCTTTCTATGGGCTGTGGAGGGGTAAAAAGATCCCCAGCTGACAGATGGTGCATAATAGGGTAGTACCTGATGCTTAAATCAAGTTAATAAAAGGTATTTGGCTCAGTTAATCTGAGAGGAAAAAAAAAAAAAAAAAGCCGTACTGGTAGTTCATGGAGTCAAAAGGAGAGTGTATTTTACTATAAAAGCTTGTTGCTAAATAATCTCTAAGGAAGTCGATCTGTTTTCTATTCACTAGTTATAAAGTACTCCCTCTTGTTCTTCTTGCCAAGAATTTCAACCGAATGATCAACTGCAAGACAAATATTCATTCATCAACTTTTGGAGAGTTATATTTTCACTGGTTACTGTAATTATGTTTTATGTAGCCTTTATCAGAGCTCTAGAGTTTTTATTTGTTTAGATGTCATCCTTAATTCAGAAACTTTTCTCTAATTTCCAGCCTATAACTAAATTGTATTATCTGTTTTCTTACAGTCCAGATACTGAGCCTTTTGTACTTATTAAACTGCTGTCATACCCTTACCCTACTTTATCAGTTAATAACTCTAAACAACATGCTTCTTTTTCCTTAAGATGTCATTTAAAACATGTAGAGCCTATGGCAAGTAATTATTAATCCTTAAGCTTTCTGTGAATACTTATCTAGTGATACTAAAGTCTTTCAATGGCATTTAATGCTATAGCACGGTATTTATGGGCTAAGTTTATTCATATAGGTCAGATTAACTCAGTTTGCATATTTTGAAAACTATTCCTTATTTATTTAATAAATGTTTTTAATGGAAATAATGTGTGAGGTGTGGGATGTGGAGTAAAGTTAGACATGACACTCATTCCCATTGATTTATTATAGTATAATATCCCAAGTGAGATAAGATATCATTGTAAGGAAAAACGTTTCTGCTTAGAAACAGATATTGGGCGTAAATTATGAACTGCTTTCACAGTCATTGGCAAGAAACCTTGCATTCACTTAGGATTCTCAACTCTGCTGATGTGATTTAATCCTTCCTATGTAACTTGGGACTGCTATCCTTTTGTTACCTAAGAGGAAACTTCAGGTTCAAATATCGTAGGAGGTAGTGGGTAGTAACCTGCCAAAGGTAGGAATGCAGGGGTTTTAGGGATAGTACTCTACAATGTCCCTTCAATACATGTTAGATATTTACGTGACCAAAAAGAGGTTTCTGAATTCTACTATTGTTTGTGTAACTCAGGTTTGAGTCTTTAGGTCAATTCACTACATTAAAACAAATGGAGGCTGGGAGCTGTGGCTCACGTCTGTAATCCCAGCACTTTGAGAGGCTGAGATTGGAAGACCACTTGAGCCCAGGAGTTTGAGACCAGCCTGGGCAACATAGCAAGACACCATGTCTACAAAACAGTTTTAAAATTAGCTAGGTGCACCTATAATCCTAGCTACTCAGGAAGCTGAGGTCGGAGGATCAGTTGAGCCCAGGAGTTTGAGATTACAGTGAGCTATGATCATGCCACTGCACTCTAGGCTGGGCAACAGAGACCCTGTCTCTAAAAAACAATAAATAATACTTAAAATGAAATAAAAACAAATGGAAACCAATTAAAGGTTTTAAATGAACAAATTTGCTCTGCCCCAAATTGTATGTATATTTCATAAGCTTTTTTATTTTGACATTTCTGAAGAATTACTTTAATGTGAGATCCCTTCATTTATTTTAAAACCACTTGTTAAGGGTATTGTGGCCAATTATCAGTCAGATTAGTTAATAAGATTATACAGAATAACTGACAGAATAGGAAACACTTATACTTGACTAAAGTAAGTATATATCCTTTTCGTGCTTTTTTACTCTAACTCTTCTATGGGTAGTAGGAGATGAAGGTGACTCTAGATCCCACCAATTCATTTTTTAAGCAAATATTTGTATGTACTATATTTCAGACACTGTTAGGACCTTTATCCTATCTCCTCTCATTTTACCTTCAGAAGAGCCTCATAGGACTCATGGCTTAGGGACTAGCTGTCGCAGATTTTTTTCTCACAGATCCTTCAGATAATTAGCACTACTTCCATGTGATAAATGAGGAACTCTGTAGTTCAAAAAAATTAGGTTATCTGCCCAAGATCCTATGGCAATAAATGGTGGGACTGTTTGTCACACCAGTGAGTCCATGCTGTTTCCAGAATACCAGCTTCTACCAGCAGTGATTCTAACCTGAAGTACTAATCACTGGGACAAGGAAGAAAAAATTTAACTTGACTTTCAGAGGCCTTTGATTCTAAATAACAATATTCATCTTCTGGAGCTAGTTACAGCATATATCACTCATTCTCATCTTTGGAATACTTTCTACACTTTTTTAAAGAAATGTACCATCATGGAGGTATATTCCATGGAGGTGCAATTACTCGAAAACAATCATTATTTTGTTCCACTGAGAGTTCTGAAACCAAAACCTACTCTGTAATTCCACACATTGAATTATTACCTAATTATACAGTGGGCTGTCTAATCAGAATACCTGGGTTCAAATCCCTGCTCAGTGACCTAAGCAAGCAGCCTCACTTCTAAGCCTCAATTTCTTCACCAGTAAAGTAGAAATAACAATACCTACCTCAGAGTTATTATTATAATTAAATGAGATAATTCATGGAAAGCACTCAGTATAGTGCCTGACCCTTAGAGAGTGCTCCGGAAATAGTAGGTATGAGAGAGGGAAGTGGGGATGCATGGTACTAGGGTAGTATTGGTAAGGCTTCACATACTACTCAAGCAGCACAAACTAAACATTCTAAATTAAATTGTCAAAACGTTATACAGTCCTCTTGATCTAATAACCTCAAAGTAATATTTGAAAAGAAGGCAAGTGTTAATTTACTTCAGTTATATTATCTGTGACCTCGAGGGAATGTAGGCATATTCAATAAATTTGCTAGTAGTGATAGATGGTTCTATTTTATAAGCTGTTAAGAAAAGGAGAAAAGTGTAGCCTTGTTTAAAAAAAAAAAAAAATGTTCTTTAGCTGAATCCAGATTACAAAATGCTGAGGCTGGCAGACTTTAGCTAATATAAATTTAGCATTCATAGAGAAAGAGGAGGAGAGTGGACAAGATTACCTTTTCTATGTTAGGAATATATAATCATGGATTCTGGACTGTCTCCAGAATCTTTTTATAGCTGACAAGAGCATCTTGGAACAGAGAAAAACTATGCATGCATAAGTTATTTATTTCTATTGGAAAGAAAGTTTAAGGAGCAAAGGTCCTTGGGATTAGCATAATGTAGTAAAAAAGTTATTTTACCATAGTTGTTACATATGGCAACAAAGCCAGTGCAAAGAAAGTTGCCATTATACACTGGCAACCAAGAAATTATAAATAAGCATTCTGATACTGTAACCATATCTGAAAAGCAGGATACAAAATCCCCAGTAGTAGTATTTCAGGTGAAGCTTTGTGAAAGAAGATGCATAATTTCTACATAGTTGTTTGTATTTCCTTAAAGGTAGTTTTAAACAGTCTCACTTTATTTTAAGAAGTTATTAAATGAAATTAAAAATAATTATCATAGTGATTTTTTCAAATACCTAATTTGTGTTTATATGTATTGTTCAATATGTAAAACATTTTCCATGGAATACTATGCAGCCATAAAAAAGGATGAGTTTGCGTCCTTTGTAGGGACATGGATGCAGCTGGAAACCATCATTCTTAGCAAACTATCACAAGAAGAGAAAACCAAACACCGCATGTTCTCACTCATAGGTGGGAACTGAACAATGAGTTCACTTGGACTCGGGAAGGGGAATATCACACACTGGGGCCTATCATGGGGAGGGGGAAGGGGGGAGGGATTGCACTGGGGAGTTATACCTGATATAAATGATGAATTGATGGGTGCTGACGAGTTGATGGGTGCAGCACACCAACATGGCACAGGTATACATATGTAACAAACCTGCACGTTATGCACATGTACCCTAGAACTTAAAGTATAATTAAAAAAAAAAAAAAATTTCAAGGAAAGAAAAAGTCACTGGTAGATTCATATCCCACAGATAATCATCATTGTTTTTGTCTACCCTCTCATACATTAATATGTAGATACTTTTCCCAAGAATAGAATCATGCCATACCTCCTTTTTCTCCCTTTCTGTCTTTTCAGTATACTATCAACATTTTCACATTATTAAATATTCTTTTGCAACATCTCTTTTGATGGTTATATAATATTCTATCATGAGGATGTCACGTAATTTAACATGAAAAACTTTGTGAAAAAATTCATCCCGTTTTTGATTATAGGTCTTTCATCGGTGAATACATTTTAGTTAATATTTTGTAAATTCATTGTTATTTCCTGTGTCAGGTAGGCTTTTAAAAAAAACTTTTTTAAAATTGAGACATAATTTACATATAAGAGAGCACACAGTTGTTATCTGTTCACTTTGATGAATTTTTGACAATTTTATACACCAATATAAACACCATCAAAACAAGGTGTAAAACATTTACATCACCCCAGGATATTCCCACCTTCCCCTTCCTAGATAGTCCCCTCCCCATAACACTTTCTGATTTCTATCAGCTCAGGAATGACTTTGATAAAATTTTTACTAAATTGCACTGTATAAAGTTGAATCATTTATACCTGTACCAGCAATGTATGAAATTGCTAGTTTCTTCTTAACCTAGAATTATGTGTGTATGTACTATAATATGTCAGAAATAACAGATATATAGTGATCGTTGCCAATTTCTACCTTGTATTAATTTCTATTTCTTTGTTTGCTGGTAGTTGAATTTTTTCAATGTGCTAACTGGCCATTTATATTTCATGGTTGTGGTGGTGGTTGTTAGTTGTCTACTCTTATGTGTATATCTTTTTTATCTACAAAAGGTCTTAATTTTTTTTTTTTTTTTTGGAGACAGAGTCTCACTCTGTCACCCAGAGTGGACTGCCAGGTTCAAGCAATTCTCCTGCCTCAGCCTTCCAAGTAGTTGGGACTACAGGCGAGCACCACCACACCCAGCTAATTTTTGTATTTTTAGTAGAGACAGGGTTTCACCATGTTGGCCAGGCTGGTCTCAAACTCCTGGCCTCAAGCGATCCGCCCACCTCAGCCTCCCAAAGTGCTGGGATTACAGGTATGCGCCACAGCGCCTGGCCTATGAAGAATATTATTTTTCATTTAAAATATTTTTACCAGTCTGTCATTGCCTTACAGTTTGTTTATGGGGACTTTGTTTTGTTAACATGGAATTTTAAATATTTGCATTACTAAATTTGCTGATCTCTTGCTTTATGATTTCTACCTGGTGTCATTCTTAAGATCTTCATAATCCCAAGATTATATAAATACCTAGTTATATCTTTCAGTAGTATTTTTATGCTTTTTATTTTTAATTTACATCAAAAATCCACCTGGAATTGATTTGGTTTATTTTTTTAGGTCATTGTTATCATGTTATTTTTTTTTCTAAATTGTTAGCCACCACAACTGAATAATACCGTGTTTCCCCATGGACATTAAATGTGTTCTTTATCAGAGTAAGCACTTATGTATATTTTGAGTGAGTTTTCTTATTTTACATTGATTTCTTTGTCTATTCTTGTGCCAGTACCTCACTGCTTAATTGTTTAGCAATATAATATAATATATTAACTGTTTAGTATCTTTTAAGGCAGGTTGAACCTTTATTGTTCTACACTTATATTTTTACTTTGAAAGTTTAGGTGGTGGATAATGTGCTACATTCTTATTCTCTTTTAGTTACCACACCTGGAAAAAGCTTAGACTATAGGCTATGGAGTCAATAAAACGGCCTAATTATTTAACAGGTGGCTGCTACCTGAATTGCAGCCCCAGTGCCAAGAAGGAAATAATTAGTTTTTAGACAAACCCTTCAAAGTAATGGAAAAGATCACATGTGGAAAATAAATAGCATGAGGAATAAAAAAGAGTGAAGTCTAGCATGCTTGATTGCCATTTTCTGGTATGGGCATATAAATGTTTTTATGAGACATTTAATTATAATTTTTTCCTTCTCCCTGGTACACTGAGCAAAAGCACAAAGAATTGACAAGGTTACAGAATATATGCCATCTTACTTTCTTCACTTTTACCTAGTGTGAATCCCCAGGACATCTAGGATAGCCACATATAAATGCAACTCACAAAATCCCCCTCCAAAAACATTTGTTAATAATCTTCCAACTACCTGCCATTTTGATTTATTAATATCCCTTCTACTCTCTGGTATTAATTCAGGTAATCAAGTTAAATGTAATAGTAATGTTCTATTCTTTGCGTACAGATAATTCAGTTGATCACAATAAGTAAAACGTTGAACTGAGGTTTTTTTAGTAGAAATAAAAGTTAAAGCAAGAAAATCTTACTGAGCATTTACATAACACCAATCTCCTTTGAACCTATAAGCTAGAAAGTGTTGTTGTGCCCAAATTATACTGGGGAAAAGTCTAAGGCACAGAAAGTTTAAGTAATTTGGTCAAGATGTCATAACTAGAAGTGATAGTGTTCAGACATAGCCAATCATGCTTGGCTCAATAGTTTGATTCCATTTGTTTTTGAAGACATTCTCTCTTGTTTGTGATTTTGTGTTGCTTGTATGTAGTATCACATTTTCTGCTAGAAAAAAAATCATTCCTAGTTTATATGGGGAAACATAGTGCATCAGTATTTTTATGGCATTCTACATAAAAAACTGTCACTTTCAGAGGTTCTCCCACCTAAATAACAGTTTCTCTAAGTTAGCTAGGCTACATATTTTTCCTGTTTTCCAATAAGGCAATGTGATTGTTGATGTTGTTGTCATTTTAAACTGTAGTAATAAGGCCAGACAAATGACTTCAGGGCTTAATTCACACTTAGTCAAAAATTGTCTAAGTCCCCTTTAAAGTGTGGAAAATGTCAAATTTATGTCCTTAATATTATATCCTCTGTATTATTTGAAGAATTAAAATTCAGAAAGTTATTTAAAAATTTGTTTAACTTGAACAAGAAGTTCCTGCCACATTTACCCCTAATTTTTCATAGGAATATAAATAGTAGAGTGGTTATGAATATGGGATTTGGAGTCAGACCTGAATTTGAATCCCAACTTGGAGCTTACTAGCTGTGGGATCTTGGGTAAATTACATAACCTTTCTAACTCTGTGCCCTAAAGTGTAAACTGGGGATAATAATAGTACCTTTTTGGTTAGCCAGTTTGTGGATTAAATGAAATACTATTTTTAAAGGGTTTAGTATGGTGTGTGGAACAATCAGTGCTCAATCAATGTGTTCTTGTTTTCATCTTCAGTGTTGTCATTATTATTTTTAAGAATTAATTTATCTATATTTGACCACTGTCAGTAGATCTATCAAGATCAGGTGACTAGAATATATACCATTTCTATAATATTTGACTGTTTTATGACCTTTCCTTAGTTTAACTCATTATAACTCTCAGTGATTAACTTAAGGTTGGTTTGTATCATAATTCTTACCATTCTGAGATTTAAAAGAACCTTTGAGTTTGATATTTTTTCAGTGGACAATAATGCCTCATTAATGAACTATCAGCTTTTTCCTTGAGGCTAGTACTAAGATAAGTGGGAGAGGGGATACAGATAAAGGAACATTCATTGTAAATAGAATTTAAATATAAAGCAAAAGGATATCATCACTTTGGAGAACATAGAATTATAAGCTCAGTGTAATGTAAATATTTTTATTCCACCTCTCTCTCAGCCAAGTTCTAAGGTTGTGATAAAATGAAGCAAGAAGGAATATGATTATAGACCAGGTTCTCTGGTTAGTGTTCATTTTATACAGAACTATAAATAATGCTGCAAAAGACCAACGTGGTTCTTTATAAATAGGTCGTTATCAGAGTTGCTGACCCTGGAATGGTGATTATTTTAATTCTAAACTCCCTGTCCAGTCCCTGAAGTCACCTCTTTTTCTTCCTTTTTCTTCAGGATGAAGGCAGCTCTTCTGTTTTAATCCTGTGCTTTCGTATGGTTTGCCCTGAAATAAGTTTCTGTCATATTAGGGAAGTTTGCTTTGTTTGTGGATCTGTTTTGAGAGAGATGGGGAGACAGCCATGTACCCCAGCTGCTTACCAGGCCTTTTTGATTGGAAATAGCATCTTCCAGGCCGGGCGCGGTGGCTCAAGCCTGTAATCCCAGCACTTTGGGAGGCCAAGACGGGCGGATCACGAGGTCAGGAGATCGAGACCATCCTGGCTAATACGGTGAAACCCTGTCTCTACTAAAAAATACAAAAAAAAAACTAGCGGGGCGACGAGGCGGGCGCCTGTAGTCCCAGCTACTCGGGAGGCTGAGGCAGGAGAATGGCGTAAACCCGGGAGGCGGAGCTTGCAGTGAGCTGAGATCCGGCCACTGCACTCCAGCCTGGGCGGCAGAGCAAGACTCCGTCTCAAAAAAAAAAAAAGGAAATAGCATCTTCCCTATGGAAGACAGTTGTTCTATTAGTCTACTGGCTGTAGATTAAATGTTATTGGCTGAGCAGTTGCTGAAACCCCAGGGCAGGTGTAAGATGCATATTACAGATTAATTCTGGAAAACCTCTTAGATCTTTCCACCTGTGTCGTGCTGAGTGTTGAGCATGTTAGATAGGCAAGAAAGCTGAGAAACTGTGCATTCCCGTTGCTAAAGATATTTTGAAAACTATGCCTTTCATATTTACTCCAACAATACTAAATATTTACAGAAGACACTATAATATGAGGATTTCTTTTTTACCTAAGGGATACAAAAGACATGTTTTAGAGTTTGCCTTTCAAAACTCCAAACTGAGGAGGCAATATAACATTCCTTTAAAGTTTGGAAACAGGAGACTTTTCCATGTTAGTGGTGAACAGTGAAAGAAAAGCCACTGGTTTTCATCTTCATTTTCTTTTTTCAAAAATCAGTTTCCATTTTCCTCTTTGCTTGATTTTCCTAATGCTCTATTTTTCTATTCTTATTTTTTTGTTCAAGTATTTTAAAATTTTTTGTTCTTATTTTTCTCTTACTGTTAATTTTTAAATTTCTCTTTTGAGTTTTTTGGTTTTTGTTTTTTTTTTTTTTTTACCATTTGTATCTGCATTTTTCTCTGCTTCCTTTAACTATTTCTGTTTCCTGTTCTGAATCTTCTTTCATCTTTTGCTTTTCTCCATTAATCTCTTGCTCTCCTTTGGCCTTTTCTATTACTCAGAGTCATCCCTGCTCTGCTAAACATGAAGAGTTCCAGTGGCCTTATTTTCCAGGACTTTTTTTTACATAGTTTGATCTCCGAGCTCATTCATATTTTGTCTGTGTCTCTTCATGAGAGTTACTGTGATCTCCACTATCTACTTCATGTTGAAAAAAGATTCAGACTTCTTTTTTCAGATGTGCTGGTGCATAAACACTTTTTCTTTCTCCCCCTCCCTTTCTTTGTTGATAAATAATAATTGTACATATTTGTGGGGTACAGGTGATATTTTGATATGTGGATACAATGTGTGATGATCACCTCAAACATTTATCATTCCTTTGTGTTGGGAACTTTTGAACTCTTCTAACTATTTTGAAATATACAATAAATTGTTAACCAGAGTCACCCTACTGTGCTATCAAACACTAGAACTTATTCCTTCTAACTGTATGTTTGTATCCATTAACCAGCCTCTCTTTATCCTCCCCACCCCACCCTTCCCAGCCTCTGGTAACGATCATTCTACTGTATACTTCCATGAGATAACATTTCTAGCTCCCACATGTGAGTAAGAATATGCAGTATTTCGTCTTTCTCTGCCAGGCTTATTTCACTTAACATCATGGCCTTAGATCTGTGTGTGTTGCCACAAATGACAGGATTTCATTCTTTTTTATGGCCAAATGGTATTCTATTGTGTATATATGCCACATTTTCTTTATCCATTTATCCATTGATGGACACTGAGGTTGATTTTGTTTCTTAGCTATTGTAAATAGTGCTGCAGTGAACATGTGGGTGCAGAATTCCTTTCAATATAATGATTTCTTTCTTTTGGATAAATACTCATTAGTGGAATTGCTGGGTCATATGGTAGCTCTATTTTTACCTTTCTGAGAAACCTCCATACTGTTTTCCATGGTGGCTATACTAATTTACATTCACACCAACAGTGTATAAGAGTTACCTTTTCTCTGCATCCTCACCAATATTTGTTATTTGCTGTCGCTTTCATAATGACCATTCTAATTGGGGTGAGATGAGATCTCACTGTGGCTTTAATTTGCAGGTCCCTAATGATTAGTGATGGTGAACATTTTTCTATATGCCTGTTGGCCATTTGTAAATCTTCTTTTCAGAGATGTCTATTCAGATCCTTTGCCTACTTTTTAATGGGATTTTGGTCTTTTGCTTTTAAGTTATGTGAGTTCCTTGTATATTCTGGATATCAGTACCTTGCTGGATGAATAGTTCATAAATATTTTCTACATTCAACAGGTTCTCTCTTTACTCTGTTGGTCATTTCATTTGCTAGGCAGAAGATTTTTAATATAATTAAGTCTCATTTGTCTGTTTTTGTTTCATTGCCTGAGGTGTCAACCATAAAATTTTTGCCTGGACCCATGCTCTGAAATATTTCCCGTGTGTTGTCTTTTTATAGTTTTGTAGTTTCAGGTCTTATATTTGAGTCTTTATTTTATTTTGAGTTGATTTTTGTATATGGTTAGAGATGGGGGTCTAGTTTTATTCTTCTGTATATGGATATCCAGTTTTTTCAGCATAATTTATTGAAGAGGGTGTCTTTTTCCCAAAGTATGTTCTTGGCACCTTTGTTAAAAGTCAGTTGGCTATACATATGTGCATTTATTTCTGGGTTCTCTATTCTGTTCCATTGGTCTGTGTGTCTGTTTTTATAACAACACCATGCTCTTTTGGTCACTGTAACTTTGTAGTATATTTGGAAGTCAGAGAGTGTGATACCTCCAGGTTTGTTCTTTGTGCTCCGTATTGCTATGGCTATTTGGGGTTTTTTTGTAATTACATACAAATTGTAGGATTTTTTCTTCTATTTGTATAAAGAATATCATTGGTATTTTGATAGGGATTGCATTGACTCTGTAGATTGTTTTGAATAGTATGATCATGTTAACAACATTAATTCTTTTCATCCATAAGCATACGATGTCTTTTCATTTGTTTGTGTTCTCTTCAGTTTCTTTCATCAGTGTTTTGTAGTTTTCTTTGTAGAGGTCCACCTTGGTTAAATTTATTCCTAGTTTGGTGTGTGTGTGTGTGTGTGTGTGTGTGTGTGTGGCTTTCTTAATTTATTTTTCAGATAGTTTGTCATTGATCTACAGAAACACTACTGATTTTTGTATGTTGAGCTTTTGTCCTGCAATTTTACTCAATTTGCTTACCAGCTCTAAAAGTGTTTTGTGGAGTCTTCAGGTTTTTCTACATATAAGTTCATGTCATCTGCAAAGAGAGACAATTTGATTTATCTTCTGATTTGGATGCGTTGTATTTCTTTATCTTGTCTGACTGCTCTGACTAGGATTTCCAGTACCATGTTGGATAAGAGTGGTAAAAGTGGGCATCCTTGTCTTGTTCCAGCTCTTAGAGGAAAGGCTTTCACCTTTACCCCATTCAGTATGATGTTAGCTGTGAGCTTGTCACAAATGGCCTTTATTATATTGAGGTATGTTCCTTCCGTGCCTAATTTTTTGAGTTTTTATCATAAAAATGTGTTTAATTTTAGCAGAGCTTTTCTTGCATCAGTCAAGATGATCGTATAATTTTGGTCCTTCATTCTGTTAATGTGATGTATTACATTTATTGATTTGTGTATGTTGAACCATACCTGCATCACTGGGATGAATCCCACCTGATCATGGTGTGTATTATCTTTTTGATGCATTGTTGTCATGCTTTGCTAGTATTTTGTTGTGAACTTTTGTATCTGTGTTCATCACTGATAGTGGCCTGTAGTTTTCTTTTTCTTGTTATGTCCTTGTCTTGTTTTGGTTACCGGGTAGTGCTGGTCTCATAGAATGAATTAGGAAGAATTCTTTTATCTTCAATTTTTTTGAATAACTTGACAAAAAAAATATAGTGTATGTTCTTTATAATTTTGGTAGAATTCAGCAGTAAAACATGAGCTTTTCTTTGTTGGGAAATTTCTTATTACTGATTCAATTCCATTGCTTTTACTGGTCTGCTCAGGTTTTCTATTTATTCCTGGTTCAATCTTGGGAGGTCGTATGTGTCTAAGAATTTATCCATATTTCTCTAGGTTTCCAATTTGCTAGCATATAGTTCACAGTAGCCTCTAAAGATCCTTTCTATTTCTGTTGTATTAATTATAATGTCTCCTTCTTTCTCATTTTATTTATTTTGGGCATTTTTCTGTTTTTCTTTGTTAGTCTTGCTAACAGTTTATCTATTTTGTTTATCTTTTCAAAAAACCAACTTTTCATTTTGCAGATTACTTGTATTGTTTGTAGTCTCTGTTGTGTTGAATTCTGTCTGATCTTTATTAATTCCTTGTTTCTGCTAATTTAGGGTTTGGTTTGTTTTTGCTTTTTAATTCCTTGAGGTGCATAAATCCTTCTACTTTTTTGATGTTGGTGATTGCTGCTATAAGCTTCCTTCCTAGCACTGCTTTTCCTGTATTCCATAAGTTTGAGTTTCTTGTATTTCCATTTTCATTTGTTTAAACAAGTTTATTTTCTCCTTAATTTCTTCATTGATTCAGTGGTCATTTGGGAGCATGTTGTTTAATTTTCATACATTTGTACAGTTTCCAAAGTTTCTTTTGTTACACATTTCTTTCATAGCATTTTTTGATCAGAAACTACTGGTTATCATATTAGACTGAAATAAATACCTCAGTCTACCCTTAAAAGCCCTCCAACAACTAGTGCTTCCTATCTCACCAACCTTATTTCATTTCTTTCATTAATTCTCCCCATTTAGTAATTGCCTGTTTACTTGATTGTGAACAGACTCAGTTGTTTGAGACGGTTTGAGTCTTGTTCACTGTTGCATTCCCGGTGCCAAACATGGTGATTTGTGTTGGGAATAAGGCCTTCAGACCCTTTGTACTGGTCAGGCCTGTTGGCTGGTACTAGAAGACTTGCTAAGCTAAGAGTCAACTTCCTTTTGTGGGTAGAGACTATCTTATATTTTGATGATAGACTCCCTAAAACATCTACCAGCCTGTGCAGAAAGTCTCAGGCTCAGCATAAGTCTCTTTTCATGATCTCTCATAGCTCAGCAAATACTGATAGTTGCTTTTCCACTCACTTATATTAGTGATTGCTAGTTTCTATTCCCTCAATAGACTGTAGTGGGAACATGCCTTATGTTCTTTTCCGTCTCCTATAGCACCTGATACAGAACTAGACAGAAGGGCCCCCCCTCTTGTAAAATTTTTTATTTGTATAAAGCAATGTTTCTCAAAGCGTATTTCTAGAGCGCCTGCATCAGATGCAGGTTGCATGTTAAAAATCACCAAGTAGCTTTAAAAACTATCAGTGCCAGGCTTCCAACTCCAGAGGTATTGATTTAATTTTCCTGGGATGGGATCCCAGTATCAGTAATTTTTAAAAATGTTCCTAGTTATTTTTAAATGCAGTCAAAGTAAAGGGCACAGAAATAAAGCTTAAGAGCCTTTATGCTTTCAGATTGACTGATTTCATTAGCCCTTTGTCCTTGCCCCTTCAGAGATAGAGATCAGCTGGTTCCTAATGACAAACTACTCAAAGAAACTCAGGTAGCTCTGAGTCTATTATTTGAACTGAGTAATCTCAAGCACATTATTTATTTCTGATATATGTGATTTGAGGAAAAGGCAATGAGCTAGACTCAATTATTCATTCAAAAAACATCTGGGGGCTTTTATTGCATAATGCCAATGCTGGACACTGGTGAAACAAAACCAAATATGGCCCAGGCCCTACTCTCATGAAGTAAAAATCTGTAAGAACTTACAGACAGACACCACAATGTGGTAAATGCACAGTTTGGAATTGCCTGCAAACTGTGAGACAACAAAAATAGCACTCACTGACGCAGCACTCTACAAAAAGCTTTCCCATGTTGTCTGGTAGCATCTTTACAATAACTGAATATGTGGGGGCGGGGCAGGGAAAAGATTATTATCACCGCTGTTTCACAGGCAATCTCTCAGACTGAGGGTTGATAAACTTGTAGCTGATAAATTCTTGACCGGATACTTTCTTCAATGTCTTCAGAGGTAACAAACTTTCATCCTGTTAAGATGGATTTAACTTGGGGAATACATCAAAAGTCAATTCAGTGATAGGTCTAGTAAGGAAGATAAGAAATCAGATAGAGTAGTGCTTATTTTGGAGTATACAATTTAAAAAATGCAACCATAAAAAGACATGAATCCAGGTTGGACATTAAAGAAATTCCAAAAGAGAAACTCCAGAAATGTCTTGAGCAATGTGGGAGCATCTTTGGGAAAAGGCACCACTCTTTTAGGTGAATGCTTACTTACACACACACACAAAAAGCATTAATTTCCTCTATAAATTTTTATCTCCTTATTGCCTCTAATCAGTGCTATCTGAAATCTCAGTTCCAGTTTCTTCTAGTTCTTCCTAAAATAGGGATGCTAAGCAGGGACACCTCATTCAGCTGGAAGTCCAAAAGGAGCAGAGCCAAGGGCCCATAGGCTTCTGCAAGGGTGGGTATCTGGCAATCTCCTCTCAGCCATCGAATTACTAAGGACTACCTTGTGGTCAATAATATTCAGGTCCTTTATATTTTTCAAAAATGCAAATATAGCCATGAAAACTTTTCTGTTTTAAATCCTTTGGTGGCTCTCCATTGTCTACACAAGGAAACCCAAATTCCTAATGTGGCTTCTATAATCTGGCTTTTGCTTCCCTCTCTGACCTGTTACATCTCCTTCCCCCATCACATCTATGCTCCAGACATCCCAATTCTTTCAAGTTTTCTGAACAAACGCCTGCACTCCCCTTCTTCCTTGCTGCCTCTATATACACTATACACTTCTCTCTCTCAGTTAGCTGAAGTGTTATCTCCATCTTAGAAATGGTTCCTGATTCCTTTCCTGGTCTGACCCGTTCTTTCTCCCCCAGGGTTAAGACCCTTTTCTGGTCTTGCAGAGAATCTTGAATATCTCTCTGGGTTAGTCTTCCTCATACTACAGTGTAAGTGCTGTCTCCCTTACTAGGCTGTAGGTGCTCTTGAGGGTGGTGGCTCTGCTTTTTTGTTGAGATGGGGTCTTGCTATGTTGCCCAGGCTGGAGTGCAGTGGCTATTCAAGTAATCATAGCACATTATAGCTCTGAACTGCTGGGCTCAAGTGATCCTCTTGCCTCTGCCTCCCAAGCAGTTGGAACTACAGACATGTGCCACCACACCCGGCTCTATGGTGACTCTGTTACTGGCCTTTGTATCAGCACTAGCCAGCAATGCTTGCCAAGAAGAATGCCCTCAATAAATGTGTGCTGAATAAATAAATGTTTCTGAGTAGCCAGCCACCTCGAAAACCTTTGACTAGAATTCTAGTTTTGTTCATCTTGCTCCTTGATAGTATTAATACATAATTCCAAATCACTGAGCAATTATGTTTATAAACTCTTACATGATAATGCCAGAGAAAAGGCTAATAAGTTACTCAAAAAGCTGAAACAAGGTATTTCTACTACTACTAACTTTATGGTATGAAAATTCAACGCTTATCTTTCTTAAACAGACCAGTTAAACTGCTTGAAGACTGACATCTATCTAGTGTATGAATTAGCCTTTGAGGTGGGAGAAAGTACATATATTGTCCTCATACAGCCTTCCCCATGTGGGTTGAAAGACCTTACCATTCTTTACGAAACTTTGCCATACACAAAATTTGTCTCTGTACTGTGTTAGTGTACTGTATTGACAGCTTCTCATTTCTCTGCTAAGTTAGAATTCCAAGAAACCTAACAAAATAGCTCCTATATTACTTAAGATTGTTGTCCTATGGGACTATGGATTACAAACTTTAATGAATCTGATTTAAATTTTTAGGGGTAGGGTTGAAAGGAGACTTGTATTTAAAAAGCAAAACCAGCCTTTTTATTTAAAAAAAAAAAAAATCTCAGCAAGACCAATTTTCAAGTTTTACCCACGTTTGATCCTTTGAAAGGACCATACCCTGCTCTGTGTCATAGATGAGCTGCAGCATACTTCTGTCCACGTCACTTCTCTGGGACGCCTTTCCACCTCCTTCCCACTGGTGTATGTCCCTGGTCTTTTCAAGGCCCAGTTTAATTCCCATTTCCTCCTAGAATTCTTTTCTGACTGCCCTGGGCCTCAGGATCTGTTCCTGCCTTTGAATTTCTTTAACACCTTCTATGAAACCTCTGTGATATGCACTCAGAAGCCCTGAGTTTGATTTGAGTTACATTCAGTCACTGTGGCTGGCGAAAGTCACATTGCTTTTCGGGCCTCAGTTTCCTCACCTGTGAAGAGGGGTGGTAATGTGCACCCTATTTACCTCACGTGGCCTGAGGATCAAACATCATGGATTCGAAAGGGCTTTGCAAATGGCAAAGTGCAGTCCAAACATTTCTTATCATTTTAACTTATTTTGTACTTTGTGTCTTAGTTAGCTTGGGCTGCCATAACAAAATACCATGGCCTGAGTGCCTTAAACAACAGCAATTTATTTTCTCGCAGACAGAAGTCCCAGATCAAGGTGCCATCAGTCAGTGTCTGGTGAGGGCTCTCTCCTCGGATTGCAAATGGCTGCCTTCTCACTGTGTCCTTACATGAGCTTTCCTCAGTATGTGCCAGAGAGAGAGAGTTTTAGTTTCTTCCTTCCTTATGAAGACACTAATCACAACACGGGGAAGAGGGGAAAGCGGGGGCACCCTCATGACCTCATTTAAACCTAAGCATTTCCTTCCAAAGACCCCTCCTCCAAATGCCATCATATTGGCAGTTAGAGCTTCAACATATGAATTTTAGGGAGACAAAATTCAGTCTATAATAGAGTATCTATGTGTTGCATATAAACTGTGCTTACATGAATATTTACATTTTTATAATACTCTATTGTACTGCTACTGTGGTTTGAATATGGTTTCTTTGGCTCTGCCAAGTCTCATGTTGAAGTTTGATACCCAGTGCTGGAAGTGGGGCCTGGTAGGAAGTGTTTGGGTCATTCGGGTGGATCCCTCATGAATGGTTTGGTGCTGATCTTGTGGTAATCAGTGAGCTCTCACTCTAGTAGTTGCTATGAGAGTCTCCTTGAGTACTGGTTTTTAAAAAGAACCTGGCACCTTCCCTTTCACTCTCACTCTCCTCTCATGATGTGTTCTGCACATGCCACCTCCCCTTTGCCTTCTACCATGAGTGGAAGCAGCCTGAGGCCCTCACCAGAAACAGATCCTGGTGCCATCCTTTTTGTATAGCCTGCAGAGCTGTGAGCCAAATAAGCCTCTCTCTCTTTTTTTTTTTTTTTTTTTTTTAATAAATTACCCAGCATCAGGCATTCCTTTATGGAAATATAAATGGGCGAAGACAACTACATAACCCTTTCAAAGTGTTTTGTGTACATAATCATACACATATAACTTATTTGATCCCAACTCACTTTGGGTTTATATGTATATTTCTAAATATGTCCTATCTACACTAGACTTAAGCCATTCAGAGAGCAGACACTATTTATAGAATCAAAGAATTATAGAAATGTTATTTTATTTTTATAACTTTCACAGCTTAAGCAATATACATTGACTGTTTTTGTTTTTCTTTTTGCAAAGTAGCACAATCCTGAGAGGCAAGAAGAAAAAGTAAACAAAACTTACTATAACTCATCAAGAACTACTGCAATACATAGGCACATCATTTCCTACATCAAGACCATGTAAATATCCACCTATATTTTCTTCTAGCACTTCCTTCTTTTTTCATTTGTTAATCTTTCATCAATTCAGAAGTTTGTTTTAGTACATTGGGTCAGATAAAGTTCTAATTTAATTATTTGCCCCAAATGGCTAACTCATTGTCCCAACTTCATTTCTTAAATAATCCACCCTGTACAGTACACTGCTGCTTTAATTATTGTAACTCTGTAGTATACTTAGGCATCTGACTGGGAAAGATCATGACCCTGTTACTCATTTTTAAACCTATGTCTCAAAATTTGTATATTTTTTAATAGACTATTTTTAGAACAGTTCAGATTTACACAAAATTGAGCAAAGAGTACAGACAGTTCTTGTACCTTCAGACTACTTTGGTGTATTACTAACATCTTACATTAGTATGGTATACTTGTTATACTCAATGAAGCAATACTCATAGGTTGTTATTAAGTAAAGTCCGAAGTTTATTTAGATTTCTTTAGTGTTATGGACCAAATTGTGTTCCTGAAAAATTCATACAGTGAATACATTCATACATATACATACAAATATACTATGTGACCATATTTGAAGACAGAGCCTTTAAGCAGGTAATTAAGATTAAATAAGGTCATAAGGGTGGGACAGCAATCCAATAGGACTTGTATCTTTATAAGAAAATGATGAGACATGATGAGCACATGTGCACAGAAGAAAGACCATGTGAGGATACAGCAAGAAGATGGCTGTCTGCAAGCCTGGAAAAGAGACCTCACCAGAAACCAACCCTACTAGCACCTTGATCTTGGACTTCCAACATACAGAACTATGAGAAAATAAATGTTGTTTAAGCTACCCAGTCTGTGATATCTTGTTTATAGCAACCCAAGTAGACCAATACCCTTAGCTTTTACTTGATATCCTTTTTCTGTTCCTGAATCCCATTCAGGATACCATATTACATTTAGTTGTCATGTCTCCTTAGCCTACTCTTGGCTGTGGCAAGTTTTCAGAATTTCATTGTTTTTGATCACCTTGACAGTTTTGAGGAATACTGGTCAGATGTCATATGGCTGCAATTCGACATTTTTCTCACGATAAGACTGGGCTTATGGGTTACTGGGAGAAAGGCCTTAGATGTAAAATGCCATTAGCATCACATCATTTGAAGGGTACATACTAGCAACATGATTTATGACTGTTAATGTTGACCTTGATCACTTCACTGAGGTAGTGCTTGACAGGTTTCTACACAGCAAAATTACTCTTTCTTTTCTTTTCTTTCTTTCTTTCTTTTTTAATAAATGTGTATTTTAGGTTTAGGGGTATATGTGAAGGTTTGTTACATACATAAACTTGTGTCATGGGAGTTTATTGTACATGTTATTTCATCATCCAAGTATTAAGCCCAATACCTAACAGTTATCTTTTCTGCTTAAAGTTACTCTTTATTTCTTGCTTTCCACGATGTACACTTTGAAAGGATGTCACCATGTATAACCCATAGCTAAGGAGTGAGAAATTATGTTTCCCTACTCTTTATTAGAACATTTTATGGCTATATTTGTTTGCATGTTTCTCTCCCTCCTTTTACTGGTATTTTTATTTGAATTATATTAGGTTTATAAAATAATTTTTAGGTAATTTGGTTTTTGTCAAAAATTAAGTATCCTAGAAACATAGTATATCTATGTACTCCTTTAATAGGTTACAGTTTTCTTAATTTTACATAAAGATTTTAATAAATCTTTATAAAGGTTATTGCCAGATAATTTATATTTGGTGAGTTAGAGTCTTAAAAATTATGTTTTCTAAGTGATTATTTCAGAGCAATGATGACTTCTTGTGTACTTATTTTGTATCTAGCCACAATACTGACTTCTCAGAACTTTTGGTAGATACCCTTGAATTCTTTAAATATGCAAATAACTTAGCTTCCTCTATTCCATTTTACAAATGAGCAACTAAAGAGAAGCTACTGAAGGTCTCAGAATTAGTTGCCAAGCTGAAGCCAGATTTCTAGTTCACTGGAAAATTTGGAAGCCTAAATATGACTAATACTTTTACAGGTACTTTTGCAGCTATTGTAAAACAAAAAACAAAATAGTATCTGGATAATTGTTGACTATGCTAACAAACATTTGGCACTTATTATGATGTTAAGAAATCACAAGTAACACAAAAATCACAAAGCTTTAGATTCATTTCAAATGAGTTAATTCAAACAAGCTATATACAGAATGATGACATTATTAACCCTAAATATCAAAATCAGTTTTTCTCCTATGATTCACGGTTTGTTTTGGCTACTGCTTAAAATATAAATGGCTGTTTTAAATTTTTGATATTTTCCTAGGATTTCTAGAGTATATATTAAAATATTACTTGGATGCTTTTATTTCTATATTTTATAACTATCAAACATAATTTTTAGAAAAAGCCTTATGAATATTTAATTTTAGGGCTTTTCTCTATTACTGATTACAAGTAACTTAAGGTTCTCTTTTCATAATTGTTCAAAGATTCTTTAGGAATTAAGAAACTACAGGGTTTAGAGAGGTTTACTCCACCCACTGTTAGTGCCATGTGTGTTGTCCAGGGAAGAGAGGATCAGACTGCCTCATCTACTACTGTTGGCACCTATATATGTTGTCTGGGAGCCTGAGGCCTGCCCCTTGTCACCACCACTGGTATCTGCACACATTATTGGGGTCTGGGGACTGACCTGCCCTGTCCATTGCTATGGTTACTCATATGTACCATCCAGGGGCCTGAGGTTAGGCATGCTCTGTCTGCCATTGCCATTGCCAATGCCCACAGGTGTCATGTGGGGCCTGAGAACAAGTCTACCCTGCTACTGCAACAAGTGCATGTGCATTAGCATGCCATCCTGGGGCCCGGGGATCAACCTTCCCCACTGCCACTGTCAGTGCCTGCAAGTACCATTTGGGGGTGTGGGGATTAATCTGCCCCACCCATAGCCACTGCCATGGGTGCCCAAATGTGCCATCTGGGAGCCTGGGTACCATTTTGCCACTCCTGCTGCTGCTGGTGCAGGGCATGCCAGCTAGGAACTTGAGGACAGGCCTGCCCTGCCTCCTGCTGCCAGTCCTGGTACCCACGGATCAGCCCACCTGGTGTCCCTATACCTAAAGGAGCCTCACCACAGCCTACACTAACAAGTACAGCCTAATCACCAAGGAACTCACAGACAACACTGAAACTGATTACAGGCTAAGAAGTCTACACTACTGCACTCACCCAGAACCAAAGCTGAAGCACCCTACCCAGTTGTTGGAGGGCTTTTAAGGGTAGACTGAGGTATTTATTTCAGTCTAATATGATAACCAGTAGTTTCTGATCAAAAAAATGCTATAAAAGAAATGTGTAAGAAAGATTATTTTTTAAGATTATTTTTTAAGCTTTGGATCTGGGAAGGAAATAGTACAGATGTAGAACAATTAGGACACCTGCAACAATCTTAGGATTGGGTGATAAGTTCCTAAGTTACTATAGGTTGGATGTGGGAAGAAGAGGTTTGTAGACTTCCCAATGAAAAAGATAGCTATTTACATTATATAAGTGTAAATAATTTAAACTCATTTAAATCAGAAATGAATTGCTAATATTGGAATTCTATATTGGGCTACTTATTATGTATCTGAGAATCAGTTCCTCTCTTGATATTTCCCATTGATACAAATAGCTATTGTGTCTTTATTTCACAATTGTGGGAGAACTTTAAAAACTGGATAAGAAGTTAGTGAGGCCAGTCAAGGTCTAGGTCCTTTCTGAAAAATCCGTTGTTTACTTCTGTTTATAATTTTACATAGCTCCATACGAAAAAACACCAAAAACAATAACAAAAAAACCACTTTCTTGTCAGACACAACCTCTGTGAAAATAGTAAACCTCCATATTTTAACACACTATATGTAATATATACTATATACTATAATATATAATAGATTATATATTATATATGTGGTATATACTATATACCATATGTAATATATAGCTATATATTATATATAACTATATATTTTATATATACACTATATATAATATATGATTGTAACACACTGTAAAGTCAATGTTATTTGAGAATCTGAACCTATGTGAAATATTTATTAATCAAATCTAAATTGTTGTCTTTGCCTTCAAGTGAACAAGCTCTACAATTTTCATATGTAAATGATCAGTGTGTAATTAATTCCAAAAAAATTCACTACTCTTTTTGGGCCAATTCCATAACCAGCCACAGAGTGGATAGTATTGAGTTATTGGGACATTCGTGATTGTAAACTATCAGACCCCCTTTACTCAAATTGAGTCTGTATTCTAAGTCTTACTGTGTATCCTCATAGGAGACTGTAAAGTGCAGGCATGCTTTCAGTTCGTACAGTCTGTGATTTATAGAGGCACGTAGGTCAGGAATTTATTATGCTGAAAATCATAGTAACTGTTTTGTTTTGCTTTTCACAATGAAGTGACCAAAGCATGTTGAAAGATAAATGGATGAAGTATTTTGATTATGCTTTTATTTCTATTAAAGATTAAATATTATTGCCAAGTAACCAGCCATGCTAAGTATTATGATATTAAAGCTGAAGTAGTTTGTAAGCTGATAGCCCTTTCTTTCCTCTGGGTTTAGGTTTGTTATTAATCAAAATGTTGGACTTGCTTAGTGCAGTGGTGTATGAAACAAACAGTTGAAAAAGACAGCTCCTTTAACTTACAGCTCTCTGTTTTTTTTCAAATTTGTAAGGAAATCTGTTTCTTCTTGTGGACTTTGTGCTGTTATTCATGTGTCTAGAGTTCATTTTTTATAGCAGAGCTGACTAAATCCAATAGTTGCAAAATTCTCTCATGGCATAGAAAGGAAAAAGGTGCCATTTTATATTCTTAATTGACAAATTCTGATCAAGTCATTTTTAAAACATGGAGAATCCCTACTAGAAATGGATACTACAAAAAACCATCTGTATTTCTGGGCAGAGAACAGGATAATTTTTAAGATAGAAGAATATGTATATGAAGAGGTATTAATAAGACAGTAAGTTTGTTTTCTCATATCAATCCAGGAGTATTGATGAAATTGTTTTAAAGGGCATATGATTCTAGCTACACTGGTGTTGGCTTAGACGTCAACACAGCCAGCCCATAAGCACTTGGAAAGCTGCTGCTAAGCATGTACTGAAGTGCAGCAGAGGGGTTTAGACGCCCCCTGATGTGTGGTAAAGGACCTTTAACAGGAGTCCCACCATTCTTCTGCACTTACTTCTCATCAGTGGTAATATTACAATTTTAAATGGTGCATATTGTGGGGGATGCAGCAAAGATTGTAAGAAGTGTTGAAGAAAAAGGCTACCTCTCAATAACTGGAGGAAAAAAAGGCTTAATTTATTACTTAAGTAAAGAGGTGCTGTGCTTTTTAGGCACAGTGTCTCCAAGCAAAGCAGGCTGCAAATCTTACATAGTGTTTTGGGGTCAGGAATTGTTTAGGGGCAGCTGTCAGCCTCAAAAGCCCCATTATTCGAAAGAGACTCTTGTTGACTGGCTGGCTTTCAGAAGCACAATCACTGGAGCGAGTCTGCAACTGATGGGCCAAATTTCAAAAGCATGTAGCTATCACTGGTTAATTGGCTTTCAGAGGTGTATTTACTGAAGTGAGTTGTCACTGATTATTTAGACCTTGGCGAGATAGCATTAATTGCATAAATCTGGTTTAATTATTTTTCCAACTGGTTCTAATGGTTTACTTAATACCATGGCTGTCGAACAGTCAGCGTTTTTCTGGGAGTTAGAAATTGTCTTACTTTCAGAAGCTAATACCTAAAAGCTATAGGAAATTGAAAACGCTAGAAATTTAGATTTTGCAACGACTGTACAATACATTTTCTAAATAAGCGTGTCTACTAAAGGAATGGAAGTATAAAAAGTCAGCAACTCCACATGTTCAGGTATTGAGATCAGTTATGAAATTTGATATAAATAATGTATCATTAATAATATAGTTCCAAGCATGGTGGCACACGCTTGTAATCCCAGCTCCTTGGGAGGCTGAGGCAAGGTGTTCACTTGAGCCCAGGAGTTTGAGACCATCGAACATAGCAAGATCTCATCTCAAAAATAATAATAATAATGAAGTATAAAAATGTGAATGTCACTTAACTAATTCGTGTTCTAGATCATCCATATATATCATTTCTACTTATTGCGTTCCAGTAAGTTTTCTCAGGTGAGACAAAAGAAGGTAGAAATGGTACATAAGCCTCAACTCACCAGCCCTGGTGAGCAGCAGCTACTAAACCCTTAGTAACGATGGTATCATTTTGTTTCCCTCCTAAAATCTTTTTAGGATTCTTCAAAATCTGGGTATACCCATGGGAATTTGCCACACAAGTAAATTTCACTCATCATTTGTTCTGCTGTAGAGAGAAAAGAATGAGGGATCTTCACTACTGCCTACCTACTACCCAGATCTCTGCTTATATGGGGGAAAAGACATTAGGGTTTCATCTGAAAGTTACAATAGGCATATAAAAAGTATTAATCCTACAGTTTAACTGTTTCTGCTGTGATGAAGAAAAGTGTGTATAGGGTATAACGGTAGGAAAAGACTTAAGAGTTTTGTTTTATTTTTATAAAAATTGAACTTTTCACCAGGTGCAGTGGCTCACACCTGTAATCCCAGCACTTTGGGAGGCCGAGGCAGGTAGATCACAAGGTCAGAAGTTCAAGACCAGCCTGGTCAGCATGGTGAAACCCCCGTCTCTACTAAAAATACAAAAAATTAGCCAGGCATGGTGGCACATCTCTGTAGTCCTAGCTACTTGGGAGGCTGAGGCAGGAGAATCACTTGAACCCAGGAGGTGGAGGTTGCAGTGAGTCGAGATCATGCCACTACACTCCAGCCTGGGCAACAGAGTGAGACTCCATCTCAAAAAAAAAAAAAAAAACATTGAACTTTTCTCTTTCCAAATTCATTCAACTGTTCTGAAGTCTGCTCTTTTGACTTCCCTGTTTATTCCTGGCACCTCATATGAGACACAGCTAATTACTAACATATTTAACTGATCCTAAAGATAGCTAGCTTATGACCTCTCAGGATTCCAGCATATGCTGATACCTTAAGACCAGTAAGCTTTTAATGAAGAGAGCAGGATTGGTTAGATTTGTTGTAATCAACAATAGAAGGGAATTAGTCCATAGAGTTATGTCAAAAGTTTAGTTTCCTTTTGTATAAAGAAAATATTTTTAAACCAGCAATTCCCCAGGAAAGAGAGTCATAACACCATTTGAACATCATTTTTTAATTATCTTAATGTATTCCCTACTCTTGACCCATGTAACTGTTGAAATTTTTAAAAATCAGATAGGGCTGGCTTATTGTCTTGAGTTTTTCTCTGCAACCTGACTCACTCTGGCTAAAGGAATGTGTTCTTCAAAGGAAGCAGACAGTGTCCTCTGAGTTTACTTTGAGGAACACTTCTGTATAGAACTCTTTTAACATCCCATCAGGAGAGAAACCTCAAGTAAAGACTGAGGCAAAGAGATTCTCTACTAGAAATACAAACCAGCAGAACAAACTCCAGACATGTTTTTCAAATTTAAGAGTTTTCTGAGAAGTTGGTTTCCATGTGGTGTAAGCACCAGTAAACAACAAACCCATCTTGGTGTTCTGTACGCTTATGGTTCATTATGTCAGCGATAGTAGAGTATAGAATTTCTACTTTAAGTTCCCATGCAAGAATCACTGAACCATCTCTCTCCCTCTTTAGGATGTCACATGTACTTCAGTTTGAGGATAAAAGCAGAAAAGTGAAAGATGCAAGCATGCAAGACTCAGATACATTTGAAATCTATGATCCTCGGAATCCAGTGAATAAAAGAAGGAGGGAAGAAAGCAAAAAGCTGATGAGAGAGAAAAAAGAAAGAAGATAAAATGAGAATAATGATAACCAGAACTTGCTGGAAATGTGCCTGCAATGGCCTTGTAACAGCCATTGTTCCCAACAGCATAACTTAGGGGTGTGAAAAGAAGTATTTTTGAACCTGTTGCCTGGTTTTGAAAAACAGTTATCTTGTTTTGCAAATTGTGGAGTGATGTAAGCAAATGCTTTTGGTTACTGGTACATGCATTTTTTCCTAGCTGACCTTTTATATTGCTAAATCTGAAATAAAATAACTTTCCTTCCACATTACATGTTGACCATTGCAGACTGTGCAAGCCTGTTTGTGTCCTTTTACCCTAAAATATATAAAGGCTTCCTTTTCAAGATTTTTTAATAAGAAGTTCTTACAGAAAGAATATTTGTGGGAACCTCCCTTTCACTAACTCCGGAATATAATAAAAGATTATAAATAAAATATAGAATATAAATATGGATGAGGTTTTTTGTATATAAATATTTCAAAATATCCAAGCCAACACAACTCAGTAGCCTCATGCCTTCAGTCTTGAGGAACCCCCAAGTGAACATTCACACCTCCATTCAGGCCGGTGCCTGGGTTTTATGGACACAGTCAAGATATGTTAACACTCTAAATAACATCAGCCAGGCTCACTACATGTCCAGCCTGACACCTGGCCCCCTGCCCACTCCTCTGCCCTTCTTAGCACAGTGATACCAAGAGCACATACAGAGGTCCCATTCTGACAATAAAGTCAAATTGTCCCTGTTTGCAGATGACATGATTGTGTATTTAGAAAACCCCATCGTCTCAGCCCAAAATCTTCTTAAGCTGGTAAGCAACTTCAGCAAAGTCTCAGGATACAAAATTAATGTGCAAAAATCACAAGCATTCTTATACACCAGTAACAGACAAGCAGAGAGCCAAATCAGGAATGAACTTCCATTCACAATTGCTTCAAAGAGAATAAAATACCTAGGAATCCAACTTACAAGGGATGTAAAGGACCTCTTCAAGGAGAACTACAAACCACTGCTCAGTGAAATCAAAGAGGACACAAACAAATGGAAGAACATACCATGCTCATGGATAGGCAGAATCAATATTGTGAAAATGGCCATACTGCCCAAGGTAATTTATAGATTCAATGCCATCCCCATCAAGCTACCAATGAGTTTCTTCACCGAATTGGAAAAAACTGCTTTAAAGTTCATATGGAACCAAAAAAGAGCCCGTATTGCCAAGACAATCCTAAGTCAAAAGGACAAAGCCGGAGGCGTCACGCTACCTGACTTCAAACTATACTACAAGGCTACAGTAACCAAAACAGCATGGTACTGGTACCAAAACAGAGATATAGACCAATGGAACAGAACGGAGCCTTCAGAAATAATGCCACACATCTACAACCATCTGATATTTGACAAACCTGAGAAAAACAAGAAATGGGGAAAGGATTCCCTATTTAATAAATGGTGCTGGGAAAATTGGCTAGCCATAAGTAGAAAGCTGAAACTGGATCCTTTCCTTACTTCTTTTACGAAGATTAATTCAAGATGGATTAGAGACTTAAATGTTAGACCTAATACCATAAAAACCCTAGAAGAAAATCTAGGTAGTACCATTCAGGACATAGGCATGGGCAAGGACTTCATGTCTAAAACACCAAAAGCAACGGCAGCAAAAGCCAAAATTGACAAATGGGATCTCATTAAACTAAAGAGCTTCTGCACAGCAAAAGAAACTACCATCAGAGTGAACAGGCAACCTACAGAATGGGAGAAAATTTTTGCAATCTACTCATCTGACAAAGGGCTAATTTCCAGAATCTACAAAGAACTCAAACAAATATACAAGAAAAAAACAAACAACCCCATCCAAAAGTGGGGAAAGGATATGAACAGACATTTCTCAAAAGAAGACATTCATACAGCCAACAGACACATGAAAAAATGCTCATCATCACTGGCCATCAGAGAAATGCAAATCAAAACCACAATGAGATACCATCTCACACCAGTTAGAATGGCAATCATTAAAAAATCAGGAAACAATAGGTGTTGGAGAGGATGTGGAGAAATAGGAACACTTTTACACTGTTGGTGGGATTGTAAACTAGTTCAACCATTATGGAAAACAGTATGGCGATTCCTCAAGGACCTAGAACTAGATGTACCATATGACCCAGCCATCCCACTACTGGGTATATACCCAAAGGATTATAAATTATGCTACTACAAAGACACATGCACACGTATGTTTATTGCGGCACTATTCACAATAGCAAAGACTTGGAATCAACCCAAATGTCCATCAGTGACAGACTGGATTAAGAAAATGTGGCACATATACACCATGGAATACTATGCAGCCATAAAAAAGGATGAGTTTGCGTCCTTTGTAGAGACATGGATGCAGCTGGAAACCATCATTCTTAGCAAACTATCACAAGAAGAGAAAACCAAACACCGCATGTTCTCACTCATAGGTGGGAACTGAACAATGAGCTCACTTGGACTCGGGAAGGGGAACATCACACACTGGGGCCTATCATGGGGAGGGGGGAGGGGGGAGGGATTGCATTGGGGAGTTATACCTGATATAAATGATGAATTGATGGGTGCTGACGAGTTGATGGGTGCAGCACACCAACATGGCACATGTATACATATGTAACCTGCACGTTATGCACATGTACCCTAGAACTTAGAGTATAAAAAAAAAAAAAAAAAAAAAAAGTCAGTAATATAAACAAAGGTAGTACTGAGAAAAAAAAAAAAAAGAATTTAGCTTTTGATGACAATCATTCATACTTTTTTTTTTTTTTTTTTTTTGGTTTTTTTTGAGATGGAGTTTTGCTCTTGTTGCCCAGGCTGGAGTGCAATGGTGCGATCTCAGCTCACCACAACCTCCGCCTCCTGGGTTCAAGCAATTCTTCTGCCTCAGCTTCCCAAGTAGCAGGGACTGCAGGCATGTGCCACCACGGCTGGCTAATTTTGTATTTTTAGTAAAGATGGGGTTTCTCCATGTTGGCCAGGCTGATCTCAAATTCCCAATCTCAGGTGATCCACCTGCCTATGCCTCCCAAAGTGCTGGGATTACAGGCATGAGCCACTGCAACCGGCCCATACTGGTTATTTACTGTATATTATCTATATTATATACTACAGTCTGAATGCTAAAATTATATCACAGGCTGCTTTCACTAGCCTGATAAAACCTCACCAGCTACTTCTTTTCAGATTGTGTCTCATCAGCTCTCTCAGAATGTAATCTGATAAGCTTTCTCTAGAGCATAGAGCACTGGTTCTCAAAATGTAATCCCAGATGCAACACTACAGCAGTAGCATCACTTCAGAACATGTCAGAAATGTAACTTCTGGGCCATACTACCCACCACTACCACCTCTCCTTCAGACTACTGAATCTGAAACTTTAGACCTTGAGGGCTCGTTAAACGGATGGGCCTCACTGCTGGTGGTTCCACCTCTTTTGATATTGGCAATATCTAGTGAAGTTAAAAATGTGTATATCCAATAACCCAAAAATTCTAAATCTAGGTCCTAGGAATCCTAAAGAAATTCTCACATATTGCTCAAGGAGAGGAGTAGTAAGTTATACACTAAAGCATCAACCAAAGAATGGATAAATAGGTTGTTGAATACTCATACTATGGAATACTTTATAGAGGTGAAAATCAGTAAATCAGAGCTATATGTAGCAGATCTTTAATGTGGAAAAAAAAGGAACCACCCATATAAAAATTAAGACAGTTCATTATGATATATTGTTTATGGATGTACACATATGTAGAAAAGTATAAAAACACATGTGGAAATAGTGTTTGCCTCTGAGAAGGAATTCACAGGGAGCTCACTTGTGTTTGTAATGTTTTATTTTTTAAGTGCTAGATGGTAAGTACTCATTTCTCATTTTCTGTACATTTTGGAATACCTGAAATATTTCACAATTTTTTTATGATTATATCTGGAACCTGAGGTGAGAAGACAGAAGGACCCCCAGTACTAACAAGAACCCTTTCTATTTTGCTTCAGGAAGAAGGAGAGAGATTCAAAGAGGAGGAGAGGGCTACGATTGAGGTGTTCTGGGAAAATGTCAACCCACTCAAATGCAGAGTGGTCAGACTCAAAGCCACCCCAAAATAAGCCAGTGTTTGGAAGTGTATCCCATCTTCCGCTCACCATAAAGGTTATAATATTGGTTTTATTTCAGATAAAACAGAATTTCATCTTCCAAACTCACAAAGTCTCTCTTGGTTATTCTGAAAGGTATTACCACTAAATCTGTCTCTGTTGAAGTACCCTATGGTTTCTCTACCATTCCTCCTGGATTGTGTCTACCTTAACCAGTGCAGTGTTATCCTGGAACAGATGAAACCACAGACCTCCAGGGCACACACTAGAGAATAATATTTGCAGGTTTAAAAAGATAACTGAATGACAAAATTAAAACCTCAGTTTGGTTGAATGCTTCTCATCCTATTTTAACCACAAGGAGCAGAAAGATCTGAAATTCCACAGAGATTAGAATTTTATCAGAAGAACTTCCCCATGATAATAAAATTCACCATAAACTTAACTGAATAAAAGCAGTAATAATTTTTAAAAAGCTTTAAAATGTAGTTGAATTATCTGTTCAATATTGTATGAAATGTGTTCATAGTAAAGCTTTTGGAAATGTTGCAGGAATGTGTGGGAGCCAAATGAATTGCCAAAAAAAAAAAAAAAATTAAAAAAAAACAAAACCTGTTAGAAAATTAGTCTTTTAATTTTAATTTCATATTTGGGATTTTTATGTTATGTGTCTTACCCTATGGATGTTATCCTAAGGAAGTATGTTAGCCTTGGTGTTTTGTTTGTTTGTTTTGTTTTTTACATTTCTTTCTTGCTGTATGAGAAATGTACATTCTTATTCATTGTCTGTGACAATGCTGCACATTCTGGAGAGCAAAGAGAAAAGCAACTCCCAGCAATTTTTTTTCTCATTTTATGACAAACCAGTTTTTCTCTTGGTTGAAGTCACTGGCAAGGTGAAAGTTAAAACTAACCCTAGACCTTTCCATTCTCAATAGGTAATTGAGGCAAATGCAGATCTCTCTAGAATTTTTAATGATATAATACAAAAATGCAAAGCTTGATGAAATTTGAATTCCAAGAGAAATAATGAAACACCAAATCTTACTAGGATGGGTATTAGAAGTCCTGGATTTGTAGAAAGAAACATTTATTCATTTATTCCCCAAAATCACTACCACCACCATCAAAGCCATAGGTGAATACGAAATGGTGTCATAATACACATGCCCTCAGCACTCTGTATCCTCTGAGGCCACACAGTAATGCATCTGCTGCATCTAAAAATGGGGCTACCATAGAACAAGGGCATTAAAAAGTGTGAGGAGATGAGTGGTTTGCTGCTGTTTTTAGAACAAGTTCAATAAGCTATGATGTCCTTATCAAGCTGTCACTACCAAGTTCCTTGATAAGATCTGACGTGTGAGGTACATAAACCTGTTCTGTTGTAGCATTGTGGCCTGTATGGAAAAGGTTAGATAAATGCAAAATAATGCCCAAACATGCTGTTTAATCTTGGTGATAACAAGAAAGAAAATGGAGGTGTGAAGTGAGTTACCATTGAGGGTTGTATCAGTATAAGCAATTTGTCTGTAAGGGGTGTAGAGAAGTTAAGAGAGGTTCATTCTTTAACACTGTCATTCACACACACACACACACACAAAAGCAGGTCTAGTTTCTCTGTGGCTTTGTCTCTGTTCCAATAACTCTCAACAGTTTATCAGGTGGTATCGTTTCTGCTTACTAGAAAGCAGGAAGTTTAACTGTCCCAAGTATATTTTATCTCCTTTCTTTTAGCTTTTACTGAAGACAAGTGAAACAGGAACCGTATTGTAGAGAAATCCTTTCTAATAAAGATTTGATGAAATTTGAATTCTGAGAGAAATAATGAAACACCAAATCTTACTAGGATGGGCATTAAAAGTCCTATATTTGTAGAAGTAATCATTTAGTCATTCCCTAAAATCACTACCACCACCACCAAAGCCATAGGGAGAGATCTTTGTCACAGGTGCTAAGAGTTTCATTAATCCCTGTGGCAATCCCTGTGAAAGTTGTTTACATCGGTAGGCTGGTAAATCAGCTCTCCTTAATAAAGGAAAGAAGAGCCCTCATTTGCAGCATTTACTGATTTCCACAACATAAGTCCTCTCACCATGGCTGATTTCAAGCCACCAAAAGTAGCTCCAGTAAACTGGTTATTTTTCCCATTCTGTTTCATTCTAGCTCAAAGCTTATATAGTAACTCTTGCATTGGCCCTAAAGAACTTACACAAAGGTTTGAACCCTTTGCTAGGATCACAGTCTTCATGCATATTTCTGTTTTATGTAATTACTTCACACCGTCCTAAGTTCTAGCAATATCTGTACCCTACATTTTTATGGCAGTTTGTATCTTTAGATTCTCTCGATGGAGTGTTCCAAAACCACTTGCCCCACATTTATTCTCTCCCTGCTTCTTGTGTTTTTTGCCCCAATTAGTCATATGTCCAATTCAAGAAGCAACCAAATCTTACAGGGGGAAAGAAGAAAAAAAAAAAAACAGCATTGGGTGGGGAAAGGAAAGAAATATAACTATAGTTCTTTGAATTATTCCAGGTAAGTGATAATGTATAAATTCATTATTTTATTTATTTTAAACTGTATTCTGGGTTAGGGGGTGAGAAATCCTACCTGAAAAGAAAAGATGACTGGCTTCTAAATGAAATGCAGACAGGAGTCTGGTCTCTCTCTTTTCCACATCTGCTGAGAATTATTTCCTTAAGATTAGATCATGGTGGTAATTCATGTTAAACATCTGGAGGCTTTCTTCACAGCACCAGTCAAAAAGAAGGTGTTCTTGGTCTTTTAGGAAATTATTATTTTCTCATTCTCATGATACCAAAAATGATAGTCATTGCTAAAGTTATGGCACTTTTTTCAAGTAATCAGGATAATTTTAAAAGCAGGACACTCTTAAGTGTCCTATTTATTTGTCCTATTTATTTGCCGAATTTACTCTAGTTAGAGATTTATTATGATATTCAAACACTTGAATAAAAATACATTTGAGACCAGAAGCGGTGGCTCATGCCTGTAATCCCAACACTTCGGGAGACTGAGGCAGGCGGATCACCTGAGGTCAGGAGTTCGAGACCAGCCTGGCCAACATGATGAAACCCCCCTCTCTACTAAAAATACAAAAATGAGCCGAGCACAGTGGCTCACACCTGTAATCCCAGCACTTTGGGAGGCTGAGGCGGGCAGATCACCTGAGGTCAGGAGTTTGAGAACAGCCTGAACAACATGGAGAAACCCCATCTTTACTAAAAATACATAATTAGCCAGGCATGGGGGCACATGCCTGTAATCTCAGCTATTCGGGAGGCTGAGGCAGGAGAATGGCTTGAACCTGGGAGGCAGAGGTTGCAGTGAACCGAGATCATGCCATTGCACTCCAGCCTGGGCAACAAGAGCAAAACTCTGTCTCAAAAAAAAAAAAGGAGCCGGGCCCGATGGCACGCACCTATAGTCCCAGGTACTCAGGAGGCTGAGACAGGAGAATTGCTTGAACATGGGAGGTGGAGGTTACAGTGAGCCGAGATTGCGCCACTGCACGCCAACCTGGGCAACAGAGAAAGAATCTGTTTAAAAAATATATATATATATATATATGTGTATATATATATATATATATATATATATATGTGTGTGTATATATATATATATATATATATTTGAAATGAAGCATACCATGTATAGAAAATAAATGACTAAAGTATATGTTGTATGGTTCATTCTCAACAGCTATAAGTAAACTTACAATTTGAAGGTTTCCTTCTTTTTGTGTGGTGTGTATTATTTTTTAATTTGCAATTTTAAGGAAATACTTTAGAGTAAGAGGAATATAAACATTTTATTTCTGTTACAAAACTTTGTAATAATACTACATTGTTGGCATAAGTGAATAGACTGATTAAGAATGGGATACTATTTCCCAAGGAACAAAAGAATTCAACAAGTGATTTTTAAATTAATTTGGAAAAGTTATACATAATACTATGTGAGGACTAGATTCATTTCACACTGAAATTCCATAATGTCCACCAAACCTAACATGTCCAAAATGGAATTGTCATCTATACTTCCCAGCCCCGCCTCCACCAAAAGTGCTTCCTCTGTAATTTTCCCATCTCCATTATGGGCACTGCCATAACTGCATCGCCCATAATGCAATTTCCAGTTGCTCAGGCCAAATAGCTTGGATTCCTGTCTTTATCTCACACATTCAGTCTGTTATGATATTCTGTTGACTCCACCTTCAAATATTTCCAGAATTTTACCATTATTTGCTACTTCCCACTGCTACCACCCTAGTCAAAGAGACCATCAACTATCATGTGGACTACTATAATAAACTTTCACCCTTTTTTCCCTATGATTTATTATTAACATAGAAGCCAGTTAAACTTTTTAAAACAAGTCATGTTGTTATACTTCTACTGTTCAAAACCCTTCAATGGTTCCCCATTTAATTCAGAGTAAAAGCCCAAGTCCTTACAAAGGCCTAAGGCTCTATGTAGTTACCACCTCTATCTCTCAGTCTCTCTGACTTTCTCTCTTACTACCTTCTCCATCACTTACTCTGCACCAGCCACAGTATCCTTCCTGCTGTTCATCAAATAAGCTAGTTGTGTCCCATCTCAGGGCCTCTGCGATGGCTGCTCCCTCCGCCAGGAAGACTGCCCCCAGGATATCCACATGGCCAAATCCCTCAGTTCCTTCAAGTCTTTACTCACATGGCACCTTCTCAATGAGGCCTACGATAATCACTCTACTTCAAAATTCCAGCCACCCCTCCCACATGCTCAGTCTCTTAATCTCCCTGTTCAGTTGTATTCAATAGCACTTTTAACTCCCACGTACTTTGCCTTATTCGCTTATTTAATTCTTGCAAACAACCCTATGAAATAGAGACTCTTGCTATCAATTGTACAGATAAGGAAACTGAGCCCTAAAAAGGTTAATTTATTCTTTATCATCCCTCTCCCACTCTAGAATGCCCTCCATGAAGGAAAGGATTTCCATCAGTTTTGTTCACTGTTGTTCCAGTGCCTAGAACGCTGCCTAACAAATAGTAGACACTTAATAAATATTTGTTGGATTAATGACTAAACCCCTTGGGATCCAGTGTAGGGTTATTACATATATTGTAGTTTAATGTCACCATCATTTCATAAAAATAGGACATGTTTACACTAAAAATGAAAGAAGGATACAACCTCACTTCAGGGACTGCTCTAATAATTGAACAAATGTAACTTTAGAGAACTATCACCACAGTCTTTTTCTCATTTAACATAAGACACTTTGTCACAAATGGGCTGTAAGTCCTGAGACTATGAAGAATTGAGGGCCAGCATGTGATGTATAGAAAGCAAGGCTGTAAGGCTTCAGACCTGCAACTGATTTAATAGGCAAATGATACAACCTCTTGATATCTGTTTCCTCCTGTCTCAGATGGGAACAGTCACAGCTGCCTTACTTACCTGTCAAGGTGTTGTAACAGTCAAAAGAAAGAATAGACAAGAAAACCAAGTTTTTACAAAGGTAAAGCCCCTGTAGTGGTAAGTGCTAACGTTTAATGGATATTTACTTGATGCCAGACTCTTGTCTAAGCACTTTATCTGTATTAACTCATTTAATCCCTATAAACAACTCTATGAAGTAGGCTCTGTTACTGTTTCCATATCACAAATGAGGAAGAGACTTGAGGCTTACAGAAGTTAAATAATCTGTCCAAGTCACATGGTAAGTAGAGTTGCTGGAGTACAAAACAAGACTGACTTCCAGAGTTTCTGCCCTTTGTCACTAGACTGCTGAGCCTCTCACTACACAAGCCCAGTTGTTTTCATTATCTACCTTGGATTCACCTCTGGAGTTTAGGATCTAATGGGGTTGAGGAGGAGGACAATGCCCAAAAATAAAAAGACAAAACACAGTGATTTCAGTTGAAAAGAATTATACATGTAGAAACTAAGTGAATGCCAGAATGAAGCAAGAGATGGGTTTAGCGGGATTAATCTAGAACTGTTTTGTGGCAGACAGAATTCTGACCATTATTTGAAAGAAAGGGAAAACATGACATTGAGGAGACAGGTCATGTTCCAGGTGGGGAGAAGGTTGTGCAGACAAGCTATTAAGACAAATGTCGGAGACAGCAATGTGTCTACATGATGCCAAAACATCTGGTCAACTCAGTTTAAAAAAAAAAACAAAAAACAAAAAACCTCCATCAATGCAGTGAATTTCTTCAGTCAATCCAGATGTTTGGCATCTTGTAGACAAAACATCCAGATGATTAACTGAAGATTTGACAGAGTTGACTGGATTAACCAGATGTTATAGCATTGTATAGACATAGTGTCAGGCCATTTGCTTGGCTGAAGCAGAGTCCAGCTGTAGAGGAGATAGAAGGCCCAAGCAGAGAGGTGGGATTTGGAGGAGAGGACCTGGAGATCGGATTTGATGAAATTGGTAGCTGCTGGAAGAGGAGGGTGATGGAAATGATGCTTAAGGAAGAGAATTCTGTGTGAAGAGGGGAAAAAATGCTGAAAGGAAAAGTTGTAGACAGGAAAAAGGATATTAGAAAAGTGTAGGTGTGTGTGAGGTAATTAGAGCCTGGACCAGACCCAGGCCTGGGAAGGCAACAGGAAGAAGCAGATCTGAAAAACATTACAGAAAAAGAACAGGAAGTCATGATGGGCTAGACAAGGGAGTGAAACTGCACATCACCCCAAGGCTGGAAACTCTGAGGCCTGGGAAAGCAGCCGCTGTCAGCCTCACCACAGTAATGAACCAAGGGACCCCTCCCCACAGCCTCCCATCCAAGGGCTACAGCCAGGCCTACAGGCAGAGGGAACTCAGAGACCACAACACACAACACAATCCTCATATTCAGGTTCCTTAATTATTTTAATGCTACCTAAATTGATTTCCCTTTAAGCCCAGTTTCATGAAGTGATCAAGAATGCTAGATTAGGATTATCAGGTAGAAACAATTTCAGTGAAAAGTTTTAAAAAACTAAGATGTATAGGCAAGTAAATTAGATAAATGAGATTATGAGAAATTGCACACCACCTATGTTACCTGACAGATTAGCATTAGAGAAGCCTGTTAACAGGCAGGAATAAAAGGCTGAATTCAAGAATTTATGATCGTTTTTAAATCTCTAATTTGTGAAACTTTAGAAGATACAAGTCTTGGTTTATATATTTCACAGAACTTTTTAAAATTCCAAATATCTTATTTGATAAGAATCAAGTTTATCTTGTAGTCACAAATTCCACTTTATTAGGATTTAAACTGTGATAGTTATATAATAGAGTATACTCCATCTTATTTTTTAGAATTCTCAATATCCATACACTTGATGATTTTGCAAATGCAGTTTAAAATATTTTTAGCCCCAGGCCTATCAGCCCACACAGCCAGTTATGTGCCCTTTATAAATACACCAGGTTTTCTCAAACTACTCCTTTGTTTATTTCAACAGAGAAAGAATCTTCAATAGAGACTAATCTCTCTTTGTTCATGGATTGTTATTGCATTGAGAATCTATCTCCATCCTGCTCCCGGCAACACAGAATGTGAAATCGTAAATGTATTAATGTGCTTCAGAATCACCCTGCAGGAAGTGGAGGGGCAGGAATCTTGTCAAAATCAGTTTCCCAGGCCTCAGAAATGACAAGTCCGTTGATCTGGGTAGGGGTCCAGGAATCTGTTGCATTTGTTTCTTTTTGAATAAGCTTACTCAACTAATTCTGATGCCTATTTTCTGAAAATCAGAAATTAGACACTACCCTAGAGCAGAAAGCTAAAAGAATGAAAAACATCGAATGGACATGAGAATCCTAAATGGCAAAATAGGTTTTTTTTTTTAAATCAAAGACTCACATTCCCTTAGGTATTTCTTTATATAATGAGTTCCTATGTAAATTTACCATATTCTTTGATATACAAAATTTTTCACAGAAACTTCATAACATTAAATACGCCTATACAATCAGAGAAGCCAAGAAGACAAGTAGGACAACTTGTCTATTCCCAATTCCCAGAACTGCCTACTATACCCCTTCCTGAACACAATGTTTACATGATGGGAAAATGCAATTAATGATCTTGCTAAGTCTTTTTAGTGCTCCAAGGTTAAGTCAGTCACTTATTTATAAGACAGAAAAAAAAAAAAAAAAAAAAACAGCTCAGTTATCTGAAATAATGAGTGATTTATCCAGGTATTTAAATGCAGCCTTGCAATAGCAATTATTTTATAAGGAAGACTTCAAACTTAGTAGACAGCAACCAGCTTTTTATTCGAAAAGCTAATCAGTGAAAGTCCCCTATCAAAGCACCAAGATTAGAGTATTTGTTCTCTATCTATAATCATCTAACTGCCTCTTTTCTGGCAGCACAAACTATACCTACAAGAAAGATTAATGGATTTTTTTCCAGTACTACGATTCCATTTGCCTTAAACCTGACTTATTTTCCTAAACTTCTTTTTCCCAAAGATATAGGAAAGAAAATAAGAAATTTGGAAAATTTTACTAGAGACTCTTCATTACCTACGATGTCACAATTAAAAGTCTAATTTATTAACTACTTTGATGCTTTTGAAACACATCAAGCATTTTATATGTACGCCAAGTGGTTTTGACTTGAGTAGTAATTCTTTTCCACTTATCCATTCTCCTGCTGCCTTCAAATCACATCTAGCAACCACAGGAAATGGTCTCATGCCTAGCGGGAGGGAGTTAGGACCAGAAAGGATTGCAAAAGAAAACCCTTAGGAATTTTCAGAACACATAAAACATCAGTACCCATGTTCTGATACAGGTTAAAACAGAGAGAAAGATTCACTTCCATTGATCTCTTTCTTATCCTCCACATAAAAATATTAACCTTCAATATCTCCATCTGAACCATAATATTAATAGGGTAAGAAATAAACAGAAGATTCCTCTTTCGCAAATTTCATTGATTCTACTACTTTAGTAGAATCATGGAATGGCTTTTGAGGCTTTTGAGCTTTTTTGTCTCAGGAGTATTGCTAGCCCATAGGCTGTCTTTGTATGAATTGGAAAAAGGTACCCAGTCCCCAAGGCATTTTACTTCCATATGTCAGAAAACTGTGATAATATACTTACTTTGTTAAAAAGAAACACTACGAAATCTGCAAGAAAAAAAATGGTCATACTAAATATCAAAGCTATGTTGTTTGTGATGTGAATGATGTTCTTTTAGACGTGGCACCCTTATGCAGTGCTTACCTGTACAGCTCTTCCTCCCTCCCTCTTCACTGTCAGTCTTCTGCATTTGCCAGCCAGCCCGAATGCTCCTTAGACTCCTACTGAAATTCTGTTAAACGGCTCTCACAAAACTCACTCATGCTGTTCTTGCTGCCAAATCCAAGTGTACCTTCTTGGAATTCTTTGCCTTCCCTTAATCCTGATTCTTTTCCTCCCTGTCCTATCAGCAATTCTTGTCCTGCACCTGTTTTCTGTGGACTCCCTTCTTACACTTCAGTTCTGAGGAATCTGGTCAGTCCTCCCTGAGATAAAATGATCCTCAGAGCTAACAGGTTTAGCACAGTGGAAGCTTCAGGTGCTGTCTTTTCCACATGACTTAACCTGTACCACTTCAATGTTTCCCACAGTGAAGATTCCAGTCAAATACTTGTCTTCCTGTAAAAACTTAGGGCGCAACCTTCCAGAGCTAGTGACATAATCTGTGACTTGAGCCATATGTTGTTCCATGTCATCTGCAGAGGCCCATGGCTTGTTCATAAAAAAGACCTAGAAGTCAGACTTCATACGAACTAAAGAGTCTTTAGTACAATTGAGAGACAGGGCTAGCTGGATTTTCTAGGCCGACTAAGAATTCCTAAGCCTAGCTGAGAAGGTGACCACATCCACCTTTAAACACGGGGCTTGCAACTTAGCTCACACCCCACCAATCAGGTAGTAAAGAGAGCTCACTAAAAAGCTAATTAGGCAAAAACAGGAGGTAAAGAAATAGCCAATCATCTATCGCCTGAGAGCACAGCGGGAGGGACAATGATCAGGATATAAACCCAGGCATTCCAGCCAGCAAGAGTTACCCTCTTTGGGTCCCCCTCCCTTTGTATGCGAGCTCTGTTTTCACTATTAAATCTTGCAACTGCACTCTCTTCTGGTCTGTGTTTGTTAGGGCTTGAGCCGAGCTTTCGCTCTTCGTCCACCACTGCTGTTTGCAGCTGTTGCAGACCCGCCGTTGACTTCCATCCCTCCAGATCCAGCAGGGTGTCCACTGTGCTCCTGATCCAGTAGGCGCCCACTGCTGCTCCTGATTGGGCTAAAGGCTTGTAACTGTTCCTCACAGCTAAGTGCCTGGGTTCGTCCTAATCGAGCTGAACACTTGTCACTGGGTTCCACAGTTCTCTTCCGTGACCATGGCTTCTAATAGAGGTATAACACTTACCACATGGCCCAAGATTCCATTCCTTGGAATCCCTGAGGCCAAGAACCCCAGGTCAGAGAACATGAGGCTTGCCACCATCTTGGAAATGGCCCGTGGCCATTTTGGAAGCAGCCTGCCACCATCTTGGGAGCTCTGGAAGCAAGAACCCCCTGGTAACACCATCACTGAACTACAGCCCTCTGCTTCTGGCTCCCAACTTTCTGAAACACTCTGGGGAAGATGGTTCTTCACCAATCCTGCAATCCAACGGCCACCGAGTAAAATGAGGAACTGACATTATTCCCAGCCCTATGAGCTAGACAAGTAGCTAGTGTCTCTTTACAGGTTGGTGATGGTTCCAGGTTGTAGAATGAGGTCTTCATGACCTACTAGGCTGTGGCATCACTGGGTTCCTGGATGACATTCTAATATGGTCCATGACCTGCCTCAAGCTTCTGGGTAAACTCTCTCTGTATGCATAATGTGTATAATGTATTTAGCGTCTCTCCCCAAAGAAAATCTCTATGCTAACAAGGGTTAGTAGTGTGCTGGAATGGTACACTCACCTCTCTTGCGCATGGTAGCTCTCCCCCTACTCCCTTTAACTATCCAAAACACTTGATGTCTCCTGAGGCTTATTTAATAATAGGACCTTTTACCCCTCCTGACAATTCCATCAAGAACCACTTGAAAAAAAGACAGCTATTTAAAAATCTGTGACACTCAGAAAAGCCTTCCAACATATGAATGCCAGCTCTCTTTGTCTTTAATCCTCTATTTTTCTTACTGTTGGTAAGTAAAACTTATCCCACCAATGGGGAGGGGAGGGGGGTTTGGTTTTATTTTGTTTTTTTATGAATACACTTTTTCTCCAACCACCTTATATGCAGGAAGCGAAGTAAATATTGAACTAAAAACATTAAAGCACCTTCAAAAACCAAGTCGTTTTTTCCCTAGAATTACTGTAGAACTAGAAAATGGTCTTGCTTGTCATTGACCTTGGTTTAATGCCTGGTTAAACCCTAAGGAAAATGCTTCCAAGACAGGATTTAGATGCTCCAGAAGTTGTTGGAATGTGGTGCACAAAAAATATTTCACATCCTGGTTTACTTGCCTGAAGAACCTCCATGAAGTAGTCTCTATACAGGAAACAATTCCATCTTCCAGAGTGAATATTCACTCATTTGCTTTTCCAGCCAGGAGATTGGAAGAAGCCAGCAGGCAATGTAGTCATTTGGTAATGTTCTTCCTACTGCCAAGATGGATTAACGCTGGGAGACCTTACAACGGGTGAGTAATCGGTAGTGTGTGCAGGACCTCCGAGATCCCTGAGGTGTGATTATTTTCATGCGTACATTTCTGTCATCGTCCTCCAAAGGGTGCTTTGTCATTTCCTTCACTCTTTCCTCACTGGACTCTCAAGTCTGTATTACAAGCATGACATGATTTCCAAGTCATTGCCAATCTCCTCAAACTGAGTTGGTGAGCACTTTAAGGACACTGCTAAAATGTGAGGGTTGTACTAACAAAATTACTCTGGTTTCCCTTTAAATGATTGTGGAAAAGTATGAATAGTTGTTTATCAAAATATGATTTAGAACCTAATCATCCCCTAGGTCCACTGCTTTGTTTACTGTGTTCCTGCCCAATCCTCAGGTTGACATTAAGATGGCATGGACCTACTAAGATCTCAGACTATGAGCAACTAAATTGAAACAACAATGTAAATATGTAAGATGTGAGTTGTAAAATTAATTGCACTTTGCATTTTTTAGCATTCTATCATTTACTCCCTGAGCTGCTCTCACTGCCACCACTCCAACTCTTCAACTTGTGTTCAACTCCCTTCTGGAAGTAAACAGGCCTGTGAAATGGAAATCAGACATCGAAAGAGCTCATACTCTAACCTTTTGTTTAAGTTCTGTCCCTGCCACCAACTAGCTGGGAGTCCTTAGAGGATGTACTTAAACATTCTGAGTTTAAAGTATATAGTGGTTAGCACAATGATCAATAAATGCTAACCACGACAGCATTAGTTTAGTAATGTCTATTATTGATATTATTTCCTCCTTCAGTCAAAGCTTGAGTAGTATAGAATCCTTGTCTAATATTGGGTTCCAGACTCCTATAAGCTTTACCTTACATCTCTTCTTTGCTGACTGAGCAGGGAATCAGATGGATAGATGCTCAGCAGAGCTGTGCAGTCATCTTGGATCCTCCTGTTAATCTCGCCACTGGTGGTTCTTGGACCAGAGCCAAAACCCTCTCTCTGTGTTTTAGGTACCTGCTAAGCTTTTTCCTACTGGTTACCCAGGAGGTTAGATGCTTCTGTCTTCTTTCCAGATCCCTTCTGCTCCGAGTCCTAGGTCTTAAGGCCATCTCCAATAACAGGGCTAGAATTTTAGAAGACTGGGCCAAACATATCTCTGAAACCTGGGAAGCTCTTAGCTTGACCCCTCAGAGGGCTCCCCAGGGATCAGTCTTCTACAGTTCTAAAAGCAGCCCCAACCCCACGTACGCTGTGTCGCCTAAGCCGGGCGCTGCTGCTGATTTGAGGTGGCCCAAGCCATAAGCCAGAGGCCCTGCTCTGGCTGATGTTAGAATCACTCCAAAACCTCAAAAAACACAGATGTCTGTCCCACTCCCAACTCTGGGACTCGATATTTTTTAGTTTCCTGGGTAATTCTGATGATACACGCCAGTGTGAGAAGCTCTGATTTGAGCAGCTACCAAACATCCATATCTATTCCTCCCATGTCTTGGAACTGGACTATCTTTCTGAGTTACATAAACCTGCTGCTGTTTCTCCTCAATCTGGTTAGTTGTTGACTCTGGTTACGATGAGCTCCAAACAGGTGATAGGGAATCAAGCTGCTGATTATGGCTTAGGAGCCTCTTCTCCCCACTCTCAGACCCTTGAGCCCAAAAAACATTAAAGATATCATATTTCATCCAAAGAAATATAATCAAGCGAGAACAGGGGTTGTAGAATCAGTAGCAGCTAGTGTGGAACAATGGATGTGAGTTTAAAAGATTTAAAGGCCTGAGACTCCAACAGTGATCAAAAGCAGATAAAAGGCCCTTCTCCCTGCCAAGGCAATCCAACATGCTGTAGCACTTACTGTACTGGTGAACTTCATGAAGCAACCCTAGTGAGACCTTCGTTTTGTAAGGGAAAAGAAAACAGAAAGATTATGACAAGCCTTGATGTGATTAAAACAAATGAGTAGAGCAATATGTTTGTAGGTATTGTTGAGAGGTGCCGGTGCTGCCCACCTGGCCCAAATTCCTGCTCTATCTCCATCCATCTCTCTGTTCCAGGTACTTTCTTACACCCTGCCCACTGGACCATGGGCCTCTGTGGTTCACTGGTTAACACTTGCCTAATCAACTAGACAAACACAGGACAGGACAGGTGGGCGCTGAGCTGCCAGGGCACATGTGGGAGCTGCTTCAGGACTGACCACCAGGCCAAATTAATCTAAGAACCTGTTGCAAGAGCAAATGCTGTGAAAGCACGATGGAGGTGTCCCTCGGGGCCCAGTGGCTTCTCAGTGAATGGGCTTCTCCATTCTTCTTTTCTGCTTGACCAGCCTAAAAACAAGAGGCTGGCCTCACAGAGGATTCTTCTTAGAAGATATTGCAGAGCCACTTATAAGACCAACGTATTTCACAGCCCAATATCCTTACTGACATCTCAGACCACCCCTCTCCCCACCTTCTTTTAATCACTTTCTTTTCTCCTCCAGGGCACAAACAGCTTTTATGCAAGTTATCTCTCAGGACAGGTGTGAGGGCTTTCCGCAAAGAAAGACTGATCGCATCCAAGGTCCTTTATCCCTCAGAGGGCTCCCCAGGGATGAGCAACCTGTTCTTCCACAGGGCTGCCAGACGCCCCCAGTTTTCCCTGCTGTCTCTCATCACAGGGGTGGTGGGGCGCCCTCGCCTCCAGCCTGACTCCGGACCCGGGGTCCCGCCACCCCCCAGCAGCAGTCGCAGAGAGCCTCCCGGTTACCCCCAAAGCTGCGGATTGTAGTATTCTAGCAATGGATGAAATCTTTTAACCGACTGTAATAAAAATAAGATTGTGAATAACATGTGACTATAGTATAGATCTCCATAAAACTGGTGGCTGTGAAACCCATACTTTAGAAGCATGGCCTCCCTCTCGAAGCGGCTTCCAGTGACGGTCCAGGATCTAATTCACCCTTTTTGGCTCGGGTACTGGAACAGGTCTCGACCAAATTACTGTCTCATCCCCATGGTGATAATCATCTTTAAAAGCACACCTAGTCGGTGCGCGACCACTGCGCGGTACAATAAGAACCTGCCGGGATAGTGACCACCGCGGGCGACCCGGAGCTTGTGGGCTGCCAGAGTCTGGAGCGGGCCCGGCCAGCCCGCCGCTGCGCATGCGCCACCCAGGCCGCCAGCCGGAGAAACCTCTGGGAGGCGGGAGGCGGGAGGCGGGTGTGCACGGGGGAAGCGGGAAGCGGGGAGACGCAAGGTGGGGGCGGGGCGGGGCGGGGTAAGCCAGACATTGGGGGCGGGGCGCACCGGCGACCTGGCTGGGCGTGACGGGCCAGACCCCAGCCTAGGCGGCGTCTGAGATTGCAATCTCGTCTGGGGCACTCTCGCGCCTCGCCCCGACGCGACTTCTTTTCAGGGATTAGTTCTGACTTCATGATTAATCAGCACTTTCTGGTTTCCTTAGGGTGACGTCATCTCTGCTCAGAGATAAAACAGGCTCTTCTTTGAAGGCTGCGGGCCGCCTGGGGGCCCGGGTCCGGGAGGCTGTCCCAGGGACCCCGCCCCGCCCACAGGCAACAGCCAGATTGCTCTGCCGGCCCCTCGAACGCTGGGTTCCCTGGCCATAGCGCGTCTTGTTTATTGCTTTTGTGGACTGATTAAATGCAAAAGCTCAAGGTTTTCTTTTTTTTTTTTTTTTCCGTAATTACAAAAGTAGGACATGCTGTTTTAAAGGGTGGAAAATTACAAAGAAAAAAGTAATCACCCAAAGCCCCACCCTCTAGACTCAACCTCTGTTAATGGTGCATTTCCTTCCTGTCTCCCCCCCAACCCCTTTTCTTTGCAGCAGCTCTTCAGGTTTTAACATCATTTAGCCATGTTATATCATTTTGTAGCCTACCTTTTTCATTTAATATTGTGGCAGAAACTTTTTTGTGCTTTTTTCAAATATTGCTTTAAAGCTCATAAAGAGTTCTTTAGTATGGACTAAAGCTTCTTTATAAGCATCTAAGATGTTCCCAGTTTTTACTAGTATATGAGGTAGACCATCCCTTCACCCTTATTACGTTTACCAGGGTTTGATGGTTGGTGGAACATACTAGCCTAAACTAATAGTTTGATCAAATATATGTCAAATTGTGAGCAAAACTTGAAAGCTTTTGCTCTTTTCCATATTGCTAATGGTAGAGAACCTGGGCAGAAACTGATTATTTGCAGGATGAGCTTTTATGCGTGGGAAGGAAGGCCCTGACCTGAATGGGAGGTAGAGAGTTTTGCAGTGGAGATGGAGGCTGGTGGCAGAAGGCAGAATGAGGAAGATGGGCCAAAGAAAAGAGAGTCAGCTGGCGCATAAAGGAAAAACTCCCCATGAAGATAAATGGCTGATGATTTTTGGAACACTGATGTTGAACATGCCATTTTAATTCTGTTAGTCCAAGCTCCAATCTCCTTGTTTCTTTTAGTAAAAGGCTAGAGAAGTACAGGAGAAAGAACTAGGCCTAAGTGAAGAGAGAGTCACACTATTGAGTGTATTTTCTGCTTCTGATCTGTCCCCCTTCTCCAAAGTCCTTTTCCCACTTCATGAAAGAGTAATATAAGGTTTCTGTAAGATTCTAGGTATCTAGGATAAGCAGAGGACGTGAACCACCCAGATCTTCTCATTCTGTCTTTTTTAAGATGGGGTCTTGCTCTGTCACCCAGGCTGGAATGCAGTGGCAATCTGGGCTCACTGCAGCCTTGACCTCCTATGCTCAAGAAATCCTCCCACCTCAGCTCCCAAGTAGCTTGGACTACAGGTACACACCACCATGCCTGGCTCATTTTTATACTTCTTGTAGAGATGGGGTTTCACCATGTGGCCCAGGCTGGTCTTGAACTCCTGCTGACCCCAGGCAATCTGCCTGCCTCAGCCTCCAAAAGTGCTGGGATTACAGGCGTGAGCCACCATGCTCGGCACATCTAGAACTTCTCTGTGAGATCTGGCATGAGCCTATGTCTATTTATCTCCTGCAAATCACCTTAACTGAAAGCTGTTCACTTCTAAAATGAGGTTACAGGAAAAAAAAAAAAAAAAGTAAGTATGTTTTGGTAACAGAAGGTGATGGTGGGAGAAAGATTGGTGGTTTGAGAATAAACTCAGCCTCCCAGGGCCTTTTGCCTAGAAGGTCTTACACACTCTTCCATTGGTTAGCCTGGTTAGTAAAGGCATGGAACTCTACTACTTCTAAGAACACTGTAGGTCCTTCCTCTGCTCAGAGTTGTATAACTATCTGTAACTCAAGGGAGAAGCTGGAACAATCAGCTTTTAACATCTCCCTTGTTGCTTGGTCTGGAGCAACTTTCCCGTTATGAGAAAGTGTGACACAAACTGTCTCCAACCAAGCCGGTTTTCTCTATGCTGGGTATCTGTAAGAAAAGCCAGATTGATCGAGAGGCATTATCTGCCTTGGTTTAAATTCGCATGACAAAGTAGGCAATTTTGTGTAATTGGCACGTACTTTGCAAAGTAGCTGTCCATTCTCGAGCCACCTGAGAACTGGCAGTGATGCAGTGATTTAACTTCAAAAGGGAGAGACTGGCTGTGGTGGCTTTCTTTTCCCTCTGAACGCGGAAGAGGTGGCTGTCTCCCTGTCTCCTTCCCAGAACAGCTCCCTCTACTGATAGTACGGCTGTCATCCTCCCTCTAACCCACTTCCTCGCCTCTGTGGCCTCCACCTAGAATGCAAGTGACTGTGTCTCCATAGGGTGAGATTTGCTCAAAGAGTAGAGAAAACCCAACGTCCTGAGGGCAACACTCCAGACCTGGCTGCCAGCCACAAACCCACTAGCTCCTAGATCTCCAAATCTACTCCTTTGTTTAGTACCCAGGGATTCTCATTGTTTCCATTACTGGAGGAAGGTTCCCTTCTAGCTATCCAGGTCACATAGGATTGAGAGGAAGCTAGCTCCATTCTCATCATAGCCGGTGAGATCAGTTCCTCAAGGCTTGGGCTCCCAGCATCGCTTCTCCAAGTCACAACATTCTCTAGACACTTGCTGACCCTGCTATGTTCTGCCTGTTAAAAGGTCATCTGCTTTTTGAATTCTTTCCACTCTCCTCCCAGTTATTTGTGATAGTCTCTTAGAAAGTTAAAAATAACACTTATTTCCCCAGTGGTTTTGTATATTTCCATTTGGCAAACTTTATTTTGTTCCATGTGTTTCTAAGGGAACAGAAATGAAAATGGTTTATGTCCTACTTCCTACACTGGGCTCAATGATGTTGTCAGAAATGAAATTGTCCTTCGGTCCAAAGTGGGTACACCCAACCGTAAGCTAGGCTTTAATGCAGAAACTATATAAACTACAAAGACAATGGACATTGTTTGGCTATTGGAAAATCTACTGCGCTGTACTTCCTTTAATCAAGCAGTGAATTTTTTAATAGATAGATTCAAGCCACTTTGCACGGGCATGATAACAGTATAAAACTGGGTCACATTATAAGCATGAACCATGACACTGTGTCCCATTACTGAAATAAAACTAAAGACAACATAAGAAGTCAAGATGAAGGGCAGTTGTTACTGAAAGGAGCACATGAAGGGGCTTCTGTGATGCAGGAAATGTTCTATTTGAAATCCAGGTGACAATTACATGAGTATGTTCAGATTGTGAAAAATCACTGAGCTCCACATTTATAATCACATTTTTTTGTATTTATGTTTCACTTACACAAAACACTTAAACAGAGATTTTGTTGAGGTAGACAATTAAGGCAATGAGAGCAATTGTTCTTTCAGTCAACAAACATTGTTTTAGTTCCCACTTGGTGCTCAGTGGTAAGCAAAAACTTCGTATGTATTATAGAAATGAGTAAACTAAGGGCCACACAGCCTGATTTCAAGGATTTCACAGTTAATAGTGAGCTACAATGTAAGTTACAAGTGTTCAGTGTGTATACCAATATTAGATTCTTAGTTGGGACAAATGGACCATAGTAATATAAGATGTGAACATTGGGGGAAACTTGCTAAGGAGTATGTGAGAAATCTCTGTGCAATCTTTGCAAGTTTTCTGTAAATGTAGCCCTCTTCTAAATTTGAAATTGTTTAAAAAATACTCAATTTCATGAGAATGACTATGAGGGAGACATTATTTTTGGACCAAGGAAATCAGAAGTGACTTTGTAGAAGAAAAGAACGATTGAACTGGACCTTAAAGGAAGAATGAGATTATAATAAACAGAAATAGAAAGTAAGTTTTTTAGACAGGGGAAACATGATACAAGAAACTGTGGAATGTGTGAAAGGACAGGACAGGGACTGATGAATTGGGAGCATGAAAAGTGTTGTGTGCAATAGAACCCGAAGGGCAGAGGGCCTTGAAAGCAAATCGCGAAAGGCTTAAATTTTGTAAGTTAGCTAACAGACAAAAATTAAGCTCTGAATTGCTATAGAAATCCATTGTTTTACAATGAAAAGTAAATATATTAATTACAAAACAGAGGCCAGGCATGGTGGCTCAGCCTGTAATCCCAGCACTTTGGGAGGCTGAGGCAGGTGGATCACCTGAGATCAGGAGTTCGAGACCAGCCTGGCCAACGTGGTGAAACCCTGTCTCTACTAAAAATACAAAAAAACTAGTTAGATGTGGTGGCGCATGCCTGTAATCCCAGCTACTAGGGAGACTGAGGCAAGAGAATCGCTTGAATCTGGGAGGCAGAGGTTGCAGTGAGCCGAGATCGCACCACTGCCCTCCAACCTGGGCAACAAGAGTGAAACCTCTATCTGGAAAAAAAAAAAAAAGATAAAAATTAATGTACTTAAATTATTTCCCCAAATCTTTGTATGTCTACCATAGAGCTAAAGGAATTAAGTCATAATATTTATAGAACACTTACTATATGACCACTACTTTATGTCTGTTATCTTATTTAATTATCCTAAGATTCTTTTTTTTGTTTGTTTGTTTGTTTGTTTTTGAGACGGAGTCTGGCTCTGTCTCCCAGGCTGGAGTGCAGTGGCCGGATCTCAGCTCACTGCAAGCTCCGCCTCCCAGGTTTACGCCATTCTCCTGCCTCAGCCTCCGGAGTAGCTGGGACTACAGGCGCCCGCCACCTCGCCCGGCTAGTTTTTTGTATTTTTTTAGTAGAGACGGGGTTTCACCGGGTTAGCCAGGATGGTCTCGATCTCCTGACCTCGTGATCCGCCCGTCTCGGCCTCCCAAAGTGCTGGGATTACAGGCTTGAGCCACCGCGCCCGGCCAATTATCCTAAGATTCTTGTGAAGCAGTTCTTGTTTTATTTTACAGATAGAAGATTGAGAACTTGTTTATTTCCAATAAGTAAAAAGAGTCATAAATATAAAAAACAGATATAGCCATCTGAGAACTTATTTGTTTCCAACAAACACCAAAGTCATAAACGTCAAAAATATTAAAGGACTTAGTGCTAGAATGTGCTTCAGTAGTTGAAATGGAACTCTGCGTTGGAAATATGTTTACATTTACATTTTGTTTAAATTCATTTTTTAACTTGAAAAGATAGTCATCTGGGACGAATATGAGTTATTCAAGATATAATGGTATTGATAAGCCCATTTATCAAGTGTGTTTTAGGGAATAATTCTGACAAGTGTGTTTGGCAAGGGGAATTATCACAGAGTACCAAAAACTGATAAAGGCTGGCCTACACAGACTAGACATAGTACAGGAGAGCTCTCTGCCAGTTCAGTTAGAAACTCGTGTTTTGTGGAGTCAGAGACAACACAGCTAACTCCGTGGACAATAGAATGGACATCCCAGCTCCAGGCTGTGAATGTTTCCAAATAGTTCAAAGAGAATGAAAAGAATTTAATTTTCCCATCTTGGGGTTTCCTAGAAGCATTGTGACTTGCCTTCAAAGCCAAGTTACTATGTGTTTGAGAGTCAAATGGCTCAATAGTCGCTAATGTCATTTTTCTCCCTGCTAAATACTTGGATAAGACACAGTAAGAAGAAAATAGGTTTTGTTTTGGCTTTTAATAATTCTCTAATCATGAGGAAATGAAAAGTTCATCAAAGATCCATAGTTTCCATTGAGAATTTCCTTCTTTTGTTTTTTCTAAGAGTTCTGTTCCCCACAATAAACCACAAAACAATTTTTCCTCTCTTCATATCTGTTGAAAGAATTCGATTCTTGAGTGGAAATTTTGTTTTCCTTTAATTCCCAACAAACTGCATCCCATACCTGACAGCCTCAAGGTAGGAAGGCAGCCGAGTTATTCAAAGAAGCATTTTGTTCTTGGTCTTGCCATTCAATATCACAGGGTGTGATGAAAACTGGAACAAATATGGAAATCACAGAGGTGCCAGAACATTACATTTAAAAAATGGAATTATTTGAGTCAATCTGGAATGTCTGGTTCTTTTGGTTTGGGCCTCATGGGTAGCAATGTGCTTCAAAAACAACTTGAATTGGCTACCAGGATTCCAGAAGGGTAACATAATCCTGTACCTTTGTGGAGAGATGCTTATCTTTATGTCTACTCTTAGCAAAAGAGGCTGGATTCTTCCACCTTTTCATGTTTCAAAATAAAAATTGTTCAAAAAGTTCCAAACCTGAATGGAATTTGGAAACAAGAGTGGGAGGAGGTACTTCCTCAAGTCTTTTTGGTTTGTGCTGTTTTTTATTT
>NC_045437.1:54029826-54083907 GCF_002776525.5 Piliocolobus tephrosceles | reverse complement strand
CTGGCAAATGCAGCCTGTAGCCCAGTGACCTCCACCCCTTGGAGTGATGCTGCTACCCCTGCAAAGGGCTCCACAGAGGGCTGTGAACACGGGGTAGGTCTGACTTTTCTCTTGTCAACAACACACAAAGTTGTAGGGGTGTGTCTGACCTTGATAAAGGGCTGGAGAGACCCAAAGGGAATTACAGCATATGAAGAAAGGAATTTTAAGCTGTGTCATCCAACGAGGGGGAAAAACATCCCCACTGAATTTAGGGAACACACCCGAACTCCTAACCTGTTGACTTGCTGTCACATAGTGGGAATGAATCCTTAGGTACCTTCAGGACTCAAGGGCCTCATCCCTTAGGGGTTTGTCTACCTCCAGCATTCTTCTTCTTCCTAACACAGTACACTTCTCCATCCTGGTATATCCAGCCTAGAAGATTCTAATGGTTTTCACAGGACAATCCATGGTGCCCCCCAAGAGTCTTGGATCCAGTTCCCTTAAAGGCCTCACCTTCAGGGTGGTGTGGATTGCAGACTGAATTCTCCCACTTGGAAGGCATATGTGTATACACATACACACACACACACATACACACACCCATTCATCACGCAAGGACATTCTCCTGCCATACCATTCTTACATACCAGATATGTAACATCAGCACAGTAATACTGTCTGATATAATACTTCTCAGCCTTCGATGTGCAGATAAATCATTTGGATGGGGCTGGAATTATTCACTTCGAACAAGCTCCCAGGTGACACTGCCACTACTGCTGGACCACAACCCACACTCCAAGTAGCACTGATCTAATCTACAATTCATATTCAACTTTCTTCAATTGTCTCAAAATATCTTCTACAGCTATTTTCTTCCCTCCCCATTCAGGATCCAGGCGGGAATGGTGTGTTGTATTTGGCTGTCACATCTCTTTAGGCAGAGGATGTGAACTTTTTTTTTTTTTCCATTATACTTTAAGTTCCAGGGTACATGTGCATAACGTGCAGGTTTGTTACATATGTATACTTGTGCCATGTTGGTGTGCTGCACCCATCAACTCGTCAGCACCCATCAACTCGTCATTTACATCAGGTATAACTCCCAATGCAATCCCTCCCCCTCCCCCCTCCCCGTGATAGGCCCTGGTGTGTGATGTTCCCTGGATGTGAACTTTTTATTGGCTGCTCTCTTACTTATGCAAAGACCCAGGAAAAGTGTGGAGATTTCCCCCGTGAGACCCCCCTCCTCCTAGTTATACTTAGAAAAGGACTACCCTCCTCACAGTCTCAGTAAATGAGGGGCAGAGAGAGAGTGGAAGGAAGCACCTGGAGATGACACTGTGAAGTGCTGAAAGGCTCTATGATGGCTGAGCTCTGTGATACATTTTTTTTTTTTTTTTTTTTTTTTTGCAAATCAAGCACATTGACCACCAGGGATATGAGACCTACCTCAGAATAACAGCAGAACATTCAAAAATAGCTTCAAAGATGTTTTGCTATTCTTATTCCCAGACTTGAAGAGTTGATGCCATCTCTCCAGAGAAATTAGAGTCCAACGCTATCAATAAGCATGATGCACGCCCGTGAGGTGGACAAATGTCATTTCCTATTTTCTACGGTTTAGAGTCTAGATAGACATAATCCCTTCTAGAAGAACCCTCCAAAGGACTCCAAGCAGGATGGGCCATGGAGACCTGTAACCATCCAAATCCCACTGCTCTCTACAGTGTGGGCAGCAATTCCCTCTCTCAGTGTGCCCATAACCACTGAGCCCTGCTACCTTTTCATAGTGGCCTCTGTTAAAAGCATATGTTGCCTGTGTTGCCTGGAAGGAAGTATGCTAGATTAAACCAGCTAGCTGATGGAGACTCTCACCTGAAGAATTGGGAATCAGGATAGGCTATATTTTTCAAGTTGACGGGGAGGGGTGTGTTATGTGGCAAAAGGACTTCTCCACATAGGAGTGGAGGGGCAGATAGCAGGAAGCACGGCAGATCATTGGGCATCTGCAACAAGAATAAACCTCTCAAGAAAGGAGATGGCACTGAATGGGGACTGAGAAGTTCCCTGTTCACCAGCCTCACACTTTGTGCTTAGGTCAACACGTTGCACTCTCATGCAGCAGAGGGATTTTTTTCATAGAATAAAAAAAGAATCCAAGATTAGGTGCTAGATCCATCTCTCCACTTTCACCATAATACAATATTCTACTCTCCCTACAACATTTTAAAGGAGTATTTTAGTCTTTTGTTGAGCATTTCCTTTGCAGGGTCCAAAATGTGCCTGCACTCTTACAGAACTTATTACACTAACAGCTATCAGTTATTGACTGCTTTCAACATAAGCACCATTCTAAGGGCTTTACACACATTCAGTCATTTAATCTCCACAATAGTGCTACATTCAGTCATTTAATCTCCACAATAGTGCTAAGAAGGCAGTGCTGTTACAATTCCCATTTTACAGATGAGGATAATGAGGCACTGAGAGATTTAGTAGCTAGCCCAAGATTACTTATTTGTAATCTGGGCCCAAGAAGTGGAGTTCCAAGGTCATTTACCTAAACTACCTTTTAAGGAGACACAAAACAAAAACAACTGCTACCTTACAGAGGTTTCAATCCCAAAATAGGTAGCACCTATCTATTAAGTACTCATTCAACTTATGATTCTTATTTTATTTTATTGTATTTATTTTAATTTTGAGACAGAGTCTCGCTCTGTTGCCCAGGCTGGAGTGCAGTGGCACGATCTCGGCTCACTGCAACCCTCACCTCCCCGGTTCGAGCGATTCTCGTGCCTCAGCCTCCTGAATAGCTGGGATTACAGGCATGTGCCACAATGCCCAGCAACCATTCAACTTATAATTTTTAAATTTATAATTCATTGCAAGGTACTTGTCTTTAAAATTTCTTACCTTGGTTTTCTGTTTTTTCTATTTTCTAAGTTTTGCTTGTGGTGGGCTCAGTACAGGCCTCCTGGGGAAAAACTTGCGCCAGAAAGGAAAGATAAAGGTTTCTTCCATAACTCACACATGACGGGAAGCTTCCCCACAGCTGCAGGTGGGATTTGAGAAGGGATTTACAGGGGATGGAAAAGGGAGGGAGACCGAGTTGGGAGGTTTGCTGGGACAGAGAGACAAACATCAAAACGTTAGGTAGATAATGGTATTTGTGAACACTGTGAGGTAGCACCCTTGAAGCTCTCTTTTCCACATTCTTCTTATTATTCCCACCCCATCCCCCCTACCATCCCCCACGCCAGCACCGCCCCCGCCACCATCACTGAATCTTGCCTCCTACTTCAGGGAGAACATAGAGGCCATCAAGTAAGAACTTCCTGCCTCTTGGACCATTATGTGCATCTCTTTCCATCTTTGCCTCCTTCCTCTTACCTTGAAAGAGTTGTCCCTCTTTCAGGGTGAGTCCTCCACTCTGTGCTCTAAACCCCATCTCCTCCCTCCTCCATCCACCATCACCTTTACTCCTGCACTTCCATCTGCTCCTTCCTCTCTGCATATGTTTATGCTGAAATCCCTCTTCCTGAAAAATAAAAATTTCCCTCAACTGTGGCTCCTTATAGCAGTTTTTTCTCCTTCCTTCTCAAAGAGTGGCCTGATTTCTTCTTCCCATTCCTCACCTCTGTTCCTTCCCAGTAGAACACACCCTGGCCTCCATCTTCGCCACCATTGAAATTACCCCTGTTAAGATCACTAAGAACTTCTTCACAGCCAACTCCAGAAGTCCTTTTTATCTGGTCTACCTGCAGCATATGACTTTGCTGACCACCTCCTCCTTACAACCTCTCCTCTCCTGGTTTCTGGGCCACGGTACTTTCCTGCTTCTCCTATCTCAATCTATCTTCTGAGAAAATTGTCTCCATTTCTTGATGTTTCCTAGGGTTCTATCTCCAACTGTCTTCTCATTACAACCTACACATTTTCTCTGGGCAATCTCAGCTGTGCATCCCATTTCAGCTACTGCCTTAACCATTTGTCTCCACCCATTGAACTGCCTCTTGTTAGAGCTCTGTTCTCACCGACCCCACTTTCACACTTTCTACTCACTATTTTTTTTTTTTTTTTTTTTGAGATGGAGTCTTGCTCTGTTGCCCAGACTGGGGTGCAGTTGCGTGATCTCAGCTCACTGCAACCTCCACGTCCTGGGTTCAAGCCATTCTCCTGGCTCAGCCTCCCGAGTAACTGGCATTACAGGTGCCCACCACCATGCCCAGCTAATTTTTGTATTTTGAGTAGAGATGAGGTTTCACCATGTTGGCCAGGCTGGTCTTGAACTCCTGACCTTGTGATCCACCCGCCTCGGCCTCCCAAAGTGCTGGGGTTACAGGCGCGAGCCACCGCGCCCGGTTCTACTCACTCCTGAACCCACTCTAATTGGTCTGTCATCCCTACCAGGCCATTTAAACTGGACTTGCCAAGGTCCCAGCAGCAACCTCCACGTTCCAGTGGTCAGTTCTTAGGATCTTTCTTTACTCAATCTCTTAGCAAAATAAGAAATGATTGGTTACTCCTGGCTGGATGCGGTGGCTCACACCTGTAATCCCAGCACTTTTGGAGGCTGAGGTGGGTGGATCACGAGGTCAGGAGTTCAAGACCAGCCTGTCCAAGATGGTGAAACCCCACCTCTATTAAAAATACAAAAAATTAGCCGGGCGCAGTGGCAGACACCTGTAATCCCAGCTACTTGGGAGACTGAGGCAGGAGAATCGCTTGAACTTGGAGGGCGGAGGTTACAGTGAGCCAAGATCGCGCCATTGCACTCCAGCCTGGGTGACAGAGTGAGCTGTCTCAAAAAAAAAAAAAAAAGGGTTGGTTACTCCTTCCATTTTGAAACTACTCTTTTTGTTTGACTCGTGAAACACCACAGTCTCCACAGAAGGAGCTAGTTTTTATCAATGAGTAAAACAATACCAGGAAACTTGGTGTTCTTTTATTCATTAATAGAAATTAGTTCCTTCTCATCTGTTCAAATGCTACCCATAGGTGTAACCAAAAGGTTCAGTCCTAAGTCTTCTTCTCTTTCCACATTTACTGTCTGGAGACTTCATCCAGTCCTGTGGATGGGTGTTCCCATCCTGTTCTCCAGTGACCTCACCTGGTTCTGTGTCTGAATATTGTTTCTGAGTTATGATTTCCAAATTGATAACTCTAGTCCTCGCTTTTCAATTTTGGTGTCTAATAGTCATTTTCAATTAGTATTCAAGCCAAAATATTTGATTTCCACTACCAAGCCCCAATCCTGCCCTCACCCACCTCATTAAATCACGCCACTGGTCACCTAGTCCTTAGGCCAAAAACATGGAAGTCATCCGAGATTTCTCTCTCTCTGATACTCACAGTAATTCCATTGGCAGTCATGTTGGTTGCACCTTCTAAAGATATTTGGCATTCAACGATTTCTCACCACACCACTATTTTCATCACCTTCTTAGTGGAAGCCACCATTATCTTCTGCCTAGGTTAAGATACTAGCTTCCCCACTGATCTACCTTCTTCCACTCTTACCACCCCCAAAGACACCACAAGGCAACTGTCAGAGTTAAAAGAATAAGTCACCTCATTTCTGTTCCTGCTCAGAGCCCCCTCATGGCTTCTTACAAACTTAGAATGAAATGAAAATTTCTTATCCTGATCAACTATATAGACTCTATGTCATCCAGTCCCTGCCCACTTCTCCAAGATTATCTTCCACCACTATCCTCTTACTTACTTCACTCTGGCCACATTAGCCTTCTTGCTCTTCCTGAAACACCCTCAGATTATTTTTCTCTTTGCATTTGCTGTTCCCTTTGCTTAGAATGTTTTCCCATGTCCTCAAAACTTGCCAGGGCTCACTCGTTAATTCTGTTTAAATGTCACCTCCTCAGACAGGGATTCCCATGGACACTCTTTCTAAAACAGCTGTTTTAACCATCACCCTTAATCTCTTTATTCTGCTCTGCTTGTTTGGTACTTATCACTCTCGAGATCAATTTTTTTAATTGACTTGTTTACTTATAAGTTTTATGTAAGCAAGGATCTTGTCTTACTGTTGTTTCCTCAGTGTCTGGACCACTGTAAGTACTCAATTAATGTTAATTAATAGGTAAATATATTCTGACAAGTCCAAAATCTGATTTTAGCCCTCTTTGCTGATGTCAAGGTTCACATTTTTCACCACCTTTGACCCATATGTTCCTAATGGAATTCGAACTCAGTATTTTGAAAACTGAGTTTTCCCACTCTCTCCCCTAAGCTGCTCCCACTCTCTCCCGTAAGCTGCTCCCATTCTCTCCCCTAAGCTGCTCTTTCCCACTCATTCCCAAGCTTATATTTAGCAGCACTATCATGCATCTAGGTACCTGAGAGAGATATGGATGTTTTAAATTTCAGCCTCTTCCTCACTCCCAGTTTATCACCAAATGCCATCATTTGTACTTATATCAGATCATGTTCTAAGTTGCAGAAGACAAAAGTCATTCTAGCTAGCTTAAGAAAAAAAAAGAAATTTATTAATTTATTATGTAGCATGTAGAATCTTCAGGAAAGTCCAAGGGCCTGACTTGGATACTTTGCAGAGAGAAACGATGCCGCAGTCACCCTGCCTGGCTATCCAGTAGAAATCCTGCTGCTGCCACAGACTGCATGCGAACTCTGGGGTGAAAAGTGACTGCTAAGACTATTGTGCCTCAAAACTCACACTCACAAGCATGGTAGTGTCTCACTACCATCCTTGTTCAGAATGAATTCCATGCAATATCTTCTTCACAACCTTCTCTTCCAGATCAAAGCCCTGATGGCATCTGATGGGCAGAGCTCAGGTCACACGCTTGCATCCTCCTGCCAGAGGTGAGAAAAGGAGTTTCTCACTTCTTCCTTGAGGAGGACCGACTGTAATTGGGAAATTCCCTAATCATAGGAAGGGTGTTCAGGAAATGCCTGGCAGTTACGAAGCATCACAGATGTCAACTAACACTATCTTCTATTTACCAAGTCCACCCATGCCCCCACCACTGACTCAGTTCTAGTCTTTATAGTTTGTAGTCTTGACTAATGTGGTGACCACCTCCTATCCGGTTCGTCTGCCTCTTTTCTCCCCTCCACACCCGCTAGAGCAGTATGTCTAAAAGCAAATCTTACCACGTCACTCCTTTCCTTACCACACATTATTGTAAAACAAAAGTCCCTTAAAAGCTCTTCATTGCCAATAGATGATGTCAAACTTACTCAAATTGGCACATAAAGCTTCTTACAATGTGGCCCTGGCCCATCTTTCCAGGATCCTCTCCCCTCTCAGGATCTCTCTGTGCTTCCACTGCACTAAATTATTTGCCCTCTCCAAGTGTTGCTCATACTCTCTGGCTTCCGTTCCCTTGTTCATACTCCTTCCTGCTCCTTGGAATGACCCTTTCCTCAACAAACTCTTAGCCTTCAAAACTCATCTCAAGCATTACCTCCTCTCTGCATCTACCCTAATCCTTTGTTCGAGACGTGAAACCCCCAACTAAGTTGACACTTCTCTCAGTATTTATTCTATTTTTAAAATAATTGTTAACTTCCACATCTGTCTTCAGTACAGGAAGGAACTAGACCATAAGCTCCGTGGAGGCAAAAACCATTGCCTTGTTTTTTTGATTGTTTGTTTGTTTTTGTTTTTGTTTTGAGATGGAGTCTCACTCTGTCACCCAGCCTGGAGTGCAGTGACATGATCTCAGCTCACTACAACCTCCACCTCCTGGGTTCAAGAGATTCTCCTGCCTCAGCCTCCCGAGTAGCTGGGATTACAGGCATATGCCACCACGCCCAGCTAATATTTTACATTCTTAGTAGAGACAGGTTTTGCCATGTTGCCCAGGCTGGTCTCCAGCTCCTGACCTCAAGTGATCTGTCCACCTCGGCCTCCCAAAGTGCTGGGATTACAGACATGAGCCATTGCACCTGGCCCATTGCCTTGTTTTTGTATCCTGAGCATGGCATCTGGCTCAAAGGCAGACACAATAAACTTGTGTTGGATGAATAGTGATGCTGCTGCTCCTGGCTGCAGCAGCTCCATTTATGGAATATTTATTATGTGTTAGGAACTGTATCAAGCTATGTATGTATATATATGACTATGTATTCCAACATGTTGTGTTACTTAATCCATATAATGATTCCGCAAGATAGGAATGATTATCTTCATCTTATAAATGGAGAAAATGAGCCCTGAACAAAATATTTAACATTCCTGGTATCATATGACTAGAAACCAACTGAGCTAAAATTTGAACTTGGGTTTATTTGACTTCAAAGCCAATGTATTCTTAACCAGTTAACCAATACATTCTATAGTCCCCTGTGAATAAATATTTGAAAGAAAAGTCAATAATTATAAAGCGTCATATTGTACTCTATAGTGAGAATTATGAATTCTCTAGCCTGCACAGCCAGAGTGCTTCCTTTACTTTTTTACTTTTTGTTATTTTACTTATTTCATTCTGCTTAAAATACAACTGTTTCTTTCCAGGCCTTAGGAAACAGTAAGCTCCTTGAGGGCAGAAAGTCATATTTTTTCTATGTCTTTGCCCATTTATATTAGTTTCTGAGGGTTGCCAAAATAAAGTGCCACAAACTGAGTGTCTTAAGCAACAGAAATTTATTGTCTCTCAGTTCAGGAAGTCACAGACCAAGGTGTGAGCAGGGTCACACTCCCTCTGAAGTTATGAGGGGAGGATCTGTCTCAGGTCTCTGTCTTAGTCCGCTCAGGCTGCTATAACAAAATGCTACAGGTTGGCTGGCTAATGAACAGCAGAAATGTGTTTCTCACAGTTCTGGAGGCAGGGAAGTCTGAGCCCAAGGTGCTCATAGATTTGGTGTCCAGTAAGGGCTCACTTTCTGGTTCACAGATGGCCATTTTCTTGCTGTGTCCTTACATGGCAAAAGAAGTGAGGCAGCTCTCTGGGATCCCTTTTGCAAGGGCTCAGATCCCATTTGTAATGGCTTTGCTCTCATGATCTAATACCTCCCAAAGGCCCCACCTCCTAATACCATGACATTGGGAGTTAGGATTTCAGCATATGTCTTTTGTGGGGATACAAACATTCAGTCTGTAGCAGGCTGTCTCTTACCTTCTGGAAGTTCTTTGACTTGTGGCACCGTACCTCTAATCTTCCTATGGCGTTCTCCCCATGTGCTTGTCTCTGTGTCCAAACTTCTCATTTTTATAGGGACACCATTTATATTAGGGCTCACCCTAATGACCTCATCTTACTGTGATTATCTGCAAAGACCTTTCCAAATACAGTCACATTCACAGGTACTGGGGGTTTGGACTTCAACAAGTTTTGGGGGGACACAGTTCAACCCATAACATCGTGTGTCTAGCAAAATGTCCTGCACTTATTAGGTGCTCAGTTAAGGTTTGTTGAGAGACCTTGAGAGCCACCAGTGAGGCATGGCTTTCAGCCAGTGTGTTTGAGACCCATGGGCAGGGGCGAGGTGGATAAGCATTATCTAGTGGCCTCATCACTTCCTGCTAAGTTTCTGCAGGGCTGGTGGGTAGGGAGGGGACACAGTGGAACAGTTCATCTTCTTTTAAAAAACAGTATTTTCTTCCATGAAGAATATAATGTCCTGGGGCTCATTAGTACATAAGAAGAAAAGGATTTGGGTTGGCTGCCTTTATGGCAGCGGTGTCCGGCCAAGAGGTTGTAAACATGCCATCCTCTGGAATGCGTCTGCTTGCTTCGCTTGGCAGATTCCTCAAGGATTGGATGAACTCCAGCCAATGTCTGAGTCTCTGCATCCCACGTGGGGCCCCATGAGAGTATGTCCTGCTGTCTCCAGCCTACCCCTCTGTGCCCTCCTGTCCCAACCCTAGTACGGGCCTGAGGGAAGCATTATTTTATTCTATTTTTTAAATTTAGACACATCATATTGAGCACTTCTTAGATGCTTGACACTTTTTGTGTCTTGTGTCATTCAGTCTTGGCCACAATATTACAAAGCTGACTTTTCATTATATTGGGGAATATATCATATATAAAAATGAATAAATATTATCTGGAGAGTTTTTTAAAAATGAAATATGCAGCCATTACCCAAGATAAGAAACAGAACATTACCAGTATCTTAAAGACTTCTGTGTACCTCTCTCAGATTATAGTGCCCTCTCCTCCCTGCAAGAAAAACAGCATCTGAATTTTGTATTAATCATACCCCTGCTTTTCTTTATAGTTTACTAAGTATACCTGTATCTCTTAGAATTTAATACTCAGTTTGGCTAGTTTGTGTTCTTAATATAAATGAAACCATGCTGCCTGAGTTTTAGTAGTTTATTTCTGTTGATCATCATTCATCCATGTTTTTGTGATTCATCCATGTTGATACATGTTATAGTCATTTGTACATTTTTTTCTGCTGTGTAATATTCCATTATATAAATATACCAAATTTGTCTATTCTACTTTTTATGGACATTTGAAGAGTTACCAATCATAGCTGCTATGCGTAATACTGCTAGAGCATTCTTATACATGATTTTTAACACACATATTCAATTTCTTTAAGCTACATACTTAGAGGGATAAGGGATAGATTTCAGATATGCATGTATTAACTTTATTAGGTCATGCCAAAGTGTTTTTGAAAATGCTTACACCAGATTATATTCCTGCTAACAGTGAGTTAGAGATCTCATTACTCCACATCCTTGCTAACATTTGAATTTATCATAATTAAATTTTTGCCTATTCAGTGGGCATGAAATTGTAATTTTATTATATATTTCCCTGATTACTAAAAAAGATGAGCACTAATGAAGTTGAACCCTCTTTCATTAAATGTCTGTTTTTGATCGTTTTTCTATTAGAATCTGTGTTTTTTTCTTACAGAATTGTAGGAATTTTTAATATACTCTGTATACTAGTTGTTTGTATATCTGTTGAAATACTGTCTTCATCTTTGTGATTTCTCTTTTTATTCTCTACATAATGTCTTTCAATAGCAGACATCTAACAGAATTAGATTTTCCCATTTTTATTTTATGGTTTAGGTTTTTATATCTTGCTTAAATAATTCCTTCTTTGCACTAGAATATCATAAATATATTGTCCTAATTTATCTTCTAAAAGTATTATATCTTTGCCTTTTATATTTAAGTCTTAACTCCACTTAGACATGTGTTTGTGTATAGTGTAATGAGAGGCCTAATTTTAGGTTTCTCTGCCTGGGTAACCAATTGTCCCAACACTATTTCTTTCTTTCTATGCTGGTCTATTAATACAGTGGCAGTTCACTGTTTTTCTTGGTACAAACTTATGAGATACATGTGAAATTTTGTTACATGTCTATAATGCATACTGATAAAGTCAGAATATTAAGGGTGTCCATCACCCAAGTGCAATATATTTTTGTTAGCTATAGTCATCCTGCTGTGCTATCAACCACTGAATTTATTCCTTCTACTTTACTGTATGTTTGTGCCTTTTAACCCACTTCTCTTCATCCCCCTGCCAAATCACTCTTCCTGGTCTCTGTTATCTATCTTTTCACTCCCTACCTCCATGTGATCAAATTTTTTAACTCCTACATAGGAGTGAAAAAATGTCTTGTCTGTCTTTCTGTGCCTGGCTTATTTCACTTAACATAATAACCTCCAGTTCCATCTATCCTGCTGCACACGACATGATTTCATTCTTTATTATGGCTAAACAATATTCCATTGTATATACATAAATATATATATATATATATATACACACACATAAACATATATAGATACACACACACCCCCCATACTTTCTTTACTAATTCATCTTTTGATGGAATCTTAAACTAATTCTACAGTTTTACTATTGTGAAGAGTGCTGCAATTAACATGCAAGTGCAGGTATCCCTTAGATATAATGACTTCTTTTCCTTTGGGTAGATTCCAAGAGTGGGATTGCTGGATCAAATGGTAATTCTATTTTGGTTTTCTGAGAAAATTCTATACTGTTTTCTATAGTGGCTGTACTAGCTTTTATTCCCACCAACAGTGTATAAGAATTCCCTTTTCTCTGTATCCTCACCACACATCTGTTATTTTTTATTTAATCGTAGCCATTAAGGTAAGGTAATATCTCACTGTGGTATTAATTTTCATTTCTCTGATTATTAGTGACGGTGAGAATTTTTTCATATACCTGTTGGCCATCTGTATGTTTTCTTTTGAGAAATGTCTACTTATATCCTTTGCCTATTTGTAAGGGGATTATTTGTTGTTGTTGTTGTTGTTTTTCCTGTTGAATTGCTAGAGTTCTTGTAAATTCTGGATGTTAGTCCCCTGATAAATGAATAATTTGTAAATATTTTCTCCCATTCAACAGGTTATCTTTTCTCTGTTGATTATTTATGTACTGTGCAGAAGGTTTTTTGTTTAATTAAGTTCCATTTGTCTATTTTTGTTCTGTTGCCTGTGGCTTTATTTCTGGATTCTCAATTCTGTTCCATTGGTGTATATATTTTTATACCAACACTATGATACTATAGTCTTGTATTTGTTTTTTTGGTTTGTTTGTTTGTTTGTTGAGACAAGATCTCACTCTGTCATCCAGGCTGGAGTGTAGTCTCAATCTTTTGGGCTCAAGTGTTCCTCCCAACTCAGCCTCCCAAGTAGTTGGGACTACAGGCATGTGCCACCACACCCAGCTGCTTTTTTTTTTTTTTTTTTTTTAGTAGATACAAGGTATCACTATGTTGCCCAGGCTGGTCTTAAACTCCTGAGCTCAAGCAATCCTCCTGCCTTGGCTTCACAAAGTGCTGAGATTATAGGTGTGAGCCATCACACCTGGTGCCTTGTAATATATTTTGAAGTCAGGTAATGTAATGTATCCAACTTTGTTCTTTTTGCTTAGGATTGCTTTGGCTATTTTGGTCCTTTGTTGGTTTCATATGAATTTTAGGATTTTTTTCTGATTTTGTGAAGAATGACATTGATATTTTGATAGGGATTGCACTGACTCTGTAGATTGCTTTTGGTGATATGATCATTTTAATGCTATTTATTCTTTCAATCCATGAGCATGGAATGTTTTCCATTTGTTGGTATCTTCTTTAATTTCTTTCATCAGCATCTTACAGTTTTCCTTATAGAGATCTTTCACCTTCTTGGTTAAATTTATTACTAAGTATTTTACTTTTTGTGCCTATTGTAAATGGTATTGCCTCCCTGATTTTTTTCTCAGCTAGATAATTACTGGTGTATAGAAACACTACTGGATTTTGTATATTGATTTTGTACCCTGTAACTTTACTGAATTCATTAATGAAAGCTAATAGTTTTTTGATAGAGGTTTTTTTTTTTGTTTTGTTTTTTGTTTTTTTTTTTTAGGTAGAAGATCTACCTAATAGTTTTTTTTTTTTTTTTTTTTAGGTAGAAGATCATATCACAAAGAGGAACAATTTGCCTTCCTCTTTTCCAATTTGAATGCCTGTTATTTCTTTCTCTTGCCTTATTGCTCTGGCAGAACTTCCAGTACACTGTTGAATAGGAATGGTGAAAGTGGGCATCTTTGTCTTATTTCAGTTCAGTTCTTTTTTTTTTTTTTTTGAGACGGAGTTTTTGCTCTTGTTGCCCAAGCTGGAGTGCAATGGCGTAATGTTGGCTCACTGCAATGCTCGCCTCCTGGGTTCAAGCAATTCTCCTGCCTTACCCTTCTGAGTAGCTGGGATTACAGGCATGCGCCACCACACCCAGATAATTTTGTATTTTTAGTAGAGATGGGATTTCACCATGTTGGTCATGCTTGTCTTGAACTCCTGACCTTGTGATCCACCCTCCTTAGCCTCCCAAAGTGCTGGGATTACAGACACGAGCCACCGTGCCCAGCCTCAGTTCTTAAAGGAAAGATTTTCACCTCTACCCCATTCATAAAGACATTAGCTGTGTGTTTGTCTATATGTCTTTTATTATTTTGAGTATGTTTCTTCTATTTCTAGTTTGTTCAGCGTTTTCATTATGAAGAAATGTTGAACTCTATCAAATAACTTTTCTGCTTCTATTGAATTTTATCAAAGGATTTATCTACTTCTATGATCACACAGTGTTTTTTCTTCATTCTGTTGATGTGATGTATCATGTTTGTTGATTTGCATATGTTGAACCATCCCTTGCATCCCTATTATAAATCTCCCTTGATTATACTTTATTACCTTTTTGATGTGCTGCTGCATTTGGTTTGTTAGTATTTCGTTGAGGATTTTTGTCTTTGTGTTCACTGTGGATGTTGGCCTGTGGTTTTCTTTTTTGTTTTGTCCTTGTCTGGTTTTGGTATTAGGCTGGTGTTGGCTGCACAGAATGAGTTAGGGAACATTCCCTCCTCTGGAATGGTTCCAGGAGGATAAGTATTAGTACTTCCTTGTATATTTGATAGAATTCATCTGTGAATCCATCCAGTCCTGGACTTTTCTTTCTGGGAGACTTTTTATTATCACTTCAAACTTGCTACTAGTTACTGGTTTGCTCCAGTTTTCTATTTCTTCCTGACTCAACCTTGGTAGGTTGTATTTATGCATTTCTGCTAGGTTTTCTAGTTTGTCAGCTTGTAGTTGTGCCTAACAGTTTCTGATGATCTTTTGTGTTTCTGTGATATCAGTTGTAATGTTTCCTTTTTCATTTCTGATTTCTTTATGTCTTTTGCTTTCTTGGTTATCTAGCTATGGTGTATCAATTTTGCTTATATTTTCAAAGAACCAATTTTTGTTTCATTGATCTTTTGTATTGTTTTATTAGTCCCTATTTCATTTAGCTCTGCTCTGATCTTTGTTATTTCTTTTCTTCTGCTAATTTGGGGTTGGGTTTGTTCTTGCTTTTCCGGCTGCTTGAGGTGCATTGTTAGACTGTTAATTTGTAATCTTTCTCCTTTTCTGATGTAGGCATTTATTGCTATAAACTTCCCTTTTAGCACTGTTTTTGTAACCCACAGGTTTTTGTGTGTTCTGTTTTCATTTTCAGTCATTTTAAGACCTTTTTTGATTTTCATCTTAATTTATTTGTTGACTCAGTGGTCATTCGGTAGTATGTTGTTTAATTTCTGTGTATTTGCTAGTTTCCAAAGCTCCTCTTGGTATTGATTTCTAGTTCTACTCCATTATGATCTGAGGAGATATTTGATATGATTTTGACATTTAAAAAATTGTTGAGACTTGTTTCGTGGCCTAACATATGGTGTATCTTGGAGAATGATCTATGTGCTGATGAAAAGAATGTATATTCTGCAGTTGTTGGATAGAAATTTCTGTAAATGTCTGTTAGGTTCATTTTGGTCTAAAATGCAGTTTAAATCCAATGTTTCTTTGTTGATTTTCTGTCTATGATCAATCTAATGCTGAGAGTGCAATATACTATAGAAGTTCCCCACTATTATTGCATTGCAGTCAGTCTCCCTATTTAGATCTAGCAATATTTGCTTTATGAAGCTGGGTGCTCTGGTGTTAGGTGCATATACATTTAGAATTGTATCCTCTAGCTGGATCGATACCTTTATCATGATATAATGATCTTCTTTGTCTTTCTTTTTTTTTTTTTTTTTTTTACTGTTATTGACATAAAGTCTGTTTATCTGATATAAGAATAGCTTTTCCTGCTCCCTTTTGGTTTCTGTTTACATGGAATTTTTTTTTTTTTTTTCATTTCTTTACTTTCACTCTGTGTCTTTGCTAGTAAGGTGAGTTACTTGTAAGCAGCATATAATTAGATCATGTGGGTTTTTTAAAAACAATTTCATTTAGCTATTCTACATGTTTTTGTTTTGTTGTGTTTTATAACTTTCAATTTAAGGACTACGTGTGCATGTTTCTTATATAGGTAAACTCATGTCACAGGTGTTTGTTGTACAGATTATTTCATCACCCAGGTATTAAGTCTAGTTCCCATTAGTTATTTTTCCTGATCCTCTCCCTCCTTCCACCCTACCTCCTCCAGTAGGCTGCAGTGTTTGTTGTTCCCCTCTATGTGTCCATGTGTTCTCATCATTTAGCTCCCACTTACAAGTGAAAACATATAGTATTTGGTTTTCTGTTCCTGTGCTAGTTTCCTAAGGATAATGGTCTCTAGCTCCATCCATGTTCCTATAAAGGACATGATCTCATTCATTTGACATGTTTTCAGTAGAAATTTTAATTCATGTTTCTGTAATATTGTTCATTGTTTTCTGGTTGTTTTATACATTCTTTGTTCCTTTCCATTTATTTTATTGATTGTTTTTGTGGTTTGGTGAATTTCCGTACTGATACCATTTGAGCCCTTTCCCTTCCTGTTTTGTGTGATTGCTTTACCAGTAAGTTTTGTATTTTCATGTGTTTTCATGATGGTGGAGGGACCCAAGAACCTTTTCACCTTCCCAGCCCACTGTGGTCACTACCAGCATCCATGAAGGCTACCTGGAGGCCCAAAAATTAACCTACCAACAAACACCAGCATATACCACCCTAGAACACAAAGATAAGCATACTCCGTCCACTGTTGCCACCAATGGGGTCTGAAGAATGGCTGATACAGTTTGGATCTGTGTCCCCCCAAAATCTCATGTTCAATTGTAATCCCCAGTGTTGGAGGTGGGACCTACTTGGGGGATGACTGGATCATGTGGTGGTTTTACATGAATGGTTTAGTACCATTTCCTTGGTGCTGTTCTCATGATATGAGTGAATTCTCATGAGATCTGGTTGTTTGAAAGTGTTGTGTAGCACCTCCCCCTTCTCTCTTGCTTCCAGTCCCACCATGTGAGATGCCTTACTTCCCTTTGCATTCCACCATGATTGTAAGTTTCCTGAGGCCTCCTCAGAAGCCAAGCAAATGTCAGAATCATGTTTCCTCTATAGCCTGTGGAACTATGAGTCAATTAAACCTCTTCTCTTTATAAATTATCCAGTCTCAGGTATTTCTTTATAGCAGTGCAAGAACTGACTAAAACAGAGATTTTGTCTCACAACTGGGGTAGAGCTATAAAGATACCTGAAAATGTGGAAGCAGCTTTGAGATTAGGTAACAGACAGAGGTTGGAAGACTGTAAAATGCTTAGAAGAAGTCAGGAAGATGAAAAAGTTTGGAACAGCCTAGAAACTTGCTAAATGTTTGTGACCAAAATGCTGATAGAAATGTCAACAGTGAAGTCCAGGCTGAAAAGGTCTCAGGTGGAAATGAGAAATTTATTGGGAACTGGAGCAAAAGTCACTTCTGTTATGTCCTAGCAAAGAACTTGGCTGCACTGTGCCCTTGCCTTAGGGATCTGTGGAACTTTGAACTTGAACATGATGATTTAGGATATCTGGTAGAAGAAATTTCTAAGCAGTGAAGCATTCAGGATGTAGCCTGGCTGCTACTAATAACATACTTTTCAACATAGTCATATACATGAGCAAAAAAATGACCTAAAGTTGGAGCTTATATTTATATTTATATTTATATTTATATTTATATTTATTTTTTTTTTTGAGAAAGAGTCTCACTCTTGCCCATACTGCAGTGCATTGGAACAATCTCTGCTCATTGCAACCTCCACCTCTCAGGTTCAAGTGATTCTCCTGTCTCAGCCTCCTGAGTAGTTGGGATTACAGGTGTCTGCCATCACACCTGACTAATTTTTGTGTTTTTGGTAGAGATGGGGTTTCACCATGTTGGTCAGGCTGACCAACCCAAACTCCTGATCTCAAGTGATACACTCGCCTCGGCCTCCCAAAGTGCTGGGATAACAGGCATGAACCACCATGCTCAGCCCAGAACTTATATTCAAAGGGAAAGTAAAGCATAAAACTTCGGGAAATTCGCAGCTGGCCATGTGGTAGAAAAGAAAAGCCTATTTTCAGGAAAGAAATTCAAGCAGGCTGCAGAAATTTGCATAAATGAAAAGGAGCCAAGTGCTGATAGCCAAGACAATAGAGAAGAGGCCTCCAAGGCATTTCAGAGATCTTTGTGTGGCAGCCCCTCCCATCATAGACCCAGAGGCCTAGTAGGACTGAATGGTTTCATGGGCCAGGCCCATGGCCATGTTGCCCTGCATAGCCTTACTGCATTCTAGACACTTGAGCTCTGCCATGATTGTATGTTTCCTGAGGCCTTTCAGTGATGCTTCCTGTACAGCCTGTGGAACTGTGAGTCAATTAAACCTCTCTCTTCATAAATTACCCAGTAGTTCTTTATAGCAGTGTGAGAACAGACTCATACAGAGGGTTTCCTGACGTAAGTCATGTCTAAGATGAGGCCAAAGGCTAGCAGGGAGAATGAATCTACAATGTTTCACACACAGAAACCACCTGCACAACAGTCCAGGTTTTGAGGGGAAGGGTCACAAGAGACAAGGCTGGAAGGTGGGCAAGAGCAGACAGGAAAAGCGCTTATCAGTGTCTAAAGATATTGCAATATTAGGGAGCAGTGGAAGTTTTTAAGGAGAGTTTATTTGGAAAAATTGCTCTGGCTATATTATGGGGAATGGATTGCAGGAGGAAATGAGGTAATGGTGGCCTGTGGGGACTGAAAAATATTTAGGAGATAGGGCTTTGAATCCAGACTGCCTGGGTTCCAATCCCAGCTCCATCACTTTTTAGCTGTGTGATTTCAGGCAAATTACTCACCCTCTTTTGCCTCAGTTTCCTCATCTGTATACGATGAGAGACTCCACCTTTTGGGTTGTTGTGAGGCTGAAATGAGTTAACATGTACCGTATAGTACTTTTCATAATGCCTAAAGCATATTAAGTTCTGAGTCTTATTGTTATTTAAATACACAGGATTTAGTGGATGATTAAATAAAGGAGGCGGAGGAGAGAGAAAAGAGTCAAAGATGGTTGATAGGGTTGAATGATAAAGATGCCAGGTAAAGGCACAGTTAATTTAGTATGAGGAGCCAGTGAAACATCCATGTAGAGATGTCTAGTTCGCAGCCATATGTCCTCACTTTCTTGTTCACAAAGTATCCCTGAAGCTTAGGACATTAAGAGCTAGAGAATGATGATAATAAAATTCAGTCCCTGCTTTTGAGGAGTGAAATAAGCAGAATGGTAAGGGTGCACCAGGTGCACATGGGATGGCTCCTGCCTAAGCTCAGGTTGGCAGGGAAGACCTTCCAGGGGAGAGGTACTGACCTCAGTTGTGAAAGACAAGGAGGAGCTGCTCAGCTGCTGGGAGCAGGGAGAGGAATGAAGCAGGGGCTGTGCTGGGAGAGGGGACAGATACGCAAGAGCAGAGCAGCAGGAGAACAGTGTGGTTGGAACAAAGGCTGCAGAGGAGAACAGTGGGAGATAGAACAAGGAAAAGACAGGGGCTGATCTTATAAATGGTCCTTTGGAGTTCAGACTTTACTCCCTCTTCTCAACACAGTGTGAAGTTGACTTTTCTTTTTTTTCTCACTCACTTTTTCTAGGAAATGCTGGCTTTTAAAAATGTCTCCAACACACAAAATGCTCTTGCCTCATTAGGAAAATAGTTCATAGTGGATCTATTTTATCAATGTGGTAGGTCGTTACACAGTCTTTTGTGGTCCTGGACTCCTCTGTAATGCTGCATCTAAGGGTTTGTTCGGGGTGGAGGCCTGGCTACCTTTCTCCTGTAGGACGCCCAAGGCAATTTGATGACAGTCTGATGGTAACAAGGAAGCTTCTCTGCTCCCCTTCATGTGTTAAATTCATGGCAAAGAGCCAGCTAGCACCCAGGCCTTGTTTCCTGTCAAAGCGCCTGTCTCTCTCAACATGATTTTTTCTTTCTGCCTTTGAGGCTTGGTAAAGCCTCCCAAAATTTCAGCCAGAAATGTAGCTGCAGGCAAACGCGACAAAACATCCTTGTGATTTTCCACCATCAGGAGCCCAGGTGTTCCGCTCGTGATTTCATGCCCTTCCCCCTCACACTCCACAAACCTCAGTTACTGTTGACTGCCTGCAGCAGCAGCACCAGGCCACCGAGTCTGGCCTGAGGAGACACAGGCTGCTGATTTTCCATCCCCAGTGAAATTTCTTGAAACCCTTCACATTGGCCGTGCATGCAGAGCAGCCTTCCAGGAGTAATGGTCAGTACCGGTCACAGCCTTCCCAGAGTGGCTAATGGTTCCCCAAGGCATACTTTCTCCTGGCCCCTGGGGTTCACTGGAGATAGGAGAGGCAGCAGGTTCACTGGAAAGTTCTGTGACTCTGTGGGAAGTCAGATCTGGGTTCAAATCCTGGCTTAGCTACTCACTAATTGTGTGATCTCAGAACAGCTAAACGTTTATTTTCTTACCAATAAAATCTTCTGTAAAACATGAGGATGGTAATGACTACTTTGAAGAGTTGTTGAATGAATTAGAAATAGTTATATAAAGAGCCTAGTATGAGGTAAGCATTTAGAAACTGACAGCTACCTTTAATAGTAGCATTTTGTAGCATTAGAACCTTAGGGTACTGGACTGCAAGGTTTCAGTTTCTGAGAGCAGAGGGTGGACATGCACAGTTTCCTGCTAGGTCAGACGATGAGGTAGGTTAGTGGCAGGGAGGTGATCATACCCTGGCCTCCAGGGATTAAGAGCCTCTCCCTGACTATTGACCTGTTCCCCCTGAGGCAGTAGGGAGGTTAAAGGGTGTGTCTTTTTCAGTAATTCACCTCTTCTCTGGGCAAGGGCAATAGATTCCCTAGCTTCAGGGGCTCCTCTGTCTTCTTTAGAAACCTCTTTTACAATTTCCCCAATGCTAATACTTAATACATAATTTTATAATTAGCACTTCCTGGTCACCATCTCGAACTGGTCTGCAACACCCTCTGGAACTTTAATGTGATGGAACCTGTAATTCTCCCCTGTCCTCCCTCCGCATTGTTGGCTGCGGGAGTCTCTCTTCTCATTCCTATTAGGTCTATTCCAGGCATATCCTCACTCACTGCAGGTTGGTATCTCAATCCAGCTGCATTCTTTGTTCCAGAATCATTCCAGACAGGGAAGGTCAGATATAATGCACATACAACCTACGTTTCAGGCATATAAACTTGAAATCCCCTCTACAACTGTGCCTGAGCTGTAGGCGTGGCAGAAAAAAAGCAGAATGCTGCAAGGCTCCTCAAGGCAAATCCTTTGGGATTTGAGCAATCTTCCCAGCCAGACGTTACAATATGCTAACACCCTTGTGAGTCATGAAGTCACTCATGGTCAATTCTGTTTGGAGAACAGGATGAATAATTGAAAGTAACTGGGTGTTTGCCTGAATCCAGGCCTAACCCAGTATTTATTCTGTTTTTTTGTCTCTTTTTGCCGAAAACAAACACGTCTGGTTTCTCATATTCCCCCACATACCCTGCCTACCCCTTCACTGGATCTTAGAGGATTCAAAGCCTTTCGCACAGTTAGACCCTATAGGGTAGCCCTATCTCCTTCTCCAGCATTTCTGTGCTTACCTAGAAAGACCAGACGTGAGGGCAGCCACATCCTTGGGGCGCAGGCTGAAAAGCCATAAACTTAATTTTCTTTAACTTTTTCTGTTGGAATAGTTTAAGACTGACAGACAAGTTCGAAAAATAAAACAGACCATTCCTCTATTTCCTTAAACTATCTTCGCTTGTTAACATCTTATGTAACCATAGTACAATGATCAAAACCAGGAAAATAACATTGGTACAATACTATTAACTACACTACAGTCTTTATTCAAATTTCAGCAGTTTTTTCACTAATATCTTTTTTCTGTTTTAATACTATCCAATCTGGGTTCCCATGTTGTATTTAATTATCATAGCTTTTTAATTTCCTTCAATCTGTAATCATTTCTTAGTCATTAATTATTGTTCATGACCTTAACATTTTTTTTTTTTTTGCGACGGAGTCTCTTTGTCACCCAGACTAGAATGCAGTGGCATGATCCCTGCTCACTGCAACCTCCACCTCCCGGGTTCAAGCGATTCTCCTGCCTTAGCCTCCTGAGTATCTGGGATTACAGGCACGTGCCACCACGCCCGCCTAATTTTTGTATTTTTAGTAGAGATAGGGTTTCACCATGTTGGTCAGGCTGGTCACATACTCCTGACCTCAAGTGATCTGCCCGCCTCAGCCTCCCAAAGTGCTGGGATTACTGGCATGAGCCACCAGGCCCAGCAGACCTTAACTCTTTTAAAGAGTTCTGGTCAGTTATTTTGTAGAACATACCTACATTTGGGCTTGTCTGATATTTTCTCATAGTTAAATGGAGATTATATGGTATTTTTTAGCAAAATTACCACAGACATAATGGTGTGTCCTTCTCAATGCATCATATCAGGGTAAATGCTGTTGATAGGTCTTATTACTAGTGATGATAACCTTGAACATTATTGATTAGAATCATATTCTTTATGCTTAGCTCCTAAACATTTGTTCCTCTTCTCTAATTATCCTTACTCCCTTGGTGAACTCATCCTTTCTCATGGGTTGTAGTATCTTCTATCTAATCCCCACAGATACCCAAATTTATATGTTTTTTTCTGGATGTCTCCTCTGAACTTTAGTCCATATATCCAACAGCCTACTCAATCTTTCCACTTGTTTATCAAATAGGGGCCTCAAACCTAATTCAAAATCAAACCCCGGGCTGGGTACGGTGGCTCACTCCTGTAATCCCAGCACTTTGGGAGGCCGAGGTGGTGGATCACCTGAGGTTAGGAGTTCAAGACCAGCCTGACCAACATGGAAAAACACTGTTTCTACTAAAAATACAAAATTTAGCTGGGTGTGGTGGCGCATGCCTGTAATCCCAGCTACTTGGGAGGTTGAGGCATGAGAGTAGCTTGAACCCAGGAGGCAGAGGTTGCTGTGAGCTGAAATCGCACCACTGCACTCCATCGTGGGCAACAGAGAGAGATTCTGTCTCAAAAAAATAAATAAATAAGTAAAATTAAAATAAAAAAATAAGAGTCTTCCAGGACTCTTCTACAGTTTAGTAATTGGCAACCCATCTTTCCAGTAGCTCAAACCAAAAGTCTTGGTGTCATCCTATTCCTCTCTTTCATTCTCACTACAACAAATTCATCAGAACATGCTGCCGGTTTTATATTCAGAATCTATCCAGGACCTAGCCACTTCTCACCACCTTCTCAGCCACCACCTTAATCTAAGCCACCACCCCCATCTTCTACCTGGATTATGGTAATTGTAACCCAACTGGTCTCCTTGATTTTGGACTTGTCCTCCTAGAGTCTTTTCTTCATAGAGCAACCACAGTAATCTTCAAAAAATGTAAATCAGATCATGTAATTCTTCTACTGAAAATCTTCCAGTAGCTCCCCATGTCACTAAGTTAAAAACTAAAACCCTTTTATAGTGACCTATAAGGTCCTACAGGACAGACTCTGCCTCCCTCTCCAATCATGCCTTTGTGACTTTAACACCTACTATGCTCCCCTTGCTTTTCCTTGAAAACATCAAGCATGCTTCTGCTTCAAGGCTTTGCTCATTATTTTCTCCCAAAATTTAGTTCCTTTTTTCAGTATTCCCCTGCTCACTAAATGTGCAAACAATCCAGTTGCACAAATTGGAGTCTTGCAGTTCTCCTTGATGATTCCCTCTGCCCTATTCCTCTTGTTCAATCCATCATCAAACCTTGTGGTTTTTTTCCTCCACATAAACAATGCTCAAACTTGTCTACTTCTCATTTCCACTGCTGACACCTAGCTTCGCCATTATCCTCCTATCTGATCTCTTTGGCCCCTGCTAATTGGTCCTCTCTACTGCAGCACAAGTTGTCTTTTCAAAATGCAAATCTGATCAAATCACAGCCCTACTTAAGCACCCTTTAATGGCTCATTTTAATGGTTAATTGAGAATATAGTCCTCAATTCTTAACATGAGCTACATAACCTTCCCAGTTTGGCCCTCGCTGTCTGTACTTCCAGCCACGGCAACAGTCTCTTCATTCCTCGTATGGCGTCATACTTCTCCCAGCTGTGGCCTTTCCCCTCATTGGAAAGCACTCTACCCACCCAACCCTGTCTCTCCTCCCCAGCCCCTTTTTTGCCAAGTTGAGACCTGTGCATCTTCACACTGCAACTTAGTTATCATTGCCTTGGTGGAACCTCCCCTGACTCCTCAGTCTAGATGAGATTCCTTTGTTTCACACTACCAAAGAATCTTGCTTCTTTCCTACAGTACACTCTTTTTCAACACTTCACCCCTTCTCTGGGCAAGGGCATAGACTCCCCAGCTTCGGGTAACTCCTCTGTCTTCTTTGTAAATTCCTTTACAATTTCCCCAATGCTAATACCAAATATATAATGTTATAATTAACACTTCCCAGTTACTAGCTTCAACTGGTCTGTAACACCCTCTGGAACTTTGATGTGATAGAACCTTTAATACTTTCCCCTTCCCCCTCAGCAGAGTTGGCTGAGAAGGAGGTTGCTGAAGAAGGGGTTGAAGAAGGTGTTGAAGAAGGAGGTGAGTTATTGAAAAAGAGTCTTCTGTAGGCAAGAAGCAAGATTCTTATAATTTCTTATAATTGTATGTCCAGTAGTGTGATTATTTGTCAAACATCTGTCTCCTCACTAGACTGTAAATTTTGTTTATTACAGCAGAGAACAAAGTGCTTGCTACACAGTTGGCATTTAACAAATATTTGTTGAACAAATGGATACATAGATGGATTGATGAAAATCATGCTTTTGAAAGACAAATCTAGCAAATCAATAGAAAGAAGAGAAACTGAAGGGAAGGAATTCTGAATAATTAGGAGGCCAGCAGAACAACATAGGCCAAAAAAGAGGAAATGAAATCCTAAACTAGGGTGTTAAGAGAAGGAATGGAAAGTAACTGTCTTTGGGGGGACTGTATTGTGCTACTGATATTACCAGGTCAACCACAAGTAGCCCAGCAATGCCCAAGACTCTGCTCTGTGCCAGTTGCTTACCCCACATGTGGGCAGGGAAATCAACAAACTCTTGGCCCGACCAGCAATCTCAACACTGAGGGAAGTTCTGTGGCAAAGACAAAAGGCACTTTCTAGGACATCTTGTCTTTTAAAAAGACAAAGCCATTTGAACAACAAAGAAATTCCAGCACTGTTTTCTCATCCTCTGGACCTTGAGGGCTCATAAATAAGCTGGTTCTTGTGTTTTTAACAGCCTCTGATGTATTTGATTACATTTTCAATTCAGATGGTTCCATTACTACAAGAAGCAACTTCATTACCAGGAGGGCCCAGAGCCCAGACTATACTAGCTCCCTGTCATATAATTTAGCCTCAGTCATACCTCAGACAATATTTATACAAGGTCACTTCTTCAAACCATGTCTAGCCTTCCCAAATGACAATATTATTTATGCCAAATGCTTCTCCTAAGGGATGGAAAACTGCCAACTCTGGTTTAATAGGCTATACGGACAGGCTAGAAAAACATCATTTGTAGCACACACAGTTTATGTATTTAGTATATAACTAGGAGTACAGACTGATCATTGGAAACATAGCCGAAAACTGGCCCCAGGAAAAAAAAAAAAGCCACAAAAGCACTAAGGTTTGGATCTTTCCTCCCTGATGTTAGTTTTGGAAGCCCTAGGTTTAGCCAGAATTATGAATGCACAAGAGAGAGCTGCCTCAGACTTTAGTGGCTACCTGAATGTCCAAAATAGGGAGAAAACCTGCAAAAGGAAATTTAACTTGGGCATATGTGCCCAGCAGCCATCCTCCTGTGGTTGCAAATTAATGTGACCATCCAGTGGAACAGGCAGCCCAGGGGCCTTTGGTAACAAAGAACAGTCTAACCCATTGATGTTAATTTACCAAATTATTCACATCCCACAATCTGGAATAGAAATCAGCGGCCAAAAAAATGCCTCCTCTACACCTCAGTCAAAACACCTATAAAAATCTAGATACCAGGAGGCAAAGTCTGGAACATAAACTACTTCATAATGTTGCCAATGAGTTATTAAAGTACAGAGTGATGGAGCTGCCAGAGGCGTCTGGGCTACCCTTGCTTCCAAGCTCCATTCTTGGTGGTATCTTTAATAAAGCATTTGGTCAAAATATATTGGTGACAATTCCTTTCTCTTAAAATCTAGAGAAAGATACAAGTCATACATTCCACTTAATCCTTTATAGACAACTGGAACTTAAAAATCTCTCTAATAGAGAATGAAGAAACTTCAAGTACTGAGCTTTCAAATAAAGTGCAGAATGCCTGTTCATACTTGCATGATTTAATGATGATGAATATCACTAATAATTCATATATTCATGTCCTTTAAATAGATGCTTACAATTCCTACATATGAATACTATACCTACTTTAAATTTTAGGAAGCAAAAATGTCAGATTATAGAGCAGTTTCGAAATTCAAAATTGTTCCATCGTATTGATAAATTTGGTATGGTTTTTGTTCCTTAAGATGCATTTTTTTTAAAAAAGCTGTAAGTATCTTTTTGTTTTTAAAAGCTCTCTCCAGAGGAACTGCCACCCATTAACCCATATTTAGTAGTACTTGATATCCTTATCTTTATTTATTTATAATAATAGCATTTACTTTTTATAATTAGCATAGCCTATGGCCAAGCAATTTCATGCCCAAGGATTTATTTCAGGCTAATAATTTGAGATATATGCAAAGATGTATAAGCAATGACATTCACCACAAGGTTATTTTGTATTGGAAATAAATGTACAACAATAGAGGACTGTTTAAACAAGTTATCCATGTGATATAAACATAAACAATCATGTTATGGAAAAAATATCTAACTTGTTGGAGAAAGTTCATAGTAAACTACAAGTGAAAAAGAAGATGACAAAGCGATATGCATCAAATGTACGTTCATATGGAATGACAGCAAAATATTAACCCAGGCTGGACAGTCTCGGGGACACCTGGAAATAATATAGGTAGGCTTTGAGAAGGGGCTAAGGAACTGATACTGATGTGACCTCATTGACAGCTGTAGGCAGGTGATACTTAGGGGCATTTGAATATTAGAATTTTTACATGCACTTTTATTATGGAAGTAAGTAGCTTTCTATGTGTTATCACCCAGCTGAGGAAGGGATAGCATTAACATTTTTTGCTGCTCCTAGCCCAGCGGTGGTTTGGACAGGGTCTGTATAAGACTCCATCTTGTCCTCCATTTGAATCTCCTTAAGTCAAGTGAGAGAAACTTGACTTCAGTATCATGCAGTGAGGTCCCTGAGTCCTCAACAGTAAAGCATTGCCATATGCTTCCTAACATTACAATACTCCTGGTTAACCCCTGAAACTGTCTACATGTCCTTATGATCCTGCAACATAGAGATTTATTAGGATACTGTAAATAAAACTTGGATAAACAGAAGCAAGAAATGAGAGACCCCACGGGCAAAAAAAGAAAGAAAGAAAGAAACGACGTAAGAAAAATAGACCTGCTTCATCAGCTTCTCTGTCAAACAGATATGGCCCATGATTTATTAAAATAGGAGCTTTTTCAAGGCATGATTACAGGCAAGAGAAACCTGAATAAAGCTTTTACTTAACAGTGTCTTTGTGTGCACTGGGGGAAATGTTTCTGTTGGACTTTTCTATTTGGACATCCTGTGGGCTCCCCAAGCTCAATGCTTTTGAAGTAGGGATCATTCACTTCTTTTTCTGAGCATTACTCTTTAGACAGCACCTAAATAGAAGTGACAGGTCAAACAATATGGATGACTAAAATCTCTGCAGTGAGGAGAAACTGGGGAAGAAGACCAAGCATAGACCTTTGGGACAGGCCCACATTTGAGGGAGAGGAAGAAAGAAAGAAAATACAAAGAGATTCCAAGAAGTCAGAGTATGAATGAGTCTTTTCTGTATCAAACAGTATAAACATCATTTGCTTTAAGGTGAAAATTTTAGTCAAAAATATAGTTTGAAGACAACATAGTTTTGTGTGATGCTAATGGATCTTTGCCTAGGGCTAAAATAATCCAGATGTACTGGATAAAACAAAGCAGAACTATACTTAAATATTTCCAAGAGCTCAACTATTTCACTCTCCTGAAAACCTGAAAAAAATCCTTTTCAAGTAGGTAAGTAAATAATTACAGGCATGTAAAAGAGAGCCAAAATCTTGAAAGTATCAAGAAAAATTTACAAATGAGTATACCTTAGAAGGGTCCTACTTGCTTTATAAACCAAAAAATTCTCATTCTTAAAGATTACATTAATATTTTTGCTTCAAAATACAGTATTAAAAGGTGGGGGCTAATGTGGGTTGACTTTTGTTTCCTAGGACTAAGGGTTGTCTGGCTCACTCTGCACTGAAGTAACCAAAGGGCTGGCTTATTCAGCAGCAATGCTGGGAGCATCCTTGGGACTAGAAGATTGAAAACTGTTACCTCTGTGGTCTCTGAAGCTGGGTTCAGACTAGAGCAATTGTGCAGTGAATTTTGCCCATCTTGGGGACTTTGGCTCTCAAATGGCAGGGACTGTTCAGACTAAACGAGAGGTTATTTTACAAGGACCATCAAAATTCTCATTTGCATGTGTGAAATTCCTGTGGAGAGGCTGGCTTTTTGAATCAAGCTGGTTGGGCCAGATTACAAGTGGAGTCTGCTAGAGTGCATGTGAATAGCATTAGACAGCTCTCAGCCCTTCCCAGTTGGTCTTTCCCTTCTCTGGTGCAAATCACCAACAGTTCAGTAATCCCTAGCACCTTCTCTTCCCCAAGTGGAGAAGTGGTCTTCTAGCTAACAGGAAGACATCAGGCTTTCTTAAAACAAATTTTTATCAGCAGCTACCACCACCACAATGATGTTCATTGAGCGCTTACACTGTGCTAAGTGTACTACATCCGTCATCTCTTTAGAGCCTCACAATCCTCCTGTGAAGTTTGATATTTTATTTACTTATTTATTTATTTATTTATTTAGAGACAGAGTCTCGCTCTGTTGCCCAGGCTGGAGTGCAGTGGCACAATCTCAGCTCACCACAACCTCTGCATCCTGGATTCACGCGATTCTCATGCCTCAGCCTCCCAAGTAACTGGGATTAGAGTCACCTGCCACCACGCCTGGGTAATTTTTGTATTTTTAGTAGAGACAGGGTTTCACTGTGTTGGCCAGGCTGGTCTCGAACTCCTGACCTCAAGTGATCCGCCTGACTCAGCCTCCCAAAATGCTGAGATTGCAGGCGTGAACCACCATGCCTAGCCGATATTTTCATTACTTCTATTTTTTTTTTTTAAAGGAGAAAGCTTAGTCTCCACTAAGGTTAACTTCTCCCAGGTCACACAGGTTGAAGGAAATGGATTTGAATGCAGATAGCTTAACTTGCACATCCATACATTTTAAGCCTTTTTACATTATGCCATGTTGCTTCTCTATTAGTAGGCTGGCCTCCACTGGCAATTAATAGTGACAGTGAACACTGGGCTCAAAACCAAAAGGCCGGGTGATATGGAGCAAACCATAAATTTGATTAGAAGTCAGTTACCTGTGTCATTTTTGTCTTATAATGGAGTTGTGTGGCTCACAGGAGCCCTACCACTTCTGGATGGTGTCATAATTCTCACAAAATCTGGACCTCATGGCAGAAGCCCTGCCCCATCCCTTTATTTTCCATGGTATCCCTTTGCTCGATTCCAGCTGCTCTGGGATTCAGCTTTCTCCAGAGAGGCTTGGGAGGGGGGAAGAAAGCAACCTATAAACAAACTCTGAATTCAGGCTGTCGGGGGCAGTGCCCATAGTGTTGCAGGTGCACAGTCCACCCCCGACCACTGTTTCTGGTGCAACTCTAGGGATTGTGAAGAAAATAGGCCAATTATTCTTCGGCTTGGACAATCTTCTGAGTGACCAGGACACCCTTGGTCTGGGACCTGTGTGATTCAGATCCCTAATGTCTTTTTCAGGGAGGGATGCAGCACAGTAGTTAAAAATTTCCCAGCTCTCAGTCCCTCCAGATCATCTTCCACATGTGGAGGGGGGCGTGTTCTGTACTCATCACCTGGACAGCAGTCTGGCAACTGCTGGCCAAAGTGGTTTATAACATCTGGATTATTGCTTCCAGATGTGGCATTGAAATACTTGATTAAAAGTTTCACACACAGCATCTTGTAATAACTGACATATGCACACAGAGCTATCATCTGGACCCAGGGTGGAAGCAGCAGGGTCACTCAGAAGATGAGAGAGAGCAAGGACAGTTTCTAGGACCTAAGCAGCCTGAGAAAACTGTGAGGCTGAGTTTCTACTGGGTCCTTATTAAAGTCAAACAAATGGAGCTGAGCCTGGTGGAAGTCAAGTAGACTGGACAGAGCAAGGACTTTGGCCTCAGACAGATGTGCATTCAAACCCCAACTCCACCAATCACCAGCTGGGATTTCTGTGAGATACCTAACCTCCTGCCTCAGATTTCTCCTCTGCACCGTGGAAATGGCCACATCTACCTCAGAGGAGGATTGTGACGGATCTGGCACATAGCAGGCACTTAAGAAACAGTTGTTTCTCTTTTCTTTATTATTAGTCAAGTCTATAAACACAATTCACTATTATACTGATTACAAAACTGTTAGCAAAGCACACAGGACTAGAAGTTCCTTTTTATTCTTTATACAGAACAATAACATTTTGAAAGGACAAACAATAGTAGCAGCTGTTTATAATGTACCCCTTTGAGGAAGAGCTCAATTTTCCACCAAGTACAGAAAGCCCTGCATTTGTCTTATAAACAGATTCAGACCAATCCTGACCCTCAGACTAAAATCCTGAAGTCCCTCACATCTTCTGGAGTGAGACGTCTTGATGTCGCAGGGAAAAGGGAGCTCAGCTACAGCTAATGTTAAGATTCACAAGATCTGAGAGTGGGTCAGACAAAGCAATCCTCATTTAATAGGTGTGGGGAGACTGAAGAATTGATCTAAATGAGTAAACTACTTTTATTTATTCCACAGCATTTTCTTTTTAGTTTGAAAGTCATTGTCAACATAATAATGGTTATAATTAAGGGAGCATCTGCAATACTCACGGGTGGTGATAGACACTTCACTTGCACCATTCCCATGTCATCTTCTCTATAACTTGCCTGTAAAGCAGGCATTATTATCACCCTCATTTTCCACGTGAGGAAAGAGTAGCTCAGAGTTAAATAGTTTACCACAAATCATGAAGTCAACCAGCAGCAGACCTGGAGTTTGAACCTATCAATCTAACTCCAAGGGCGTCTCCCACCAGCCCTGAAACAACTTCACCTTACCCATTTGGTGAGCAGAAAACTAGTGAAAATGATTTTTCTGCTCATCACCTAAAATCATCATGACCATTACACCTGTGATGTCTCTTGTTTAGCATGTCCACAACCAGGACTCTGTCCATTGTACCACGTGGCCTCTAGAACACTTCAGTTTTTCGGTCCTGGTGGCTGGACAGGTGTTCAGTACAATAGCTCCCTTTTCTCCCCATCTGCTTTTGCATGCACGGCGGGGCCCCGAGCCGTCACGGGCGGATGCTTCCCACATGTGCTTGCAGCCCCAGTGATGAGAAACGGCAGAAGCAGGTATTAAAGGTGGAGGTTATGGCTTATTACTCTCAATGCATTAAAAACCATTCCCAGACTCCACATAAAGAGTTTTACACACACAGCACATATGATACAAGGGAGACAGAGAAGCAGACATGGGGATAACCACAGTGAGACGTGTAACCACAACAGAAGTCTGGAGAGATGGGCTCGAGGAAAGCTACTTTCACAGACTGGGTGATAGATCGTCTCCTCAGCAGACAGACAGACAGCTAGAGGTACTTATTTTTATAAAAAGTTGACAGAAGGAACTCCAGACATCCAGGCCTGCTGTCTTCTAATTCTCATGTCCAGAGCTGACTCAGCCCTGTCTGTTTCCCTTTGCAGGATGGTGAGTTATTCCATGCGCTCGTGCTAATTATCCACAACCCGCTCCTTTCTTTTCTCACAGGTCGTTTAAATGTCTATTTGTCTGGGTTAGAACTTGGATGGATGTTGAATTCCCCTCTGTAGTCCTCCCCAGTGATGAATTTCTCATACCTAGGGTATTGTTTGTAGGGAAATTCTTTCAATTTAAAGGCCCTTGAGATGGTTATCCAAAGAATTTTTTTTACTAGGCTCTTAAAGAAGGTACTTACCATTTATTGAGTACATAGCAAGTGCCAAATATTTCCATAAACTATCTCCTTTAATGCTCCTAGTAACCATAAGAAGTAGGTATTTGTCCCATTGTACAGATCAATAGTATATAGGACACACACAATAAATGAAAGGGAGAATAAAATCGGATTGCATACGAATTTCCTCAGGGTTTCCTTAGTGTCCAAGAGGCAGAGTGGCATGGTGAAGAAGCTGCACCTAGTCCAGGAGACCTGCATTTCTTTCCTGGCATTGCCACCAAACAGCTCTATGATCTGGGCAAGACACTTTATCTCTGGGCACTTCTGCTTATCTAAAAAAATATGTATAGGTAGCTGGACTAGGTGATTTCCTCTACAAGATCCCTTCCTCCTCTAACTTGCTATGACTATTGCCTATTTTCATACCCAGTTACTGTTAATAATGTCAGGCTCTCCAAGAATAAATCACTAGAACATAGCTAATCTATCAGCAATGAATTGGTGTCCACCATCATCCACCTCTGGAGAATAGCACCTCCAAGCCACATCTGGATAGCAAATTAAAGTAGCTACTTTACCCTTTCCAGAGTAATTTAGCATGCCGTATCTATTAAAGTCAAGTAGAAACAGAACTTCAAACCCTGTGGCAGAGCCACAGATGCCATTGCTTTACTACCTTGGATCTGAAAGGCTTTCTTACAAAAAATAGGTATTTGGTATTCCAGTTATCTATTGCTGTACACCAAACCATACCCAAAAGTTAATGATTTACAGCAATAATTTACTATTATATTTCAGCCGGGTAGGGTGGCTCATGCCTGTAATCCCAGCACTTTGGGAGGCTGAGGCAGGCAGATCACCTAGGGTCAGGAGTTTGAGACCAGCCTGACTAACATGGTGAAACCCTGTCTCTACTAAAAATACAAAAATTAGTCATGCGTGGTGGCCGGCACCTGTAGTCCCAGCTACACGGGTGGCTGAGTCAGGAGAATTGCTTGAATCTGGGAGGTGGAGGTTGTAGTGAGCCGAGATTGCACCACTGCACTCTAGCCTGGGCGACAGAGCAAGACTCCGTCTCCAAAAAAAAAATTATACTTCATAGTTCTGGGGGCTTAGGGGCTCAGCTGGGTGGTTCTTTTCTGAACTCCCTTATGTAATTGCAGTTGGATGGAAGCAGATGATGGAGTCTTTAAAGGTTTCTTCCCTTGTATGTCTGGCATGTGGGCTGGGATGGCCGAGGCCTTGTTGGTCATGTTTCTGTTCATGTGGCTTATCCATGTGACCATGTTGGGCTTCTTCACAGCATGGTGGTCGCGGAATTCTGATTTTTTTTATTGTGGCTGGATTTTCCTGGAGTCAGAATTCCAAGAGAACCAAGAAGAAGCTACAAGCTTCTATATTCTATTTATCATGGTATTCACAGACCGGCCCAGACTCAAAGAAGTGGAGGCATAAATTCTACCCTCAATGGGAGAAGGAATACAATAAGCGAAGGACTTGATGGCTGCCATTTTGGAGACAAGCTACTCCACTTTACCTGTCTCAGAGCAAAATGAACTATAAGTAAAGGTTAGCTAGTGTCTCTCTCTCTCTCTCTCTCTGTCTGTCTCTCTCTCTCTTTCCCTGTCACACACACACACACACACACACTTACACAAACTGTTCCAAATGGTGCTTATTATAGTACCATGCTCAAACACAAAAGTTGTCTACCTAAACATAAAGGGCGACTTACAGGTTGAATCCCATATGGAATAATAGGGGAGAGAAAGCATACTTCCATTTCTACATGAGATAACATTAAACTCTGTCACTGATGGAAAGGAGAGAGCAACTTAATTGGAGAATATCTGTTCAGAAAAAATTGTAAAGGCATGTAGGTGATCTAGTCAAGTCTGTCAGGATGGATACTGATATTCCAGCAATTTTAAGACAAACAGATGCCATTTACAATCATCTCTGAATAAAGGTAAAACCAAAGGGACGAAGTTGCCAGACTCTCTTCCAGACATCCACACAGATAAGCAGGCCTGACGTGCAGCAGCTTTGACAGGCAGGCTTAAGAAACACTAAGAAACAAACTGAGGATCTGGACAACATCACTATCAAGAAAGCATATCATAAACTTCAGAATGTGGCATTGTCCCCTACCAAAAAAAACAGCAACTGAGAAGCCAGCTGAAAAACTGGAGATGCTGGAGGAGAAGAGCAGGTCAGCTGTGAAAGCAGCAGGGAGCAGAGAAAAGTCTGGACGACATGTTGGAACCCAAGGAGAACGGCATAAGCACTGGAATCACAGACCCCTACAGGGCGGAGATTATCTGTGAAAGAAAATATCTGCAGCTCCTAGGGAGGAAAGGAGACTTAGGGAACCATCAAGGAAGCAGCACAGTGATCCTTTGGGTTATAATTGCCAGAACAAAGCTAGAATTACTGTGGCTTGGAAGGTGAATCTAAAGGCCTCCGAAAGAAGCATTTCTTTTTCTTCATGACTCAGAGAAAGTCAGGAATGAATTCCCTAGACATGTAATTTAAGGAGGTTTCTGGCCTGTATCTGGAATATTTAGGAGTTGTCAGCTTTGCAATCTGATGGGCACTGCAAGAAGCTCTGTGAGTCTACAGGGCAGGGAGACGGAACAGAAAGTTATTTTCCTCTCTGGCCCTGCCTCCAGATGAGGCTTGCTCTTCAAATTACAAGACGTTTAAAGGCAGAGGGCCCCAATAGATCAATTATAATTCCTTCTCTACAGGGAGCACTAACTGGACCAATCCTCAGGTTATATAGCCTTTGGCCACACCCACCCCTCTGGCTCTTGGAGTACCCTCCTGAAATTCTGGCAAGCATACGAATCTGCAAATTCTCAGAACTCATAATCTCACTTCTGGGAATGGAATACAACGAAACCATCCCCAAGCAGGGGAAATACATGTGCATGAAGATGTTCACAGCAGTGTAAGTTGTAAGGAGACTCTCAGTGCTTCTCAAACTTTGATGTGCATCACTTGGAGATCTTAAAGGCAGGTTCAGTAGGTCTCGGGTGGGGCTTACAACTCTGCATTTCTAGCATACTCCCAGGTAATACCCATGCTAGTGGTCTGCAGGCCGTGCTTTGAGAAAGAATGGTTTACTTTATATGCTACCAAAAAAATATATCAAACACTGGTAAGACATGACTAAATAAATGGTAAAATCTCCTTGGAATTATACTGAGATAGATGTCAACATGATCCTAAAGACTAGCCTGAATTCTTTGATGAATTCCATGGCCATGTTAGATAGGACATGTCTGGAGGCCACTTGTGTACTTTCTCTGTCACTTTGAAGCATTTGAGAAGCTGAACTGAAGTGCCTACAGGGAGGGTTCCGGGGTGGGGAGAGGTCATCTGCTGTGCCCGTTGTCTTTTGAAGGTACGTTTGGATTGTGGTATGAGGCCTTAACCGTGTATGCATAGAAAACATCCAACAAAATCATGAAAGCTAGAAATTCTGAAACGAGGGGAAATCAGGTAAACCTTTGCTGTACTTTAAAAACTCTCTTTTTTAGGTAGCCCTTTTTTGACCTTTCCTCATTATTGTATACTACAAATAATCTTGTAAGACAATGTCCCAGACGTTTCAGGGCAACACATTTTTCTTCTATTGCTGCTGATTCTCTAGTAGGGTAATGTTTGAATCAGTTGAGTATTTTTAAGGTCTTATTTAAGGGAAAAACTTTAAAACATCAACTGAATTAACTAACTACAAACCAAATTTGTACTTAGTTAATTTTACAAATTCCAAAGCACTATTCCAATTCCTCTATTGACTTGGAATTTTATTATATTAAATACTGTTTTAAAAATATGAGCCATAAACTGCAACTTGGAAAATCTCTTGCAAATACAACTTCTGCTGTGTTTTATTAAAATTGAATTTAACTTGCAAAGTTATTTCTTTTGTCCATGACATTCATCAGTTTTTCTTTGTTCTTACAGAAATTATCTATACACACACACACGCACACACGCATCTTGGTATGAAACACTTGAGTCCTAGACCTGGGGTGTTGTGCTGAGTCCTTGTTTGCTAATGATTACATAGGTGGGAAGCCAGAGAATGAGGGAATCTTTGTTCTTTTGTTCTCCCTGGCATATATTCTATTTCATCTGGACAGAGCTAAGCTTACACCCCGAAGGACAATTGAGCTAGGTGGGTGACAAGAGAAGATTCTAATTTGAGAATAGCTATTCAGTACGAATGTAAGTTCTGATTGGTAGTGCTTTTAGAAACAAAAAATTCGGGGCCCTTGGGATGAGTATTGCACTTCACCTTTTGGGTCATTTTAAATAGCAGTGAAAGAAAGACAGGGGAGAGACAGAAAGAGAAAGGGAGAGAAACAATAGTTTGCTATTCCAAGGAAATAGAAAAAGAAAAAAAGGCAGTGGATAGAGCTGAAAAGCCATGCCTTCTTAAAATACATGTGAAAAAAGGAAGAAACAAAATAAGTAAAATGGTGTGTCAACAAATGCAAGGAAAAGCGAAAAAACGTTTAGGGGACAAAGTGTTACTAAAGAAAGGAAATCCTAGCTTGTGAGACTTAACTTGAAACAGGAAGATAAGAATCCTTTATACAATCAGCAAACAAAAGCAAGGAAATATAAATTTTCAAATCCCATGGAGAGCCTGGAAGGGAAGTTACCGAGACAATGCAGAGCATACAGTTGAGAAGATAAATCATTTCTTTACCTCACTCTATGCAAAAAGAAGATAACAGACCAGGGATGAGATGCATTTTCCAGCATAAGCATAGCGAATTGTTGAAATGCTTTTCTCTTACCACAAAAAGCTAACAGAACACCCAATTCAAACAGTATTCTCACAGAGAGACAACATTCTTTTCTGTTGTTGACATGGGTGAGGTACTTGAGTATGGAGGAGAAAGAGATGGTCCCCTTCGATACCACATGAAACACTTGTTGATTCACTGTTAAAGGAAGATCAGTGAGGACATTAGAAATCTCTGGAGCAGCCTCTCTTAAGGGAAGATTTTGGGGCTTCCCGGGGGTGCAATCCTTGAGCGCTTGGAAACTTGGATCATTGAAGCACTAAGACCATGAAATTCTCACCCATACCTACATTTGTGAGAGGGAAATTTTCTTAAACATCTACTTAAAACAACACTTACATGTTTCAATGTTTACTTAAACAACACACACACACACACATGTGCGCACACACAGACATACCCTCCAAGACACTACATTCCAGAAGTAGAAGTCCACTAAGATCTTACAAACTTAAGAAAAAAAAGTCTGGCACAAAATCGAACCAAACATATTTTATCTTGGCTAAAAAGCATTTAAAGTTTATTTTTCTGATAAAACACAAGACTGAGGAAGAGTTCAGCACATATATGGAATGTTTGTTTTTGAAAATGCTTGGAAAAATAGGTGTAACCAAAGCGTGAAACATCAATGAACTTGTATATCAATTGTCTGGGATCGGAGATGGCGGTAGGTCAGAACCAGTGACATGAGTGGCATGTGTAATTAGATAAGAGCATGCTTGTAGTTGGATTTTAGAACCACTGGTAATTCTTGACTCTGACATACTCTCACGTTCACCTGCAAAAGTGGGCTCTGTGATAATACTGGCTTTTCTCCACACTGGCTTTTTATTAAAACTTCTGTTCAAATCTATTTTTAAACACTCAGGAAAAGATATAAGCTTCTTTGGGAAGCAGTTTTAAAAACTACTAGGAGCTTAGAAATTCAATACAAATTAATTTTTATGCAAAATTGGGCTTCAATGCTGTAGAAAGAGGAGGGAGTTTACAAAAAGAGTGCATTCTCCTGCGAAATCTTTTCTAGTTAGAAAGAAACCATTATGGAGTTTTTACAGGCTATGGGAAGTCTCATTGACATCTTGATCATCCCGCTTTTCCCCCTTGTTTTCTTATTTAGAAACTTCCAATTTGGAAAGGAAACATACAGTATAGGCAAATATAAGTTACATTTTCTCTAGTAGAATGTAGGTTTCTCTCCCACAGCTTGGAAGCAGTCTAGATCCTTTTGGGCACAAATAGATAGTTAAACCCTTTTGATGTGTATGAGCAGCAAGTTTAAAGGAGATTATTGTGAGAGAATTTCCTGCTCTTTGAAGCACCGTGTGGAAATAGCATTTTCTTTAAATCAAAATAGAAAAAATAAGGTTGGTAAAACAGTGGTTAAAAATGACTGAAGTTTAAGAAAGCACTTAATTTGCACCTAGGTAGTCATGTTTCTTTAAGAATTTGTTTAGATGGTGTAAGCATACATCTTACAAAAACACACTTCCTTCCTTTCTTTCCTTCTTCCTTTCTTTTTTCTTTCTTTCTCTTCCTCCTACCCTCCCTTCCTTCCTTCCTTCCTTCCTTCCTTCCTTCCTTCTTTCCTTCCTTCCTTCCTTCCTTCCTTCTTTCTCTTTTCTTTCTGTTAGTACTATTGTTGCCAAAGGAATGGCCTATAATTTTTCTACATGATAAACAGAAACCAAAGCTAACTATTTTACATTCATAATTATTTTATGAGGGCTTTTGCCTAATACATGTGGTTCTGGCTGGTAAGCTGTAAATATCTTTAAACTACATATTCTGCTTTGTGTATTTAGCTCTAACTGTAACATATAAGCCTATTTCATTACTTATAAAAACTTAAAAAATTGCACTATTGCAAGAGGATAATAGGTAAGAAAAAAGGTAGGAAAAGAAATATTAAAGGAAAGATATGTTTGAAGCACAGTTTTCTTGTTTTTACTAATGATGATTATTTTGTATTGAGAAGCTTCTATTAAACCAGGAAAGCCTACTAGAACTGAGAAATTCATTGGATTATCTGAGGTCAATGTACTTTTATTAGGTCGGTGCAAAAGTATTCACAGTTTTTGCCATTAATTACGTTTTTTGTTGTTGTTTTTTGTTTGTTTGTTTGTTTTGAGACAGAGTCTCACTGTGTCGCAGGCTGGACTGCAGTGGCGCAATCTTGGCTTACCGCAACTTCTGCCTCCCAGGCTCAGGCGATTCTCCTGCCTCAGCTGTCCAAGTAGCTGGGATTACAGATATGCGCCACCATGGCTAATTTTGTATTTTGATTAGAGACGGGGTTTCACCATGTTGGCCAGGCTGGTCTTGAACTCCTGACCTCAGGTGATTCTCTCACCTTAGCCTCCCAAAGTGATGGGATTACAGGTGTGAGTCACAACATCCGTCATTACTTTCGATGCAGTGAAAGTACAATAGTTTGTAGTGAGTCTTTCTATTCTAAGCTACTGGGAATGAAAGCCAGGGTCTAGAAAATAATCTTTATGGTTTGTTTGCATGTTTGAAATAACTAATTTGTGGATATTGATCTCTTTCAAATTCTGGGGTTTTTTTAGATGAACAAAAGAGTCATTTGTGAGTAATAATAAGGAAGAGGCTGCCTCCAGGCTATGCATTCTGTTCATTACCAGGCCTTCCCTGCAGGACCTGTTCTCTGACCTCCAGCCTGCCTTATGGCATCACTTTGAATTTTGATTTACTTTTTTCCTTTTCATCTTTGCTTGTTCTTCCTTTTTCCCTTTCTCATTTTTCCAAAATGAGAAACTGTAGTATATAATTTTAAAAGTATGGATAAAATTACTCTTCAGGTTTAAACTACTTCCAAAGATAGAGAAAAATCTTAAATTTTTCTTAAATTGTTTAAATTGTGAAATGTCAAAGGGTCATGGAGATGACTCTTTAGCAGTTAAATATTTTATATGAAAATTATTTATATTTGAAATATATGCATGAAAATTAGACTTTACTAATTAGGGATAATTCAACCTGGTGAAGACTAAAGTTAAGTTTTTTTACTATTTAGAAATGACTTAACAGGGAAGCAATACTATACATATGATTATAGAACTAAGTTTAAATTACTTAAGACAAAGTATTTGAATATGTGTTTAGAGCCAAAAGATATTGTTATCTATTAGACAGAATACATCCAACAAGAAGTCTTAGTACATTTTCTTAGCAGATAATTGGAGTCACTTTTTTATTTTGAAAGTAAGAATCCCAAGGCCCAGTTGGTCTCAAATTCCTGGCCTCAAGCAATCCTCCTGCCTTGGCCTCCCTAAGTGCTAGGATTATAGTCATGAGCCACCATGCCAGGCAAAAACTACTGTAAATGAGATTTTAAAAAATTAATTCAGAATATCTTCTTTTTTGAGTCGTTCCATATTAGTGAAGTTTTGCTGTAATTAGCTGTTCTGTAGGCAACAGGAACCCTTTAGAGGAGGTAATTATGTGCCTTGCACTGACTTCCAGGAAAAAAGGTAATATACTGTATAGCAACATTACACTTTTATAGGGGTCATTTTCCAGATGATCTCAACTTCAGAATATAATGTTCAGAGCCAGGACATGAGCATAAGTCTCTGAGCAGTCAAAAACAACTATTAAAAAGCACAAAATCTCATACCTTAACTCTGAAAACGATCTCTTAGATGCTCAACTCATATCCTACTCATTTTTACTTTGCATATATTTCTAACAAGCTTCCATATCAGTTTCCCCCCCTTGAGAATGAAATTAACACATTAGACATAACACAATGTTAGAAGCAAATTCCTTGACAGCAGCAAAAAGGAAGAGCTGATAGTCTTTAAAGGAGGAATTGAAAAAGAACTATAAGAGCAGAAATCTTTTCTCAAAAAATCTGAGACCATTTAATGTAGGAACACACAGTTCAATATTTCAATAATACCTGATAATATGAATGAATTTCACCATCATTCTGGAACCGACAATCCATGATGATGGCCCTGAATCATCCAGAAAAGATAGAACTAATTTAAGGTAGCAAAGTAAGTATACTATATTTTAGAATTATTCTATCCAGAATTATTATAATAATTTTTAAAATTTAAAGGCAAGAATCACAGTTATCTGGAAAATGTTTATATTAAAGATTATGTTTCTTGAAAATGCCAGAAAAATGAGGCATCTCTGTGACTGTCAGATTTGGAATATTTTAGAGAGCAGCTGGGTAATTGCCTCTGAGCTATAATCTCTACTGCCTTCGAATTTTCTACTGGGAGGAAAGAGGAAAGCAGCACAGGTATCTCAACTGTGTGGCCAGTTAGACCATTAGTCTCTCTTTTTCAATATTCTCTGTGTGATGGAAAGGGCACAGGCATTGACGTTCAATCTGTTTGACCGCTGGTTCTGCCACTCAATAGTTTGATAACATTGGACAAACTACTTTAAACCTCAAATTTCTATCTGTAATTAGGGATTATGTTACCTACTCATGGAGCTGTTTTACATGTACAGTGCCAGAGTCCAATTCTGAGCTTAATCTTGTACATATCTTTCCTGTTGTTTTGCTCTCAGTGACCAGCTCTGGGCACTTACACAGAGAGTAGAAGTGGAGAAGAGTCAGAGGAAAGAGGTGGCTTTTGCAAGCTAGTGTTAAAGAATTGGTTCAAATACGGTTAACACAGAAAGATTAACCCATTCAGCTTCCTACTATCACTGTGATGTTCCAGAATGTCTTTCTTCAAATGCATGATGTGGAGTTTCTTTTCCTTTCCAAGAAGAATTTTAAATGCATAAAAATGATGAAGCATGGGAAAGCTAAGAGGCCCTTCACAGTATAATTATTGTATGCCCAATATATCTTGGGAATGATTATGAACCATTCAATACCAAAGCCATAATCCTAAGAGCATAGATTCATTCATTCCTCATTCATCAATCATTCAACCAACATTTGTTATGTGCCTGTCATGTTCCCAGCACTGCTGCAAGCACTGGGTATTCAAAGGCATAGTCTTTGACCCCAGGCATATTATAGCTTTGTAGGCAGACAAGTGCTCTAAAGTCTTGGCACTCAAAGTGTGACCTGTGAACCAGCAGTATCAGCATCACCTGGTAGCTTGCTAGAAATTCAGAACCTCATGTCCCAACTCAGGCCTAATGAATCAGAATCTGCATTGTAACAAGATTACCAGGTAATTCACGTGCATATTATAATTTGAAAACCACAGCTTTATCATATTACACCTGTTGGGATTGGGAGATATTCTTGGGACAAGCTAGGGTTCAACAGTAGGCTATTCATTTTGATGTTATGTGGCTCAAGAAAGGTTGTACACCAAAAGTTACATGTATTAGTTTGCTAGAGCTGCTGTAAGAAAATATTACCAACTTGCTGGCTCAAACAATAGAACGTTATTGTCTCACAGTTCTGGAGGCAGGAAGTCTCAAATCCAGGTGTTGGCAGTGTTGGTTCCCTTTGAAGGCTGGGAGAGAGAATCAGTTCGATGATTCTTTCCTAGCTTCTGGTTGTCTGAGTCATTTCTTGGCTTATGGATGGCCATCTTCTCCCTATGTCTTATTGTCTTCCTTCTATCCATGTCTGTCTCTGTGTCCAAATTTCCCCTTTATGTAAGGACAACAGTCATTTTGGATTAGGGCCTATTTTAACGACCCCATTCTTGACTTGATCATCTGCAAATACCCTATTTCCAAATAAGATTACATTCACAGGTACTGGGGTTTAGAACTTGAACATATTTCAGGGAGATATATTTCAACCCTTAACATGACCCATGATCTCAACTTGAAAGATGATTAGTAGGCCAGGTGCTGTGGCTCACGCCTATAATCCCAGCACGTTGGGAGGCCGAGGCAGGCTGATCACATGAGGTCAGGAGTTCGAGACCAGCCTGGCCAATATGGTGAAACCCCCGTCTCTACTAAAATATACAAAAATTAGCTGGGCGTGGTGGCAGGTGATTAAATCCCAGCTACTTGGGAGGCAGAGGCAGGACAATCATTTGAACCCGGAAGGCAGAGGTTGCAATGAGCCAAGATGGAACCATTGCACTCAAACCTGGGGGATAAGAGTGAGATTTCTCTCTCAAGAAAGAAAGAAAGAAAGAAAGAAAGAAAGAAAGATGATTAGTAAAGCAAACTGGGGAAAAAGCAAGGGATGGCATTTTAGGAGGTGGTGGGACCAGCATGATGAGTAAAGGCAGGAGTGAAGCAGTCTGCTTAAGAAACTACCTGCCTCTCAGTAACCATGGCTGAAGGACAAGAGGTGGGGTAAGGAAGGAGGCAGATCTATTAGGGAAGTAGGCAGATCTCAAAATACTGCGGCAGGGTTGAACTTTTATTTTGTAGGCAATGGGGAACCAAAAGAAAGGTTCTAACTTTTGGTGATATGGCTAGGTTTTCAGTTCCCTGGAAATAGGGCGTAGGGTAGACTGAGTTACTTTGGGGATTGGAGTCATCTCTGAAGAGGTCACCCCTCTGGTCTCAGTGATTGACAATGAGGGCCTGAGTTGGGGTAACATCAAAGAAGAGTAGAGGAAATGATTGAAAGAAATGGTACTGTATGTCAGCCCTGGAATTTGTTTAAATCCCAGGTTCTCACCCAGTCCACAGGTGTGGGGGGTGCTTAGCCTCAGGGGGCAGGGATTACCCTACCCACATAAGCCTTGGGATTTGTGTTGGCCCAAAAAGAAAGCAAGACAAAGGATGTTCCCTGCTCCATCTCCCCGACTCTCAGCCCTCTGTAGTCAGCCTAGGGGTACATCAGCAGACTGAAGATTTTCCCTCAAGATATCACCAATATTTAGACAAAGCTGCAGCAGCAGAAACATCCATGACTCTCCTGGGATCCAGATCAAAGAACAAAGAAGAACCTGGACTGAAAGGCAGTCTTTATCTAACTAGAGAATTTAGGAATTAATTCAGAATCTTATCTTTCCAAAACTTTGGAGGGGAGCCAGCTCTTAAAGAAGAGTATTAGAGGAAAAACACCAAAGTATTCAATGACTCCAAAGATCTGATGAACATGTGTACTCGCTGAAAGGCTGGCTGTACTGGAAGCCCTGTTATGGTCTGGGGAATTAGAGGGGATCTTTCTAATTCATGTTCAGTGTAATTTCTGTAAGCCCTTGGTTCCCCATCTAATTACCTGATGAACACAAACATAAAGCAGTGTTAGGTTATACTAAGGCCTACCTGAAAGTGGTGCAGGAAACCCCAAAACTACACGTGGTTCTCATAGAGTCCCTTAAGTCAAAGTCCTCTTCTGGGTCCACTGACAATTCAGGTGGACTCTGAGGAAGACAGAGAAGTGGTATGGCAGCTAGAAATGAGAAACATATCTTCATTATTGCACCCTATTGCTTAGACATTTTTACATAAAAGATCAGGTAGTAAATACTTTAGGGTTTGTGGGCCACATACAGTCTCTGTCCCATATTCTCTGCTTTGGGGATTTTTTTTAAAAAAAACAATGCTTTAAAAACATTTTTAGTTTGTGGGCCATACAAAAACAGGCTAAAGGCCTTCATTAGCAAACCTTGGCTTAGAGCAGGCTCATGATGCCTAGAAAACAATAGATAAGCGACCTGTTTTACCTAATCATTTGGAGACATTTGGGTTTTTCTTCACACCTCTTCCAACCATAAAGTCTGATTCACTGGAGTCTTGTAGTTAGCTGACTTGTTTGAATGCTCTCCAAGAATTCAGGAGTGAGGCTGTGTGGCCTGCTTTCTGCTGAACATATCCTGAGGCCTCAGGACCAGAAGTGATTGATTGATGTGCAAGAAGCAAATGGCCTCTTGTCTTCCACTGACTGCAATAAAACCATCAGCTCTAATAAGAAAACAAGCTCCCCACTGAGAAGCCAAAGGAATGGGCCTGCTTCTAGGATGGTATGATTCTACCTTCCCCAAACAGTCATGGATTATACTTCCAATTAGCTCCAACCCTCATGGCATCCTGTACGGCATCTCTTGGGGAGATGTCTGGCCAGTTCACACATGTCAGGTGTTATATTAGTAACATACCTCCTGGTATCAATACAACAGACCTGGTGTTCACTTTCTGACTCACAGACATGGTTTCCAAGGAACTGCAGTACATACCACCAACAATGCCCAGTCTGTTCCACATACAGACCCTTTCGGGGTGTCTGCCCTAAAGCAGACTAGAAAAAAGGAAATAATCTGAGAAAGAATTTTTTAAAAACAAACTAACAAACAACTCAATATATGTGTATCTCAATTGTAAACCCAAATCTCTATTCCAACATCATAAAATGCAGACAACTATGTACAATGATATAGATAAATACCATGTACAATGATATACATAGACACAATGGAATGAATTAGCTCTAACATATATGCAAAAACAAAAATATATGATGTGTGTCTGTGACCCCGAACAGTGGTAGTATTTTATTCCATCAGCATCATTAAAGAAGTTGATTAGCATCTACATAAAGATAGTTAGGTACTGACTATAGGGGAAATAAACTTCTGATGTGTACTCCTCATGCTGGGGGAAAGAAGAAAAATTGTTTAGGCACTTTGTTATCTTCTCGTTTCCTTCTCACCCTCCAATTCTACTTAGCATGCAAACTACTATGGGTTTATAGTGGACAACCTGCCAACAAACAGAAAGAAAAAGATGTGTGTATCATTCAAGTGTGAGTTTTTTGTCACGTGAGTCCAGAAGAAAGTCATTGTCTTCCTGGCAGATAAAGTTGTTCCCTCGCTATATACATGGATGTTTCCCTGTGTGCCCTGAAATCTACACAGAGTGAGTTTGCAACTGTGTTTTCCAGAAAGATGTAAGGTGAAAAATAAAAGCCCACTTCTCAGCTATTGTATTGCTGGCTTATTTTATGTGCAGAATATTCTATTTAAGTAGACCATTTGTAAAAAATTTTATATAACTTGAAAAATTCTCACTAGAATGTCTACAATATCAATGTAAATCTCATGTTGGCTTAAGATTTAAACATACACGTGAGCTACTATTGAACTGCACAAGTTTAAAACTGTCTACAAAGAAATATAATTGACCAATATGGTAGGAATATACAACAGTACAAATAATGTAAAGTCAATTGCCCTTTAAATTATATGTACTTTAATAACTCAAAACATGGTACTGCATATAAGGGATTTTACAAGTCATAGCATTTTAACTGCTATTTCTTAATATATCATCCTATCTGTTTCATCTCCTTCTAAAATGCCACAACCCAATGTCCTGCAAATGCTAAGACATGACAGATTTTGAGTTATAATGTTGGGTTCTGCCATGCACAGCTGCCTTCTTAGAATAGTACAACCCACTGCCAAAATAAATGAACAGCATCTTTTGGTGGGACTTAACTGTCAGAAATGCTCTAGTCTCACGTCTGCAAGTTTGGTAACAGAAGCAACCCAAGGAAAAACGTGTGATGCCTGCACCCTGCTAATGGTGCTGTCTGTGCATTTGTTATTTCAGATCTAGCTTTTCATAGCAACCACTGAATATGCAAAATGAATTTAGGGGTGCCAAAGTTAATTACACCAGCTCTATTTGATGGACAAGTTTTGTAAACAATCAGGATTTCAACTTCCCTAGACTTGAATTTGAGAGCCTGGCCATTTGTATCCCTTTATGGAGCTAGAAATTTTGAATAAAGTATAGACAGATGAGTTCAGGTCACATTTACTTGTCCAAAGATGGAACACAGATTGGTAAAGATGCTTGCACATCTATAGGCTACTGAATGTAGAAGGATTTTCACTTTCTTTTCTTTTTTTTTTTTTTTTGAGACAGGGTCTCGCTCTGTCACCTAGGCTGGAGTACAGTGGTGCATCATGGCTCACTGCAGCCTCAAATTCCTGGGCTCAAATGATCCTCCCACCTTAGCCTCCTGAGTAGCTGGGGCTAGAGGCCTGTACCATCACATACAGCCAATTTTTTTTTTTTGATAGAGATGGGTCTATCTATGCTGCTCAGGCTGGTCTTGAACTCCTGGGCTCAAGTGGTCCTACCTCTTTGATCTCCTAAAGTGCTGGGATTACAGACATGAGCCACTGCACCCAGCCCAGTTTTCACATTTAATCACTAGCAGTAATATTTTCATTTAAATTTGGAGAGATACCCAGGTTTTCCCGCCATGGAAAGGCAATAATCAAGTTTAGTTCTTGGGCAGGCTCTTCAGAACTCCTAGGTTGTAACTGACATTTGTTAAATTTTCTTCTACACGTTTTCAACAATAACTACCACTTTGTTGTCCTCGAAGTGACAAGGTAGTTAGTTGGATGCAACATAAGAAAGTTTAATTTTTTTCCATGTAATACACAGTGCCCTAAAGATATTTAACATCATTGCATCTTGCCAAAACCAAATATTCTTCATATTCCCCTCAAGTTACTTACAACCAGCTCCATACACATCATCCTCTCACACAAATTCATCCATGTTGCCACAAAAATACTCATCTCACATTGGACACCTAGCAATGCACACTCAACACTCAGAAGTTACAAAACCAGGCAGGTGCTCCTCTCCTAGATGACAGTAGACTCCAGTGAGTTTTCTGTTTTCTAGGAGTCGAATGTCCAGGTTGCCGCTCTTCCTTTGGCCACTTGCCTCCTGGCCCTTCATTACCCATTCGCACCTTCACCAGAGCCTGTGCAAGAGAACTAAGTGAAGTTAAAATTCAGATCTGCCAATCTTGGTTCTTCTTAGATAATGCCTGGTAAAGGAGTTGACCATGAAGAATGCTGAAATGTCTCAATCATTAAAAAATATGTCATCTATGGATTGCAGGCATTTGTGTTAGTGACTACAAAACGTTACACTTTTTGCAAATGAGCAACTTATTCCTACAACCTAGGAGGAATGTTGCAGTTAGGATTCAAAGACAATTAATCAAGAACCAGAATGTGGAGGAAGTTGAAAACTGTGTTACTGCATCTAGAAAAGAAAAGGCTCAATGTTGTTTCTTGATCTGCAATATGAAGGAGTCGTATTGGATGACAGCCACAGTTCCCTCCAGTTGTAACTTTCTATACTTTTAATGGCTAAATATATGATTGATTATTATTTGTTCTGTTATGGAGTGGTAATTATGAGAAAAGAACCTGGACATCAAGGGCAGGACTATCTTACTGTTTTCCTCGGCCAGGAAACTGCTCTTTGTAAGATTGCCAAAAATATCCTAGCAGTCACTGTGAATCCATCAACCTCTATTTACACGAGCACCTACTATGTACCAGGCACTATTTCAGGAGTCCAGGATATAAAGATGAATAAGACCCAGTCTCTGCCACCTAGGATCCCAGAATCTGGCAAGGGAGACACATGTAAAACCCATACCAGTAAGAGCTCTGCTTGAGATGACGTGTGAGATGCTATGAGTTGCGTGAGAGTGCAACTAACTCTAAGAGGGATCTGAAAAGGTTTCTCCTGACATTTTTGTCAGGTCTTAAGGAATAAGGTCAGGGTGTTCCAGGCAGAGAAAAGGAAGAAAGGGCCTTCCTGGGAAAAGTGATGAGTGAGGAACAGCAGAAAGAGGGGCAGCTTGTGTGGCTGCCGTTGAATGAGAAGGCGAGGAGAGCAAAGTGACCAGAAGGTGAGGAGAGAAAAGTGAAACATTGGTTTCAAGAGTTTAAAGCATCTTTCATAGCCCACTAACTAATTTGATGTCATCTCTAAAGCCATGGGTCTCAACTGGTGGTAAGTAGTCATTGCAAGGCATTCACCAATCCACCAATCATTGTCTCCAGATTGAATACATGTTATCTTTCCAAATATATGTCACTATTGGTTCAATGTATGTAAATTCCATGCTTATTAATCACAAAAAAATGTTAAATTGTTGCTGGATTCAGAGTAGCTTTTGGTTTACATAATTTCTCAATTAATAGATATGTGGGCATCCACAATGTTTCTTGACGTGAAAAAAAAACAATGAACCGTTGCTTTGGGTAACAGCAAATGGTTACACATTTTAAAACAGAAATGTAGGATGATCAGATTGTTATTTTAGGATGATCACTCTAAAAAGATGTTGGCGATGGATCTGAGGGGAATGAAAGGAAAAGCAAGGATATTGGTTAGAAAGCTGATCAACATGAACAATAATTAGGACCTCTGAGAGTGAAGGGGAGTGAGAGAGGAGACAATCAACACAGGAGGTATGTAGAAAGTAAAAACAAAAAGAGTTTCAACCAATTTAACATGAAAGACAGAGAAAAAAGGGGGAGTGAGGACCATCCCCAAGTTTCAAGTTTAGACTGTGAAATTGGAATGGAAATAGAATATGTAGGAAGTAGGATTGTTGGAGAAGATAATAAATTTGATTTGAGATATATTCATTTAGGGTTCCTGAGGGACAGAGAAGATGAATCCTTAGTAAGAGGTAGGAAATGTGAGTTGGAACCCCAGGAAAGAGGCAGAGGTCACAGATAAAGATACACTAGAGTAATAGCTGTGATCTGTGGCATATACATGGAAGATGCACGAATCTCTTTTTGAAACAACTAGCACTTTTCTTTTCCTCCCTTTTCTTCACCCCCTTTTCCATTCTACTGCCTAGCATTCTAATGGTTACTTTGGATTCTGATAATGAGTGCCACACTCTAGGGATGTGGAACAGAAGGCTGGGGAGAGCCTGGGTTCCAAGGACTTTGTGGAACAGAGCTGTCATCCTAACCTTGGATGTCTTTGGACTCTTTTTGGAGAAAGAAAGAAATGTCTCTTTTGTAAGTTGCTGTGATTTTTTTCTTTATTTCATGCATTGAACCAAATCCTAATTAATTCATAGTATGTGCTGGGAATTATATTTTTCATGTATCATATGTTCTCAGAATCAAGGAATCAGAGAGGAGATAAGAGTGTAACATTTCAACATTCTAGAAAACTGGACTACAAAGTATACTGATATGGTTCGGCTCTGTGTCCCCACCCAAATCTCATCTCTAATTGTAATCCCCATAATCCCCATGTGTTGAGGAAGGGACCTAGTGGGAGGTGATTGGATCATGGGGGTGGATTCCCCCCATGCTGTTCGCTTGATAGTGAGTGAGTTCTCACCAGAACTGATGGTTTTGTAAGTGTCTGACAGTTCCTCCTTCACATGCTCTCTCTTGCCTGCTGCCATGTAAGATGTGCCATAATTATAAGTTTCCTGAGGCCTCCCAGCCATACGGACCTGTGAGTCAATTAAACCTCTTTCCTTTACAAATTTTCCAGTCTGAGGTATTTCTTTATAGCAGTATGAGAACAGACTATTCTCATGCTGGAATCTATCTGCTGAAGAAGATAGTGAAAGGGACAAGGCAATCACCACCCAGTTTGTTGGCCAATACTGGATCAGAACCTATCTCTTCCTATTTCAGAATAACTGAAAAGGTAAAATAAATAAAATGAAATAACTACTTATATGAAGTTTTAAACAGGCAAAACTAATAGATGGTGACAGCGGTCAGGATATAGGGATTACTTTAGGAGTGGTAACTGGGAGGGTGTGTGAGCTGTGCTTCTCTCATGCTCATACTGTGCTCTTTCACGATTTGAGTGGTAGTTATATTTTGAGAAAATTCATGGAGCAGTCCATTTATATGTTATATAGTTTTATATGTGTAAGTTATTAAGCAACACAACACTTATAAAAATAAATATAAAATAAGAGAAAGAATGAGAGAAAACTTTTCGCTGAAACAGACACCTGAAAACAATGAATATTTGATAAAGCTATTTGGCATCACCAATAAGGCATAAGAGGATATGTACTTTATGAAGCAAGACCAGAAAACTATGAGTAGCAATCAGGCTGGGATGAAAAGAAAGGTGCTTGAGATTTTAAAACATTTTAAAATAAAAAATATAATAGTAGATGTGACATATGCATCACAGCCCCAAAAGTGTACAACTGACATTCTTGATAACAGAGTGGGGGCAGAGCAAGATGGCAGAATAGAAGAACCCCAGTGATCAGGGTGATCATCCCCCCTGCAGGAACATCAAATTCAACAACTGTCTACACACAAAAAAACACCTTCATTAGAACGAAAAATCAGGTGAGCACTCACAGTACTTGGTTTTAACTTCATATCACTGTAAGAAGCACTGAAGAGGGTGGGAAAGACAGTCTTCAATCACCAACATCACCCCTCCCCATCCCCCACCCCAACAGTGGCAGCGTTGCATGGAGAGAGGCTCTGCACTTGGGAGAGGGAAGTGCAGTGGATTGTGAGGCTTTGCACTGAACTCAGTGCTGCCCTATTATGGTGGAAAGCAAAACTGGGCTTAATTCAGCTAATACCTGCTCATAGAGGAAGTACTCAGACCAGCCTAAGTCAGAGGAGAATTGCCCATTTCGGTGGTCAGAACTTCAGTTCTGGCAAGCCCTGCCACTGTAGGCTGCAGTGCCCAGGGACCCTAAGTAAATTTGAAAGGCACTCTAGGTCACAAGGACTGTAAGTCCTGGTGCTGAGCTGGCTTGAGAGCCAGTGGAGTTGGGAGGCATGAGACTTACTGAGACACCAGCCAGAGAAGCTAAGGGAGTACTTGCACCACTCCTCACCCAACCCCAGGCAACACAACTAGCAGCTCCAAAAGAGACGCATTGCTTCCACCTGAGGAGAGGAGAGGGAAGAGTAAAGAGGACTTTTGACTTACGTCTTGGATACCAGCTCAGCTACAGTAGGATAGGGCAACAGTCAGAATCCTGAGGCCCCTATTCCAGGCCCTAGCTCCTGGACAGCATGTCTAGATACACCCTAAACCAGAAGGGAAACTGTTGCCTTGAAGGGAAGGACCATGTTTTAGCAGGATCCATCACCTACTGACTAAAAAGCCCTTGGACCTGAATAACAAGCAGCAATACTAAGTAGTATCACATAGGCCTTAGGTGAGACTCTGAGATGTGCTATCTTCAGGCACCAGCTCAGCCACAGTGGGGTAGAGAACTGGGCAGGCTTTTGGGGCCCCTGATCCCAAGACTTGGCTACTGGATGGCATTTCTAGACCTTCCCTGAGCCAAAAGGCAGCCCACTGCACTGAAGGGCGAGTCCCAGGCCTGGCAGCATTTACTACAAGCTGCCTGAAGAGTCCTTGGGCCTTAAGGGAGCATCAGTGGTTACCAGTATCACTGGTATCACATCAGTAATGCCAGTATCACTGGCATTACTCTCAGTGGGCCTGTGGTGGTAGTGGCCACAGGGTGAGGCTCCTCTGCCTGTGCAAAGGGGAGGGAAGAGTGAGAAGGACTGTGTCTAGTGGTTTGAGGGTCAGCTCAGTCACTAAGGTTTTTAACTCCAGTTTCTAGCTCCTGGATAGCATCTCTGGACCTGCCTGGGACCTGGGGGAACTTGACACCCTGAAGGGAAGGACACAGGTCTGGCTGGCTTCAACATCTGCTGATTGTAGAGCCCCAGGGCCTTGAACAAACATAGGCAATAGCCAGGTATTGGTTACAGCAGACCTTGGGCAAGACTCAATACTGCGCTGGCTTCACATCTGATCCAATACAGTCCCAGTGGAGGCCACAGGGTGCTTGTGTCACCCCAACCCCTGTCCCAAGCAGTTCAGCACAAAGAAAAGACTCCATTTGCTTGTAAGAAAGTAAGGGAAAAGAACAAGACTCTCTGCCTGGTAATCCAGAGAACTCTTCCAGATCTTATCCAAGACCACCAAGACGGTACCTCTGAGTCTGCAAGAACCACAGCATTACTGATCATGGGGTGCCTCCTAATGCAGTTATGGCTTAGACCACAATGCCCAATTTCTTTCAAATACCTGGAAAGCCTTTCCAAGGAGGACAGGTACAAACAAGCCTAGACTGCGAAGACTACAATAAATACCTAACTCTTCAATGCTCAGGCACCAGTGAACATCAACAAGCATCAACACCATCCAGGAAAACATGACCTTACCAAATGAACTAAATAAGGAACCAGGGGCCAATCTTGGAGAAACAGAAATATGTGACCTTTCAGAGAAAAGGAAATCTTTATACACTGTTGGTGGGAATGTAAATTAGTACAATGGAGAACTGAGAACTAAAAAAAGAGCTACCATATTATCCAGCAATCTTTCTGCTAGGTTTATACCCAAAAGAAAAGAAATCATGTTATTGAAGAGATAGCTGTACTCCCATGTTTACTGTACAATAGCCAGTTTGGAAGCAACCTAAGTGTCTATCAACAGATGAATAGATAAAATGAGGTACATATACACAATGGAGTACTATTCAGCTATAAAAAAGAATGAGATCCCATCATTTACAACAGCCTGGATGGAATTGGAGGTCATTATGTTAAGTGAAATAAGCCAGGCACAGAAAGGAAATCTTCACATGTTCTCAGTTATTTGTGGGAGCTAAAAATTAAAATAATTGAACTCATGGAGATAAGAGACTAGAAGGATGTTTACCAGAGGCTGGGAAGGATAGTTGGGGATTGGAGGGAACTGAGGATGGTTAATGGGTACAAAAAGTAGAAAAAATAAATAAGTATTTGCTAGCACAATAGGGTGACTACAGTTAAAAATAATTGTACACTTAAAAATAACTAAAAGAGTATAATTGGATTGTGTGTAACATAAAGGAGAAATGTTGGAGGTGATGGATACCCCATTTACCCTAATGTGATTATTACACATTGCATGCCTGTATCAAAATATCTCATGTAACCCATAAATATATGCACCTAGTATGTTTCCACAAAAATTAAAAATAAAAAATTAATTAAAAAAATAAAAACAAGAAAACAGAATGAGAGGTATAGAAGATAAAGTTGTAATTTTTTTTCAGTTTTGAGAAGGCAAACTAACTAGAGAAAATTTGTTAATTCCTCACCTTATGCCATTTGCTAAAACTCCTTCTAAATATACATTAGGTCGGGCATGGTGGCTCATGCCTGTAATCCCAGCACTTTGGGAGGTCGAGGTGGGTGAATCACCTGAAGTCGGGAGTTCGAGACCAGCCTGACCAACATGAAGAAACCCTGTCTCTACTAAAAATACAAAATTAGCCAGGCATGGTGGCGCATGCCTGTAATCCCAGCTACTCAGGAGGCTGAGGCAAAATCGCTTGAACCCGGGAGGTGGAGGTTGCGGTGAACCAAGATCGTGCCATTGCACTCCAGCCTGGGCAACAAGAGTGAAACTCTGTCTCAAAAGAAGAAGAAGGAAAAAAAAAAATGGCAAATATAATCTAAGGATATGAAATGTGAAATGCAGGAGCATGATGACCTTAATAGATGACCATTCTTTTCACTAAAAA
>NC_045437.1:53991884-54029726 GCF_002776525.5 Piliocolobus tephrosceles | reverse complement strand
AAAAAAAAAAAAAAAAAAAAAAAAAAAAAAAAAAATACATTAAATAGGCAAACTGATAAAAATTAATGATTGATATAAAGGAAGAACCTGGGATCCAATCTCAAAACTAATCATGTTTCTGAAAATGGATCCAGAACAACTGTACAAAACAGACAAATATATATCAGAAAAAAACTTTCCTGAATTTAAGAGTGACTTAAATTTGAAGATTAAGAATGCCTCATTTTTTTTTTTTCCAGGTAAAACCAATATAAAGAAACTAAACATAGACGTATCCTGGCAAAATGTTTAAATGTTAAAAAAAAAAAAGACTAAATAATTAAGTTTGTTGGAAAAAGAGAGAGACCCAAGACCATTATTCAGGAGTAAAAAGTAGATTTATTACAGAAAAAAAAAGTCGTGCTTTTATCACAGAACAGAAGGACAGTCTATGACATGCAAAGGCTTAAATTCTTCATTCATGCATTTATTCAGAAAACATTTATTGATACTGACTATAAGATACTTTTTTGAAAATAATTACTTGAGGGCATATATCAGTTATCTGAGTGATATAAAAAATAAAGAACTCAAAAACAGGAGAAAGTGACACATGAAAGGATCAGTGATGAGAACTAAGATCAATTTAGCAGAGTTAAGATTAAATCACAGTTACAAAAATGAATACAAAACTATATGTAAAATAAAATTGAAATGGTTAAAAAAAATTAAAGCTGGGACAATGATCTTCAGTAAATTCGGCCACCAAAACCAGGGGTGACAATATTAATTTCAAACACAGTAGAGTCAAAACAAAAAACACTACAATGAACCAGGAGAATCATACTCTTTTACAAATATCAACAATCCTCAACTGTTACGCGCTAAATAACACAGCATTGAAATACATAAGATAGAAACTCTTTAAAACTCTGAGGAGAAATTAATAGACATACAACAATGGTAAGCTTTCTGATAAATCAGGTACACTTTTAAAATAATGTGATAAATTTCAGGATTAAATAACTGCATTACAAATGAAATCATTAAAAAAAATCCAGGAGAGCCAGGTTCAGTAGTATATGCCTGCTGTCCCAGCTTCTTGGGAGGCTGAGGCAAGAGGATCACTTGTGGCCAGAAGTTTGAGGCTGTAGTGTGCTATGATCATGCCTGTGAATAGCCACTGCACTCCAGCCTGAGCAACATAGTGAGGCCCTGTCTGTAAAAACAAGGGCGGCGAGGGAAGAAAATATAGGTGAAGAATTAACTATCTGGGAATAGGTAGACCTAAAACAATGGAATAGACAAGAAAGGGAAAGAGGCCGGGCGCGGTGGCTCAAGCCTGTAATCCCAGCACTTTGGGAGGCCGAGAAGGGTGGATCACGAGGTCAGGAGATCGAGACCATCCTGGCTAACCCGGTGAAACCCCGTCTCTACTAAAAAATACAAAAAACTAGCTGGGCAAGGTGGCGGGCACCTGTAGTCCCAGCTACTCGGGAGGCTGAGGCAGGAGAATGGCGGGAACCCGGGAGGTGGAGCTTGCAATGAGCTGAGATCCGGCCACTGCACTCCAGCCTGGGCGACAGAGCGAGACTCCGTCTCAAAAAAAAAAAAAAAAAAAGTAAATAAAAAGAATAAACAAAATTAAAAGGTTAATGGCATACTGGAAAAACTACAACAAACAGGATAGACAAAAAGCTAAATATATAAAGTTTCCTTATAAAAAAAATCAAAAGCTCTAGCTCCATGCTCATGCTGTCCAGCTGAACTTTCCACTATGATGGAAATGTTCTGAATCTGCACTAATATGGTAGCCACTGCTCACAAGAGCACTTGAAATGTAGCTATTGCCAATGTTGAAATGATAATATTTGGGGTGTATTTAGTTAAACATATTTTATTATTAAGATTGCTATTACTAAAATAGTTTTATTATTAAATTTTATTTTACCTGTTTTTTTTTACTTGTTTAACGTGGCCACAAGAAAATTTGAAATTACATACATGGTTTGCATTAGGTCTCTATGCAGTACTGTTCTAGAATAATGATCAAGGAAACAAAGAGAAAATTCACAAAAGAAGAAATACAAACAGCCAATAAACTATGAAAAAAAGTTCCACCTCGCTTATAATCCAAGAAATACAAATGAAAACAAGATACTATATTTTCTCTATCAAATAGACAAAGTTAAAAAAAAATACTCATTGTTGGCAAGGTTTCCATAAAATGGGCATTCTCATACACTGCTGGTGGGGGTAGAAATGGCTTCAACCTTTCTGGAAAGGCATTTGGCAATATGAATCAAGAGCCTTAAAAACTCTTATATTCTTTGACCTAGTGTCTCTATTTCTAGGAATTCAGCCTAAAGAAATAATTTTTTAATGCGGTTAAAGTTTTATATATATATATATATAAAGACATTCATCACAGTGCTATTTCTAATAGTGAAAGATTGGAAACAACCTCAAAAGCCAGTAATAGAGAAATTGTTAAATTATGGTACTTCTACTTTGTTAATAGTCCGTAGCCTTAAAAAGTTTTTTTCTAATATTACCTAGGTATGAGGAAAATGTTCACAACAAAGAGTGAAAAAAGCAGAGCTTATTATACGGTATAATCATACAGAATATTGTAAGCATATATAATGCATATATAAACACTTTATTTTATAAAATTAGGATCATAATTTCATATTTTCTAGCACATATCATAGAGTTAGGATCAAGGTTAAGTAATACAAAAAAAGGTTACGAGTGGTTATCTCTGGGGGGTGGGATTTTTAATTTTCACCTTTATAATTTTTGGGGCTTTTTTTCCCCCAAAGTTCTTATAAGTATATTTTTAGTATAAAAATCAGAAAAGTATTAATAATTTCGTTAAAGTATTTAATGCCACATCAATGCTCACCTTCTCTCTTGGGTTTCAGGTCCTCTATAAACTGGGTCCCTTTTCCCTTCCAAACTTACTTCCCACTGCTCCACATCAGTCATGTTCCAGTTCCCTCTATGGGATAGCTGTCCTCACCTTCTTTCCCGAATGTGGTGCCATCTAACTTCCCACTGAGCACCAGGCAGTGGCTCAATGGAAATGTTCACAGACACTCTCATTTATCCTGACTAACAATCCTGAAAGGTGGAGATTATTATCCGCACTTTAAAGACAGAGGAAGGCAAGGAAACAGTGTTTGTTCCACTAAACAATTTTCCACCCACCCTTTCTCTTACTTTCTCCTATACAAATGTTTTTGGCTCAGTTCTGCCATTTTCTTACAGGGTGACCTCGGGCAAGCTCCTTAACTTTTTTAAGGCTCAGGTTCCTTATGTGTAAAGGGGGGGAAACAATGGTACAAATATCATAGAGCTGGTGTGAAGATGAACAGAAATGATCTACTCAGTCCATTTGGCATACACAATGCCTGGCCTGCCATATTATCACTACTACCTCAGGTCCCTCCTTGCACTCCAACCCCTCAGACCCAGACCTTCCTTGTACTTGGTACTTGGTTGTTTTGCGTGTATCAGCTTCAAATCCTCAACTATTCAACAAGTTTCCAATAGGAAGAGACAGTGCCTTCTCCTCCTTCTCCATCTACCACCACATCGAGTGCTATGGAATGTTCTGTCTGGAATCAATAAATATCTAATTGTTTGAATAATCAGTAGCATTATTTCTTATGCCAACTCCTGGACAAACTTTTCCATAAATTATCTTACAGAGTGAGCAGCCAACCATGTGGATTTGATGGGGGTCTCCCAGATATGTTCTTATTTGCCAGCCAAAGACGGAGGAGAGGCCTGTCTACTTTATTCAAGCAAACTTAAACAACCTGCATGTTGTCCTGAGCTGTATATCCACACTGCATTCCTTAGTAGGCTCCCAACGAATACTAATTTTCTAGCTAACTGCTTTCCTTGCCTTCCCATCCTAAGCCCAAACATCACTTGCTAGATTTCAGTGAGATAGAGCATCTCTGTAAGGAACCTTAGATAAAAGGCATGTCTGACAAAATCCTTAAGGATTTCCCTTATTCCTTATGGATTAAGGATTCCATAAGGAATAAGGATCTCCACAAGAAAACTTTTATAAGTTTTCTAAGTTTATAAATCTCTTTTATAAGAGATTTCATGAGAAATGCCAAGCCTGCCTTTGGGTCAATGCACTCACCCTCATCTCCTACAACCTCTGGCTGCAGGACTCACTACCGGTCAGTTGCAATCCAAGATCGGAATGTTGAGTCTGACATGCTGTGACAATTATAACCATCCAAGAAGAAAAATAAGATAAACCAAAAAACAGCTTTGTGACCGGGCATGGTGGCTCCAGCCTGTAATCTCTGGGAGGCCAAGGTGGGCGGATCACGAGGTCGGGAGATCGAGACCATCCTGGCTAACACAGTGAAACACCGTCTCTACAAAAACACAAAAAATTAGCTGGGCGTGGGCACAAGCGCCTGTAGTCCCAGCTACTCAGGAGGCTGAGGCAGGAGAATGGCATGAACCTGGGAGGCGGAGCTTGCAGTGAGCCAAGATTGCGCCACTGCACTCCCGCCTGGGTGACAGAGCAAGACTCCATCTCAAAAAAACAAAAACCAAACCAAACAAACAACAAAACAGCTTTGTTTATTACACAACATTACTAAAGTAGTATTGTTGCCAGAAAAATGTATCCTGATCCAGGCCCCAAGAGAGTGTTCTTGAATCTCACGCAGGAAAGAATTCAAGGCAAGTTGCAGAGTACAGTGAGAAGAGAGAGTTTATTTAAAGTTACTCAGATACAAAGTAGGATATCCTCAGAAAGCAAAAGGAGGAATACATCATCTTTGTTGTAAATTCTTCTATAGGGGTCTTATCTATGTAAAGGGTAAGCTAAGTTATATCTATGTGTGGGTGGGCTGACAATGTGACAAAATGTATCACTTTGTTGATATAATGAAAGTTATCCTCGGCATTTTAGTGTGTGGGCACATCAAAGCATGGCTATAATCATCTTAAAAGTATATATTATCCTGTAATATTGGTGCATCTGGGCATTTTGTCATCATAGGAGTTTGTTCTTGCAGGTATTGTTAAGCTGCTTCCTTAGCTGTAAACATCTTAGGACCATGGTCATGACTGTGCCTTGTTAGATTTAAGATGGAGTTGATTTTAAAATGGTGTCACTCTGGCTCTCCTATGCACCTGTTTACCTAACAGTATCGATAAAAGATACTTAATAAGTTGGGGAAAAAAAGTTGGCTTAGGGATAACATAAAGTCACCCAGAATATTTCATCCTTAAAGAGATTTAACAAGTATTTCCTGAGGACACCCACCTCTATCTCCTTTTGAAGGAAGAAACACCATTTGCAGTAGAATGCTTCATTTCCTGAGCATCTGCTTTGTGCCAGCCACAGCGCTAGACATGGGCATAGGGCAGCTTTACTGCTGCTCAGCTCCCGTGTGTCTATCCTCTCTCCTTGCCCTTCCTCATCCTCATCACTCCCCACAATGACTGGGAATTCCCCCTTCACCCACAAGCCTGCCTCCCTTGATAGCCTAGTGAAGAGTGATATGGACATAACAGGTAATCAACAAATACTTGTTGAAGGAGTGAATTGGAGGAGAATCCAAATCTTCAGGTTCCTCAGGCCTTCAGCTCATGACACATAGAGAAACAGTCACTGGTCCCCTGGGAAGCAGGGTCCTCCAAAGCTGTCCACAACACCACCTGGAAAGCGGGAGGAATTCCTTTCTGGATGAGCCCGCACACCGACTTGCACCAGGGGGCAGAGTGAGCAGCACTTTTGGAGTTTGACCTGGAGCCAGGGCCTTTTCAAGGGAGTCCTCCCGGAGCCATTTGAGACCTCCCAGTAAAACAATATGCTTCTCAGCTAGTCAATTCATGCTAGTCAAAGTGCTATTGGGAAATGTTAACTTTTTCTACCCCTGAAGGAACAATGGCCGCTGAGAGACAGTGTGACAGAACTGTGCTGTCTGAGGGGTCTTCCACTCAGTCTGAAAGGCCAGTTCCAGGAAGCCTACAGTGGGAAGTAAAGGCCAGTTACAGTAATCCCATCAGTGGGAGGTATTCTTAGTTTTATGTACCAAGAAGACAGAGTAATATTTAGAGGACAGTAAACCCCAGACCCACACTGTTCCACCAGACTCTTCCTCACTTGGTCGTAGGCAGCACTCAGGCACTACAAGCCTAGCTTTATCGAGACATAATTCAGAAATGCAAACAGAAGAAATTTTACTGCAAATGGTATTTCTTACTTCAAAAGAGAGAACTGTTTTCCCTTTTACGGTATCTTAGATATCCATTTTTTGAAAATGTTTTCCCAGCACATTACAAATTACTTCAGAGTTGAGAAATGCTCCTGCTAGGAAGAGGTTGAGTGCTCGGAGGGTTGGTCCCGAGTCCCGATCAAAACATTGTTTATTTGGGCAACTACATTCTTCTGTCAGTAAGGCCTGGGGAGTTTACTATTAATCCCAAAAGTAAACTTCAGTTAGAGTTGCTTACAAAAGGCGACTACTATTTAACTCTTATGTTCACAGCACGTCTTGTTAATTCCTCCAATAAAGGAGAATTCAGCTCTTGCGTTTGAAATTTCCAATTTTTGGTTATGTGACCTTAAACTACTTCACCCCTGATCTCTACTCCCATCTTTCTTCTCTCCACTTCTGATGGGACTTCCCCAGAAAACACCTTAAGGTTTAGCCTGCAGCTGAACGTGTACCAACTTTAGAGGGGACCGAGGGAGAGGCAGGAAATGGTGCCTGGTGAGAGCACACTCCCTTCCTGTCTCAGAGGGTTGCTGTCTGGACGGGAATTGAAGAAGAACCAGAAATACGTACTGAATTAGGATTGCTAGAGTTAATAAAACAAACAAACGCACGCGAATTTTTGTGTGGGTCATACTTATGCTCAAAATTTGTCGTTGTCTATCTGATATTCATATGGAACCAAGTGTGCTGTATTTTATCTGGCAAGCCTTTAGTGAATGGATAACCCAGACTTGGACGAAACAGTGGCTGGAAGGTGGAGGCCCTCAAAGTCTCGAAGAGAGAGGTCCTCAAGATTTCTTTTTTTGGGCATCCTCTAGTACTCAGAGTAGAAACACAGAGTCTGTGGTGGCTTGGGGGGCAAAGACGAAACTCTAAGGCTGGCCCACCATGAGGAGGAATCCATGTTGAACGGAGACAAAGAGAAGGTGGAAGGAAGCAGCACTGGCGTCCTGCTCCCTCTCCCTATGGGTTCCCTCTGCCTTTCTCCCTCGTCTCTCTCGGAGGGCTCGCTCCCTCCTCTCCACACGCCTCCTCCGCAAGAAACCAACATTAAGATAACTCTCTTCACTAGTTCTCCTGTGCCTGGGTGTCGATGGGAATAAAGCGATGAACCTACGGGACAAGCGGTGGGCAAAGCTTCCGGTGCATTTGCAGCTCAGCAGTCGAGCGTCAACCCCAAGCTGCAGAAACTCGGGTGCCCGCGCCTCCGGCAACCCCGGAGCCTCTGCGCTCCCGACCCTGCTCTGTCGCCCCTCGCCTCGGCGCCCGGCGGGAGCGGCTGTGGGGTGCGTGGGTCGCCCAGGGCCTGAGCCGGAGGAGAGTCCCGTCCCGCCGCGCCCCGTCTCCGGGCGCCCGGACGCTGCAGGCGCGGACGCCATTGCCGCTGCCGCTGTTTGTTATTAAACTGCCCACAGACGGGGCTTCGAGTAAAAATACCAACTTTCCAGTCGGGGCGGCGCACGTCCCCGGGCCCTGGAAAGTTCTGGGACGGCCGAGGTCTCCTCGGACACCCTCACCCACGCCCCCGTCGTGCCCTTTCTGACTTTTGGCTCCTCGACTTCCCTTTTGTGCGGCCCCGGGCAGCTTCCTCAGGCCGCGCCGGCCCCACCTGCCGCCCTGGGAGCTGTTACTCCCCCGGCAGCAGGAGCATCCAGCTCGGGTTTTATTTCCTCCCGAGACACCGGAGAAGGCCTCAGGTGGGTTTCCATGTCAACCTTCACTGAAATCCAAACATTTGGCGTTCTCAAAGGCAGTTTAACCTCTGCCACCATTTTTTTTTTTTTTCAAAGCTTAAAAAAAACACAAAAACGTAGAGCTTTCAAAAGCCGCAGGCTTCTGGGGGTTTCTAGTCAGAAGGTGATAACACATCTTGAGACAGGATATGTATAATTTGTTTGGTTTCACGTTTATCCTCACAAAGCTAAACAGTAATGGCTGAGAGCTATGAAAACACTTAGGTAAGGAGAGGGGCTACAGCAGAGATAAAAGGGATAATTGGAAACAGAGGCTAAGCTTCCAAGTTGCACCTACTTGAATGCTGTCACAGCCGGGCAGGCCGGGGAGCTCATGGCAGGCAGCGGCATCTCTTAATTCTGGGCATTCCTCAGCCTCTCCTCTTCCAAGGTTTACTTACGCAATTTTAGCTGCAATTTTCCACAGATACTCGTCCTGGTTCCGGGCCACCTTCCCCAGTAAGAGACCTCCCGAGATGGGAGCTGGGGGTTGAACATGTGGTGAACACAGGTTCCAAGCTTTGGAACAGGCCAACTGGAAATGGGAGATAACCTGTTGAGATAAGGGATTTACGGAGGCCAGGGCGCACTGTGGGGAGTGGGGAGCAGAAGGGGTGCGGTTCCACATGTCCAGTCGTGGGATGCAACTGGGAGGTAATATATGAGTCTAGTGAGACCACACGGGGAATACTATGTTCCTCATTGCCTCCCAAGGAAGATGCACATAATGAGCTGGCTGCCGTTCAGAGAAGAGCAATTAGGATGCTTAAGGGGCCAGAGGGAGTGACTTAGGGGGAGAGATTAAAAGAATTAAGTATGTATACCTTGGCTGAGCGCAAAGCACAGGGAATGTGGAAACTCTATAAGCATCCTCCGAATATAAACATAAGGAGAAGTGGAATTGTTTCTCATGCTCCCTGAGGGATGGAACTGGAAGTAATAGGATAGAAGAAAAGAAAACTTTAACTACCTGTTAGAGAAAGCTTCTGAATATTCCCAGATACCCAAAGTGTCAGAGTCACACCTAATATTTTTTAAAATAAAGTCAACAAAGGAAGACACGACATGATAGGACAGAAATAAGTTTAGATAACAGGGACTGGTCTGACAGGGATGCTTTGAAGTTTCTTTTAGGGAGTATCTGAAACCTTTGAAGGCTTCCTACTAATTAAAGTTTATTACCAGGTGTTTCTGCTTGGCATTCAAGGCCCTCTCCATCTGGCCCAGCTTACCCTCCTAAAATAATCTGTCATCAGTCCCCAACATCAGCACATCTCGTGAGTGTTCCTGGTGGAGGAACTGGTGTAGTTCCTCCTTTGTGCACGAAATTGCTCCAACTTGAAATTCCTCTAACCTGAAATTCCTCTCTCCAATCCCAGTGTCCAGCTATTCAAGTCTTACCCACTTTTAAGGGTCTACTTATATCCTACTTCCCCTGACTACCCTAATCCATAATGCTCCTGCTCTCTTCCTCCTCCTAGAACTCATGTTGGTACCTGTCATACCTTACTTGCATTGTTAGCTGATATATTCTGATCTGATCTGGTTTTACAGATTGTGAGCTTCTTAGAAACTAGAGGGCGTGTTGTGTCCCACTTCCCACCACTTTTTAATTCTCCGTGCCAGCTCTCATAACCATTATGAACCATAATTCACACAATAATGGGATTCTTTCCTGGTTTCTTCCTCTCTCTTGCTGCTTCGTAGTTTTCTCTGTTCCTCCTTTAGACGTTGGTGCCCCCAGAGTTGCTCCTCTTTTCTCCATTCTTCCTGGAAGATCACATCCAATCCTGGGGCTGCAGTGACCCTGCCAGTGCTGATGATTCCCAAATCTCTGTCCAGCTTGGCTGTTTCTTCTGTGCATCAGGCCTTTATTGGGCATCTCAAATTCGCCGTCCCGTCTGCTCTTCAGCATTCCCAGGGTACAAGTCTGAACTCATTTTCTCTTTCAAACCATTGCTTTCTATTCTTCTGTTTCCTGTTTCAGAGAATGGCTCCTACATCCTCCCATTTGCCTGAGGCTAGAAATCTAAGTGTCATCCTTGGCTCATTGCTGCCCTTCCCCAACAATCAATCAGTCACCAAATTCGGTTAATTCTACCACCAGAATATCTGAAGTGCTTTTGTGTCAATTCTATCACCTGAATATCCGGAGTGCTTTTGTGTCTGCCTGAGATTGCCGGCATCTTCACAGCCTTCCTGGTGGCAGACCTTACTTCCTTGACCATTGGGGTGACCATGTCCCTTAGACAATGCTCTTACCTCTCCAAGGGGAGAGGTAATTTGGCCACAGAATTGAGTCCAGACATTAGCACATGATCTGAGCCCAGCCAATCCCAGCTTTTCCTGGGACCTTATATTCTGAATCTATTCTGAATCGGGAGAAAAAGTCTCCTTTAGTTAGAAGCTGTAGAGATGTGATCTCAGAACCTCCAACAGGCCATGTACCCTACCAGGCCTGAAAGATGAACAGCAAACTTTCCAAGATGAGCAGAGATGAGTGCAAAAGTAGAAAAGGTGTCCTGGCAGCACTCCATTCCCCCATCCATCCCTTGCTGGCCAGCAGCTCCCTTGCCTTTCTGTGATTTGGTTACTGAAGCCAAGAAGTTCCTCACTTTTAATTGAACTTTTTGAGGTGGTTTGTCTCCTTGAAACAATTCTGATTAATTAATCAAATCTGATAATTTCTTCATTCCTTCTGTATGGGCTGCCATTAGTCTCATCTAGGCCACTGAAAGCCTTCTAACTGATTTCTGCAAACAACCTCACACCCTTCTCTGTCATTCTCTGGTGCGGCACCATGACCTTTCTAGAGCTCAGTCTTATCAAGATACTCCCAACCCAAACACCCAGATTTATTTCCAAGGCCTTATGAGGCCCCTCACATCCTCGCTCCTGATTGTTGCTTTTCCCCATCTCTTGCATTCCCTACTCTAGTATTCCTGAATGTCCTTCATGTCCGCAGTGGGCAGTGCTCTCTCTTCTTTAGGCCTTTGTAGGTAGTGTTCATTCTGCCTAGTTTCTCTTCTCCAGCTAATTGCAACTTGCCCTTAAAGTCCAAGTGGAAATGTTACATTGCCAGAGAGGCTTCCTCTGACTCCTAATCTGGGTTAGCTATTCTGTATTTCATTGATTACAACACTGCTTTTCACACCTCTTAATGTATTTACTTGTGAAGTATCTTACCTATCCCCACTAGTCTATAAACTCCTAAGAGCAAGTCCATGTCATAGCATCACAGAACTTAATACCTTGCTGGACATAATGAATTAATGATACCAGCTACCACCTATTTTCAAATGTGTATCTCCCCATTGGGTTCCAAATATATACAGGTGTCCTTCTGTATCTGTGGGGGATTGGTTCCAGGACCTCCTATGGATATCAAAATCTGTAAATGTTCAAGTTTCTAATGTAAAATGGTATATACTATTTGAATATAACCCACGTACATCCTCCCATACGCTTTGAATCATCTCTAGATTACTTATAATACCCAATGCAATCTAAATGCTATGTAAGTAGTTGTTATACTGTATTGTTTAGGGAATAATGACAAGGAAAAAAGTCTATACATGTTCAGTACAGATGCAATTTTTTTCTAATATTTTCAACCTGTGGTTGGTGAATCCAGGGATGTGGAACCTATGGATACAGAGAGTTGATTATATTTCTAACTGTATCCCAAACTGCTCCTCTTCCTGTGGTCCTTATCCTCCAAGAAGGACAGTCTAGAAGCCTAGAGTCACTTTTTTTAGACAGTCTTGTTCTGTTGCCCAGGCTGAAGTGCAGTGGTGCCATCTCAGCTCACTGCAATCTCCGCCTTCTGGGTTCAAGCAATTCTCCTGCCTCAGCCTCCTGAGTAGCTGGGATTACAGGCGTGTGCCACCACACCCAGCTAATTTTTGTATTTTTATTAGAAACGGGGCTTCCCCATGTTGGACAGGCTGGTCTCAAACTTCTGACCTCAAATGATCCTCCTGCCTCAGCCTCCCAAAGTGCTAGGATTAGAGGTGTGAGCCACCACGCCTAGCCCTAGAGTTACTTTTTGATGCCTCCTTTCCTCCAATACCCATTCAGTCAACGTTTGTTGATTATCACTTCTAGTTTTCATCTATGCCAATCCTGTTGGTATAGAAGAACTAACCTCCCAACTGTTTACCTTGATGAACTGCCTCTCACTGCATTCCATTTTGCCCATTCAGCCAGTTATCTTTCTAGAAATGCAAAGCTGACTGCGTCTCTCTTCTTAAAGTTCCTAAGTGATATATAAACTCAAGATGGAGTACTCTGTAATGCTCTGGCCCCAACTGACCTTTTCTAGCTCACCTTCTGCCCCTTCTGGACCTGTGCTGCCCAAGTTACCTCAGTGTTGTGTTCCTGATACAATATTGTGTCATTATCTTCCATACTTTTGTCTCTTTGCGTATGCAATCCCTTTTGCACAGAATGTTCTTTTTCCCTTGTCAGCCTAGCCAGCTTAAGACAATTGAGATCTGGGAAATTTGCCATAACTTCCTTCAGGAGGTTTAAGGTAGCTTTCTCTTATTTTCCCATACTGGCTAATCTATAGAAATTATAATAATGTATTACATGTATACTACACGCTAGTCCCTCTGAGGCTAATTATCAATCTAGGTAGACTGGCATCTCAATAAAGAAATTAGGAATTGAGCTGAAGAGAGGTTAAGTGACTTCCTGAAGTCTTCATGGTTAATCCCTTTCCAGTGTCAGGAATCAAACCTAGGTCTCATGGCCCAGTGGTGCGATCTTGGCTCACCGCAACCTCTGCCTCCCGGGTTGGATTCTCCTGCCTCAGCCTCCTGAGTAGATTTCAGGCATGCACTGCCACGCCCAGCTAATTTTGTATTTTTAGTAGAAACAGGGTTTCTCCATGTTGGTCAGGCTGGTCTCGAACTCCCGACCTCAGGTGTTCTGCCCACCTCGGCCTCCCAAAGTGCTAGGATTACAGGCGTGAGCCACCACACCCAGCCTAATAATCTATGTCTTTTTCCCAATTTACCTTCATTCTGGTACACACTCTTAATGAATAGAAAGTCAGGTGGAATAACCAACTGTTGTAATTTTAAGTATACTATTTGTCTAGCCTTTTTTTGTTTACCATATAATGAATCACCTTTATTGAAAATAATGCAATTAAGTAAAATCAGATTGTTTCAGTAATTTTGGAATACACAGTTTCTATACCTGTGTAAGTCACCCTAATTTGATTTGCAGTAAAATCTTCCTTTAACTTTGCAAGGTCAATTTTATAATGTATAACAACAGGCATTGAAGATAAAAATATCATTCTTATCTTTTAATTTCCTTTCTGAATCTGGATTTTAGGTCCCCCCCCCCCAAAAAAATCACCATTTTAACCATTTAAAAGAATGCAATTCAGTGACTTCTAGTACATTCACAAGATTTTGTAACTATCATCATGATCTAATTCCGGAATTTTCATCACCTACAAAAGAAACTCTGTACCTATTAATCAGTCACTCCCCATTCTACCCTCCTTCCAGCCTGGCAACCACTAATCTGCTTTCTGTCTCTATTGCTTTGCCTATTCTGAACATTTCATATAAATGGAATCATACAATATGTGGCCCTTGTGTCTGACTTCTTTCGCTTAGCATAATATTTTCAAGTTTCATCCATATTTTATTCTTTTTTTATGGCTGAACAATATTCCAGTGTATGGATATACTACATTTTGGGTATTCATTCATTTGTTGATGAACACTAAGGTAGTTTCCACTTTGTGGCTATCATGAGTAATGCTGTTATAAACAAGCATGCACAAGTTTTTGTTTGAACACCTGTTTTTAATTATCTTAGGTATGTACCTAGGAGTGGAATTGCTGGGTCATATAATTCCATGTTTAACTTTTTGAGGAACTGCCAAACTATTTTCCATAGCAGCTGTATCATTTTACGTTCCCACCAGTGATGTATGAGGATTCCAATTTTTCCACATCTTCATCAACACTCAATTTCCATTTTATTATTATTGCCATCTTAGTAAGTGTGAAGTGGTGTCTCATTTTGTTTGTGTGTGTTTCATTTCCCTAATGACTAAGAATGTTGAGCATCTTTTCATGTGCTTATTGATCATTCCTATATTTTCTTTGGAGAAATATCTATTAAATCTTTGCCAGTTCTTTAATTGGATCATTCATCTTTTTGTTGTTGAGTTGTAAGTGTTTATATATTCTAAATACTAGACTCTTATCAGATATGTAATTGCAAATATTTTCTCTAATTCTGTGGAGTGTCTTTTTACTTTCATGGTAGAGTTCTTTGATGTATGAAAGACTTTAATTTTTATAAAGTCCAATTTATCTATTTTTCCTGTTTTTGGTGTCATGTCTAAAAATCCATTACTAAATCCAAGGTTATGAAGATTTCCCATACGTTTTATTCCAAGAGTTTTCATCTTTATATTAAGGTCTTTAGTCTATTTGACTTAATTTTTGTATATGGTGTGAAGTGAGGATACAAATTAATTCATTCTTGCATCTCATCAGTTAAATTTATCCAGTTGTCTCACCACTATTTATTGAGGAGACTATTCTTTCCCTCATTGAATGATCTTGTCACTCTTGTCAAAGACCAATTGCCTATAGATATGTAGGCTTACTTCTAGACTCCCATTTCTTTTTTTTTGGTCTTAAAAAAAATTTTTTTTTATTATACTTTAAGCTCTAGGGTACATGTGCACAATGTGCAGGTTTGTTACATATGTATACATGTGCCATGTTGGTGTGCTGCACCCATTAACTCGTCATTTACGTTAGGTATATCTCCTAATGCTATCCCTCCCCATTCCCCCCACCCCATGACAGGCCCCAGTGTGTGATGTTCCCCTTCCTGTGTCCAAGTGTTTTCATTGTTCAATTCCCACCTATGAGTGAGAACATGCGGTGTTTGGTTTTTTGGTCTTACGATAGTTTGCTGAGAATGATGGTTTCCAGCTTCATCCATGTCCCTACAAAGGACATGCATTCATCCTTTTTTATGGCTGCGTAGTATTCCATGGTGGATATGTGCCACATTTTCTTAATCCAGTTTATCATTGATGGTCATTTGGGTTGGTTCCAAGTCTTTGCTATTGTGAATACTGCTGCAATAAACATACGTGTGCATGTGTCTTTATAGCAGCATGATTTATAATTATTTGGGTATATACCCAGTAATGGGATGGCTGGGTCATATAGTATTTCTAGTTCTAGATCCTTGAGGAATCACCACACTGTCTTCCACAATGGTCGAACTAGTTTACTGTCCCACCAACAGTGTAAAAGTGTTCCTATTTCTCCACATCCTCTCCAGCACCTGTTGTTTCCTGACTTTTTAATGATCGCCATTCAAACTGGTGTGAGATGGTATCTCATTGTGGTTTTGATTTGCATTTCTCTGATGTCCAGTGATAATGAGCATTTTTTCATGTGTCTGCTGGCTGCATAATTGTCTTCTTTTGAGAAGTGTCTGTTCATATCCTTTCCCCACTTGTTATGGGGTTGTTTGTATTTTTCTTGTAAATTTGTTTGAGTTCTTTGTAGATTCTGGCTATTAGCCCTTTGTCAGATGAGTAGATTGCAAAAATTTTCTCCCATTCTGTAGGTTGCCTGTTCACTCTGATGGTAGTTTCTTTTGCTGTGCATAAGCTCTTTACTTTAATTAGATCCCATTTGTCTATTTTTGCTTTTGTTGCTGTTACTTTTGGTGTTTTAGACATGAAGTCCTTGCCCCTGCCTATCCTGGACTCCCATTTTTATTCCATTGATCTTGATATCTATGCTGATGCCAGCACACACTCTTTCATTACTGGAACTTTACAGTAGTTAAAATTGAAACTGGAAAGTGTGACTCCAACTTTTTTCTTCTTTTTCAAAATTGTTTCAACTATTTGGGGTTCCTTGCAATTTCATATAAATTTTAAGATCAGCTTGTCCATTTCTGCAAAATAAAAGCAGTAGGAATTTTGATAGAATTACATTGAATCTGCAGATCTAGTTGCAGGATATTGCCATCTTAACAATATTAAGTCTTCCAATCCACTAACTTGGGCTGCCTTTCCAGTTATTTGGGTCTTCTTTAATTTCTTTCAACGGTGTTTTGTAATTTTCAGTGTACAAGTCTTGCATCTCCTTGGTTAAGTTTATCCATAAATATTTATACTTTCTGATGATATTGTAGATGGAATTATTTTCTTAATTATATTTTTATAACTTTCGTTGCTACTGTATAGAAATGCAACTGATTTTTGTATGTTTTCTTTAGAATTTTTTCTATATTAGATTATGTCATCCGTGAATAGAAATAGTTTTACAACCTCCTCTCCAAATTTGAATGTGTTTTATTTCTTTTTTCCCCCTTTTTTCCTAGCTGCTCTGACTAGAACTTCCAGTGCAATGTTTAATAGAAGTCGTTAGAATGGACATCCTTGTCTTGTTCCTAATCTTTGGGGAAAGCTTTCAATCTTTTGCCATTAAGTATGATGTTAGCTGTGAGTTTTTTCCATATGTGACTTTTATCTTGTTAAGGAAGTTTTCCTTTATTCCTAGTTTTTAAACTGTTTTTATCATAAAAGTGTGTTACATTTTGTGAAATGCTTTTTCTACATCAATTAAGGTAATCATGTGGGTTTTCCCCCTTAATTAATATGGCATATTACATTGATTGATTTTCATATGTTGAAATACTTCTGCATCCTGGGATAATTAGAAATCAGTGTTGATGGGCATAAAATATAGGGAGATGTAATTTGTGATAATAACAGCATAAGCAAGGTGAGAGAGGAGTGGAACTCTATAGGAGCAAAGTTTTTGTGTGCTGTTGATATTCATTCAAAGTAGATTTTTATAAATTAAGATGTTAATTGTAATCTTCAGGGCAACTACTAAGAACATATTTAAGAAATATATAGTAAAAGAAATGAGGAAGAAATCAAAATGGTACACTAGAAGAAATCTAACACAAAGAAGACAGCAGTAGAGGAACTGAGAAACAAAACAAAGTTATAAGACACAGAAAACAAATAGAAAAACAGCAGAAGTAACTCTTTCTTTATAAATAAGTACATTAGATGTAGATGGATTAAACTCTCCAATTAAGATGCAGAGATAGATGCTTTTTTTAAAATTATATAGAGAAAAAGAAAGTTATGAGCCAAAAGTAATTTAAAACTGAGTCTTCACCTATGTAGTTACCTTCACTGGTGTCTTTGATTTCTTTGTGTGGAATTGAGTTTGTTTCTGGTGTCCTTTCATTTCAGCCTGAAGGATTTCTTGTAGGGCAGGTCTACCAGTGATAAACTATCACAGTTTTTGTTAATTTGGGAAAGTCTTGATTTTTCCCTTATTTGTGAAGCATAGTTTTGCCAACTATAGAATTCTTATTGACAGTTTGTTTTCTTTTTTCTTTTTTCTTTTGGTACTTTGGGTATGTTGTCCCAAGACCCTTTAGCTTCACTGATTTCTAACTAGAAAGCTGTTTATCTTATTGAGAATCCCTTGTCCATGATAAGTCACTTCTCTCACACTGCTTTCAGGATTCTCCTACCAAGTTTGGGAAGTTTTCAGCCATTATGTCTTCAAATCAACATTTTCAGTATAGTCAGTGTGCTAAAGAAAGCCGTGTACACAGAACTAAAGGAAAGTATGAGAATGATGTCTCACCAAATAAAGAATATCAATAGATAGACTTATAAATTATAGAAAACAGAAATCGTAGTGTTGAAATTTATAATAACCAAAATTTTAAAAAATTGATTAGAGAGGTTTAACAGCAGAATTGAGCAGGCAAGAGAAAGACATTGAACTTGAAGACAAGTCATTTGAGATGACCCAACCGAAGAAGCAGTAGAAAAGAAAGAATGAAAGAAAAAAATGATCAGAGCCTGAGACTTGTGGACACTATCTCTTCCTTTTTCTCTCTCTCTTTCTGGGACTCCTATTCAACAGAACAAATATTTGAAGAATCAAGAGAGCAAGGAGTTGATGGCAAACCAAAACACTTGAGAGAAAAGGCTGGGAGTGAGATGCTTTGAGGAATAAGAGCTTTGCAAAGCTCCCACATATTCCTAGATATCCAGAATGCCATGTGTATTGCCAGGGCTTGGCAATCGTGCAGAAAAGACCTGAGAAACTCCTAAGCTCTCACTGCTGATTAACCTTCAGGCTTTGTTACAAACAGGAAGTGAAGGCTAAGACAGTGTTGTAAACTGCCTGGCTGAGTGTTGAAGGCATGCCCCAATATACACGCACAGCCTATTTACAAAGACTGGGAGTTTGGTTTTTGTTTCTGGCTCCAGTTATTTGTCCAATTTTCAACAAAAAAATTATGAGTCAGGAAAAGAAACAAGAAATTATGGCCCATACACAGGGAAAAAATTAATGGAAACTGTGCCCAAGGAAGCCCAAGCATTGGACTTACTAGACAAAGAGTTGCTCCAGCTGGCAATGGTTAATACATTTGCCTTTCAGTATTTTCAGCAAATGCCCCCTGGGTAGCCACATCAGTCCTGGGAGAGTTCCTAGTCCTGGGAGAGTTCCAGATTAGGTTACATAAAGATAAATCCTTTGAACTGGCCCTTCAGAGAACCCTGAGAGAGGTCAAAACAACCACAAATCTTTGAGAATAAGATCTGTTCTGCTTCCTTCAGTATTAGGAACCTATACCAGAAATGTGGGCTGTTGTCTTCAATTTTGCCAACAAGCTGAGGTATGGTGTCAAGGTTAAGATAAAATGCCACAAAGCTCTCTTATCGAGATTCAGGGTGGGGCGCGGTGGCTCACACCTGTAATCCCAGCACTTTGGAAGGCTGAGGCAGGCGGATCAAGAGGTCAGGAGTTCGTGAACAGCCTGGTCAACATGTCGAAACCCTGTCTCTACTAAAAATACAAAAATTAGCCTGGCGTGGAGGGGTGCTCCTGTAGTCCCAGCTACTCAGGAGGCGGAGACAGGAGAATCGCTTGTACCCGGGAGGCGGAGGTCGCAGTGAGCCAAGATCATGCCACTGCACTCCAGCCTGGGCAACAGAGTGAAACTCTGTCTCAAAAAAAAAAAAAAAAAAAAAAAAAAAAACCGATTCAGCTGGGACTTTTTTTCTTAGCATTCAACTGCTTGCTGTAAAATTTTGATTCATTTCCAGAGTTCCAGTAAAGTTGATTCTGATAGTTTTTGCTAGTTTATTTGCTGCTTTTAGGAAGGAACAAAACTTTGACTTTCTCCACTCCACCATTTTCATTGATGTCACTCTCTTATCTAGTCTTTTGATAGCTGAATTCATGGGAATTACATTCAGAATGATGTGACTGCAACAAATTAAGTGCATTTCAAAGGGGAAAAGGAAAGAGTTTACCAAGTTCTCTTTGGGAGTGCCTAAGGAGTGGTTAATAACAGCTTAATTGGGCTGGGCACAGTTGTTCAAGCCTGTAATCCCAGCACTTTGGGAGGCCGAGGCAGGCAGATCACAAGGTCAGGAGATTGAGACCATCCTGGCCAACATGGTGAAACCACGTCTCTACTAAAATACCAAAAAATTAGCTGGGCATGGTAGTGCGTGCCTGTAGTCCAGCTACTTAGGAGGCTGAGGCAAGAGAATCGCTTGAACCTGGGAGGCGGAGGTTGCCCTGAGCTGAGATGGCGCCACTGCACTGCAGCCTGGCGACAGAGGAACACTCCATCTAAAAAATAAAAATAAAATAATAATAATAACGGCTTAATTGTTAACAATCTACTGTACGGCAGTAAGGTAATGGCTACATAACGGGTGACCCTAGAAGGTTTACAAGGAAAAGTTCTGTGGAAGTTACCAGGAACTGCGTGAAGAAGGGTGAGCTAAAGATTGCTTGCTTATATTGAGGAAACTGCCCTAGGGATCTTACATTTAAGGACTCTGATTCCTACTTAGCATAGTCCTTTCTCTCTCTCTTTCTGGGACTCCTATTCAACAGAACAAATATTTGAAGAATCAAGAGAGCAAGGAGTTGATGGCAAACCAAAACACTTAAGAGGAAAGGCTGGGAGTGAGATACGTGTTTTCACTACAGATGCAGGCTAGTCTCTCTGCTGAGGGAAGCCAAAAGGCTCAAGAGGCATGGGCCTGTTCTCCAGCATACTAGAGAGGATGATGATTTTCTTGCAGAATGGAAGAAATCTAGAAAGTCAATAAATAAATAAATAAATAAATAAATAAATAAATAAATAAATAAAATAAAAAGAAAAAAAGATGAAAAAGACATATAGGAAACAATCAATGCAAAGGAATGAATTAAATAATATGATCTTGTAGAAAACCATAAGGAAAAGAAACTGTGCTTTCCTAGTTACTAGTGGCTGATCAACTAAAAATAACCTTTGCTTCAGTTTGATTTTGAAGCCTGGAATACTAAAGCTTCCCACATGCCATCACATCAGAAAGCTCCTGGCATTTGTTTGGGAAGAGCACAGAGGTAATACTGGCTGATGACTCCCACTCTAAAGATTGTGGAATCAACCTTAGCTGTAAGCTCTGGAACTTGTACTTGAGCCTGTTCATGTCTGCTGATTCACATGTATAGAACTAGATAGAGTCAGAAAAAGTCTGGAATGTATTTCTAATGACAGAGACAGTGGGTAGAAGATGGAATGATTTAGGAATCTATATATATATATATATATATATATATTTTTTTTTTTTTTTTTTTTTTTGAGACAGAGTCTCACTCTGTCACCCAGGCTAGAGTGCAGTGGCATGATCTTGGCTCACTGCAACCTCCACCCCCCGAGTTCAAGCAATTCTCCTGCCTCAGCCTCCCAAGTAGTTGGGATTACAGGCAACTGCCACCACACCTGGCTAATTTTTGTATTTTTAGTAGAGACCGGGTTTCACCATCTTGGCCAGGCTGGTCTTGAACTCCTGACTTCATGATCCACCCACCTTGGCCTCCCAAAGTGCTGGGATTACAGGCATGAGCCATCGCGCCTGGCCAGGAATAGATTTTTGTTTGTTTGTTTGTTTGTTTGTTTGTTTGTGTTTTGAGACGGAGTCTTGCTCCTCACCCAGGCTGGAGTGTGGTGGCGAGATCTCGGCTCACTGCAAGCTCCGCCTCCCGGGTTCACGCCATTCTCCTGCCTCAGCCTCCCGAGTAGCTGGGACTACAGACGCCCACCACCACGCCCGGCTAATTTTTTTGTATTTTTAGTAGAGACAGGGTTTCACCCTGTTAGCCAGGATGGTCTCCATCTCCTGACCTCGTGATCTGCCTGCCTCAGCCTCCCAAAGTGCTGGGATTACAGGCATGAGCCACCACGCCCGGCCAGGAATAGATTTTTTTTAAAAAAACTTTTCTGCTATTTTGTGATTCTGACTTTGAAAAGTAAACAAACAGCTTTGTCAGTGATGTCAAGAAGTTGTTGAGTTTCCTGGCTGTGAGCCAGAAATCATGGGACAGAATATGCCACAAAAAGTCCTGCAAGAATGTATTTGACAGAAGACTCACCAAAGAAATCAAAACGGTTATAAATTGAATTTCAAGGGCAAATCATTTTAATAAAAACTAATTTGTATTAAGCTCTATGTACACTGACCTCAACATTTTAGATGTATTCACTGATTTAATTTTTATAACTTTATCATATAAGTACTATTATTATCCTTATTTTGTAGATGAGGAAACTGAAGCACAGAAAGGTAAAGTACTTGCTCAAGAAAACAAAACTCTTAAGAAGTAGAATCAGGGTGAAAACGGACTTCAAAAGGATCTAGGCCAGGCATGGTGCCTCACGCCTGTAATCCTAGGACTTTGGGAGGCTGAGGCGGGTAGATCACCTGAGGTTGGAAGTTCGAGACCAGCCTGGCCAACGTGGTGAAACCCCCTCTCTACAAAAATTAGCTGGCATGGTGGCGCACATCTGTAATCCCAGCTACTTGGGAGGCTGAGGCAGGAGAATCGCTTGAACCCAGGAGGTGGAGGTTGCAGTGAGCCAAGATCGCACCACTGCACTCCAGCCTAGGTGGCAGAGTGAGACTCTGTCTCAAAAAACCAAGTATCTAAATAAAAAATTGTGAAAATGTATGAAGAATACCAAGGTGCCCGAGGAGGAAGAAACAGTGAAGAAAGTACCAAAAAATTCCCTGTTGAAGAGAAAAATGAAAGGAGGCTGAGAAACAACTTTTGACTTTGTTATTAGTGTACTAATGGATTGCAGGTAGAGACAAGCATGGCAAACCAATAAAATACTAACTAAAAATTTTAGAAATGTAAGCTTATACAGATTTACTGAAAGTACAGTGGCTTTATATGAATAAATGGAATACTATACTGAACTAAGATGATTTGAAAGAGAAGCTTCAGATAGAATAAGGGTTAGGGAAATAGGACTTGAGTAATGAAACTATGTGCTTGTATGGGAATCCATAAACCTGAGGGCAGAAGCAAGGCAAAGAACATCTGGATGAAAAATAAAAGTATTCAGAAATGGATATGATAATGTCACAGGAGCATATTGCAGACAGCCTGGCCAGACTGAGCATGTGAGAAATACTTTAGTTTTAAATAATATTTTCTTAATGCAGGTTATTAAACTGATGTAATAGCAGTAAAATGTTTTAACCATGTAGACATGTGTTAGAAGTATTTTTCAACCAAAATCAGAATATTTGATAACATTTTGGCCTTTCCTACCTACAATTTCATCTCTTGCAAGAATGAATAAACAACAGGGAAGCTGCTAGTCTGGACTTAATTTTGGTCAAAAAGAATTTTGTTGACGGTGGGGAAATAAAGTATAAAAACCTTAAAAGAAAGTCATAAAGTCATCTGTGAGGTGATAATACTGAATATAGTTAAATGTTTCTTTTAGACTTTAGGAAATCAAATTTAAATGTATTATTGATTTCTAATTCTATTGGAGTGTGGTGAGAGGATGGGATCAATGTTATGTCAATTATTTGGCATTTGTTGATGTTTATATTGGGGCTCAGTTTTAAGTATTCCCTTTTTGTCTAAGAAGAGTGTGTCTCCATCTTTTGCCTGCAGGATCTGATCTATGTCCATTGACATATATTGTGTGGTTAAGTGTGTGGTTCAAATCTTCTCTATCCTACTATATTTAGTCTGTTTGATCTCATCAGTTTCTAAGTGATAAGACTAATACCTTCCCAATTTCTCCTTGAATGTTTGTCATGTTTTGCTTGTATGCGGTGCTGTTAGGTGTGTATATAGGTACAGGATTGTTATATTGTCCATAGCACTATATTACTCATAGTATTATTGAGTAAAATTTTTATATTTTCTTAAAGCAAGTAAATTATTTATATTCTAATTAAGTAGCTTTTCCATATTATATAGAAGTAAATTATATTATTTGAAAGTTTATATTATTTTATTCATATAATACTTTTTTTCTTAAAATCTATTTTTTTCAGATAGAATTCTTGCCATACTAGCTTTCTTAAATTTAAAATTTGCCTGGTACATAGTTTTTCCATTCTTTTATTTTGAAACTTTCTGTGTACTTATGTTTTAATCAGTCTCTTGAAAACATCAAATAGCTGGATTTTGTTATTATAATAATACAATCTGAGAATTGCTATCTTTCAACAATTAAATTTAAGCTACTTAGTCTTAGATTCCCAATATATTTGAACTTATTTTTATCATATGATTTTGTTTCATATTTTCAAAATGCTGTTTCTTCCCTTTGTGACTTCTCTTTTCCTTTCTTTTAGATTGATCCAGATTTGTTTGGTTTTAATTTTTTATTTATTCCTTTTACTGGTTTCAAAGTGATGATGCCTTTATTGTTCTTTTGGTGCTTACCTTCAGATTTTAAATGGACATTATTGAAACTTGTCAACTCCTACAAAAGAGTCTACTGGAATTTTGATTGGGATTATGTTGAATCTCTGGATCAATTTTGGGAGAATTGACAGCTCAACATATCGAGTGTGTAGATTTATTTATTTATTTATTTATTTATTTATTTATTTATTTATTTTTATTATTATACTTTAAGTTCTAGGGTACATGTGCATAACGTGCAGGTTTGTTACATATGTATACTTGTGCCATGTTGGTGTGCTGCACCCATCAACTCGTCAGCACCCATCAATTCGTCTTTTATATCAGGTATAACTCCCAATGCAATCCCTCCCCCTCCCCTCCCATGATAGGCCCCGATGTGTGAAGTTCCCCTTCCCGAGTCCAAGTGATGTCATTGTTCAGTTTCCACCTATGAGTGAGAACATGCGGTGTTTGGTTTTCTGTTCTTGTGATAGTTTGCTAAGAATGATGGTTTCCAGCTGCATCCATGTCCCTACAAAGGACGCAAACTCATCCTTTTTTATGGCTGCATAATATTCCATGGTGTATGTGTGCCACATTTTCTTAATCCAGTCTGTCACAGATAGACATTTGGGTTGATTCCAAGTCTTTGCTATTGTGAATAGTGCCGCAATAAACATACGTGTGCATGTGTCTTTATAGCAGCATGATTTATAATCCTTTGGGTATATACCCAGTAGTGGGATGGCTGGGTCATATGGTACATCTAGATCTAGATCCTTGAGGAATCGCCATACTGTTTTCCATAATGGTTAAACTAGTTTACAATCCCACCAACAGTGTAAAAGTGTTCCTATTTCTCCACATCCTCTCCAGCACCTGTTGTTTCCTGACTTTTTAATGATTGCCATTCTAACTGGTGTGAGATGGTATCTCATTGTGGTTTTGATTTGCATTTCTCTGATGGCCAGTGATGATGAGCATTTTTTTCATGTGTCTGTTGGCTGTATGAATGTCTTCTTTTGAGAAATGTCTGTTCATATCCTTTGCCCACTTTTTGATGGGGTTGTTTGTTTTTTTCTTGTAAATTTGTTTGAGTTCTTTGTAGATTCTGGATATTAGCCCTTTGTCTGATGAGTAGATTGCAAAAATTTTCTCCCATTCTGTAGGTTGCCTGTTCACTCTGATGGTAGTTTCTTTTGCTGTGCAGAAGCTCTTTAGTTTAATCATATCCCATTTGTCAATTTTGGCTTTTGCTGCCATTGCTTTTGGTGTTTTAGACATGAAGTCCTTGCCCATGCCTATGTCCTGAATGGTACCAGCTAGGTTTTCTTCTAGGGTTTTTATGGTATTAGGTCTAACATTTAAGTCTCTAATCCATCTTGAATTAATCTTCGTATAAGGAGTAAGGAAAGGATCCAGTTTCAGCTTTCTACTTATGGCTAGCCAATTTTCCCAGCACCATTTATTAAATAGGGAGTCCTTTCCCCATTTCTTGTTTCTCTCAGGTTTGTCAAAGATCAGATGGCTGTAGATGTGTGGTATTATTTTTGAGGACTCTGTTCTGTTCCATTGGTCTATATCTCTGTTTTGGTACCAGTACCATGCTGTTTTGGTTACTGTAGCCTTGTAGTATAGTTAGAAGTCAGGTAGCGTGATGCCTCCAGCTTTGTTCTTTTGACTTAGGATTGTCTTGGCAATGTGGGCTCTTTTTTGGTTCCATATGAACTTTAAAGCCGTTTTTTCCAATTCCGTGAAGAAACTCATTGGTAGCTTGATGGGGATGGCATTGAATCTATAAATAACTTTGGGCAGTATGGCCATTTTCACAATATTGATTCTTCCTATCCATGAGCATGGTATGTTCTTCCATTTGTTAGACCTCTTTTATTTCACTGAGCAGTGGTTTGTAGTTCTCCTTGAAGAGGTCCTTTACATCCCTTGTAAGTTGGATTCCTAGGTATTTTATTCTCTCTGAAGCAATTGTGAATGGAAGTTCATTCCTGATTTGGCTCTCTGTTTGTCTGTTACTGGTGTATAAGAATGCTTGTGATTTTTGCACATTAATTTTGTATCCTGAGACTTTGCTGAAGTTGCTTATCAGCTTAAGGAGATTTTGGGCTGAGACAGTGGGGTTTTCTAAATATACAATCATGTCATCTGCAAACAGGGACAATTTGACTTCTTCTTTTCCTAACTGGATACCCTTGATTTCTTTCTCTTGCCTGATTGCCCTAGCCAGAACTTCCAACACTACGTCGAATAGGAGTGGTGAGAGAGGGCAGCCCTGTCTTGTGCCAGTTTTCAAAGGGAATTTTTCCAGTTTTTGCCCATTCAGTATGATATTGGCTGTGGGTTTGTCATAAATAGCTCTTATTATTTTGAGGTACATTCCATCAATACCGAATTTATTGAGCGTTTTCAGCATGAAGGGCTATTGAATTTTGTCAAAAGCCTTTGCTGCATCTATTGAGATAATCATGTGGTTCTTGTCTTTGGTTCTGTTTATATGCTGGATTACGTTTATTGATTTGTGAATGTTGAACCAGCCTTGCATTCCCAGGGATGAAGCCCACTTGATCATGGTGGATAAGCTTTTTGATGTGCTGCTGAATCCATTTTGCCAGTATTTTATTGAGGATTTTTGCATTGATGTTCATCAGGGATATTGGTCTAAAATTTTCTTTTTTTGTTGTGTCTCTGCCAGGCTTTGGTATCAGGATGATATTGGCCTCATAAAATGAGTTAGGGAGGATTCCCTCTTTTTCAATTGATTGGAATAGTTTCAGAAGGAATGGTACCAGCTCCTCTTTGTACCTCTGGTAGAATTCAGCTGTGAATCCATCTGGTCCTGGACTTTTTTTGGTTGGTAGGCTATTAATTATTGCCTCAATTTCAGAGCCTGCTATTGGTCTATTCAGGGATTCAACTTCTTCCTGGTTTAGTCTTGGAAGAGTGTTAAGTGTCCAGGAAATTATCCATTTCTTCTAGATTTTCTAGTTGATTTGCATAGAGGTGTTTATAGTATTCTCTGATGGTAGTTTGTATTTCTGTGGGGTCGGTGGTGATATCCCCTTTATCATTTTTAATTGCGTCTATTTGATTCTTCTCTTTTTTCTTCTTTATTAGTCTTGCTAGCGGTCTGTCAATTTTGTTGATCTTTTCAAAAAACCAACTCCTGGATTCATTGATTTTTTGGATGGTTTTTTGTGTCTCTATCTCCTTCAGTTCTGCTCTGATCTTAGTTATTTCTTGCCTTCTGCTAGCTTTTGAATGTGTTTGCTCTTGCTTCTCCAGTTCTTTTAATTGTGATGTTAGAGTGTGAATTTTAGATCTTTCCAGCTTTCTCTTGTGGGCATTTAGTGCTATAAATTTCCCTCTACACACTGCTTTAAATGTGTCCCAGAGATTCTGGTATGTTGTATCTTTGTTCTCATTGGTTTCAAAGAACATCTTTATTTCTGCCTTCATTTCGTTATGTACCCAGTAGTCATTCAGAAGCAGGTTGTTCAGTTTCCATGTAGCTGAGCAGTTTTGATTGAGTTTCTTAGTCTTGAGTTCTAGTTTGATTGCACTGTGGTCTGAGAGACAGTTTGTTATAATTTCTGTTCTTTTACATTTGCTAAGGAGTGCTTTACTTCCAATTATGTGGTCAATTTTGGAATAAGTGCGATGTGGTGCTGAGAAGAATGTATATTCTGTTGATTTGGGGTGGAGAGTTCTATAGATGTCTATTAGGTCCACTTGGTGCAGAGATGAGTTCAATTCCTGGATATCCTTGTTAACTTTCTGTCTCGTTGATCTGTCTAATGTTGACAGTGGAGTGTTGAAGTCTCCCATTATTATTGTATGGGAGTCTAAGTCTCTTTGTAAGTCTCTAAGGACTTGCTTTATGACTCTGGGTGCTCCTGTATTGGGTGCATGTATATTTAGGATAGTTAGCTCTTCCTGTTGAATTGATCCCTTTACCATTATGTAATGGCCTTCTTTGTCTCTTTTGATCTTTGATGGTTTAAAGTCTGTTTTATCAGAGACCAGGATTGCAACCCCTGCTTTTTTTTGTTCTCCATTTGCTTGGTAGATCTTCCTCCACCCCTTTCTTTTGAGCCTATGTATGTCTCTGCATGTGAGATGGGTCTCCTGAATACAGCAGGCTGATGGGTCTTGACTGTTTATCCAGTTTGCCAGTCTGTGTCTTTTAATTGGAGCATTTAGTCCATTTACATTTAAGGTTAATATTGTTATGTGTGAACTTGATCCTGCCATTATGATATTAACTGGTTATTTTGCTCATTAGTTGATGCAGTTTCTTCCTAGCCTCGATGGTCTTTACATTTTGGCATGTTTTTGCAATGGCTGGTACCGGTTGTTCCTTTCCATGTTTAGGGCTTCCTTCAGGGTCTCTTGTAAGGCAGGCCTGGTGGTGACAAAATCTCTAAGCATTTGCTTATCTGTAAAGGATTTTATTTCTCCTTCACTGATGAAACTTAGTTTGGCTGGATATGAAATTCTGGATTTAAAATTCTTTTCTTTAAGAACTTTGAATATTGGCCCCCACTCTCTTCTGGCTTGTAGAGTTTCTGCTGAGAGGTCTGCTATTAGTCTGATGGGCTTCCCTTTGTGGGTAACCCGACCTTTCTCTCTGGCTGCCCTTAAGATTTTTTTCCTTCTTTTCAACTTTGGTGAATCTTGCAATTTTGTGTCTTGGAGTTGCTCTTCTCGAGGAGTATCTTTGTGGTGTTCTCTGTATTTCCTGAATTTGAATGTTGGCCTGCCCTACTAGGTTGGGGAGGTTCTCCTGGATGATATCCTGAAGAGTGTTTTCCAACTTGGTTCCATTTTCCCCCTCACTTTCAGGCACCCCAATCAGACGTAGATTTGGTCTTTTTACATAATCCCATACTTCTTGCAGGCTTTGTTCATTTCTTTTTCTTCTTTTTTCTTTTGGTTTCTCTTCTCGCTTCATTTCATTCATTTGATCCTCAATCGCTGATACTCTTTCTTCCAGTTGATCAAGTCAGTTACTGAAGCTTGTGGATTTGTCACGTGTTTCTCGTGTCATGGTTTTCATCTCTGTCATTTCATTTATGACCTTCTCTGCATTAATTATTCTAGCTATCAATTCTTCCACTCTTTTTTCAAGATTTTTAGTTTCTTTGTGCTGGGTACGTAATTCCTCCTTTAGCTCTGAGAAGTTTGATGGACTGAAGCCTTCTTCTCTCATCTTGTCAAAGTCATTCTCTCACGAGCTTTGATCCATTGCTGGCGATGAGCTGCGCTCCTTTGCAGGGGGAGATGCGCTCTTATTTTTTGAATTTCCAGCTTTTCTGCCCTGCTTCTTCCCCATCTTTGTGGTTTTATCTGCTTCTGGTCTTTGATGATGGTGACATACTGATGGGGTTTTGGTATAGGTGTTCTTCCTGTTTGATAGTTTTCCTTCTAATAGTCAGGACTCTCAGCTGTAGGTCTGTTGGAGATTGCTTGAGGTCCACTCCAGACCCTGTTTGCCTGGGTATCAGCAGCAGAGGTTGCAGAAGATACAATATTGCTGAACAGCGAGTGTACCTGTCTGATTCTTACTTTGGAAGCTTCCTCTCAGGGGTGTACTCCACCCTGCGAGGTGTGGGGTGTCAGACTGCCCCTAGTGGGGGATGTCTCCCAGTTAGGCTACTCAGGGGTCAGGGACCCACTTGAGCAGGCAGTCTGTCCATTCTCAGATCTCAACCTCCGTGTTGGGAGATCCACTGCTCTCTTCAAAGCTGTCAGACAGAGTCGTTCGGGTCTGCACAGGCCTCTGCTGCTTCCCCTGTTGTTTTTTTAGCTGTGCCCTCTCCCCAGAGGTGGAGTCTATAGAGACAGGCAGGTTTCCTTGAGCTGCTGTGAGCTCCACCCAGTTCGAGCTTCCCAGGGGCTTTGTTTACCTACTTAAGCCTCAGCAATGGCGGGCGCCCCTCCCCCAGCCTTGCTGCAGCCTTGTGGTTAGATCGCAGACTGCTGTGCTAGCAATGAGGGCGGCTCTGTGGCCGTGGGACCCTCCCAGCCAGGTGTGGGTATAGTCTCCTGGTGTGCCTGTTTCCTTAAAGTGCAGTATTGGGGTGGGAATTACCCGATTTTCCAGGTGTTGTGTGTCTCAGTTCGCCTGGGTAGGAAAAGGGATTCCCTTCCCCCTTGCGCTTCCCAGGTGAGGCAATGCCTCGCCCTGCTTCAGCTCTCACTGGTTGGGCTGCAGCAGCTGACCAGCACCGATTGTCCGGCACTCCCCAGTGAGATGACCCCAGTACCTCCGTTGAAAATGTAGAAATCACCGGTCTTCTGTGTCGCTCGCCAGTGTGTAGATTTATAAACGTGATATATCTCTCCATGTATTTAGATTTTTAGTTTATCTCAGCGATCTTTTATAGTTTTAATTAAATAAATTACACACATATTTTTAAAAATGTATCCCTAGATATTTTATTTTTGATGCTATTGTAAATGCTATTGGGTTTTTTAAAAAATTGTTTCAATTTTCTATTGTTTTTGTTAAATGTAAAAATACAAATAATTTGTGTTCATAGACCTTATATCTGGAAACCTTGCTAAATGTATTTTTTTATTCCATTAGCTCTTTTGCTTATTTCTTAGTATTTTCTTTATAGGCAGTCATGTCATCTACAAATAAACAGTTTTACTCCTTTTCAACCTGTATAACTTTTATTTCTTTTTCTTGCCTTATTGCACAGGTTAGGACCTCTATTTCTATGTTGAATAAGATTAGGAAAAATGGACACTCTTGTCTTGTTGTTGATATTAAGGGAAAAGCATTCAGTCTTTCACCATTAAATATGATGTTAAGTGTAAGATTTTTTCTCTATTGACTTTATCAGATTGAGGAAGTTCCTTTTTATTCCTTGTTTGCTGAGAGGTTTTCTTTGGTTGTTGTGTTTTGTTTTGTCTTCTTCAATCATGGATGGGTATAGAATTTTGTCAGATGCTTTTTTTGCATCTATTGAAATGATCATGTGATCATCTGGGTTTTCTGTTTTAAGTTTACTAATATAGTGAATTACACTGATTGGTTTTCAAATATTAAACCAATCTTGCAATCCTGGGATAAACTTCACTTCATCATAATAATGTTTTATCCTTTATATGTATAGTTAGATTGGATTTGCTACATTTTTTTCTTCATTATTTCTCTTTCTATGTTCCTGAGAAATATTGGTCTTTAGTTTGCTTTTCTAGTAATATCTTTGTATGATCTAGTATTATAAAATGAGTTAAGAAGTGTTTCATTAAATTCTCCTGTTTCTTGATCAACTGAAATGTCTCTTAAGCTTTGATCTTTATGGAAGAGGATCAATTCTGACATGACCAAGGCCGTATTTCCTTCCAAAGCCAATAGAGTGTAGCACTGAGGGCCTTTGGGGTGAGCGTCTAAGGTCATTAGAACCTCATTAAAACCCTAGACTCTTACTCCAAAGGGCCCTCAGTGCTACACTCTGTTGGCTGCCAACACAGCAACTTTTAATTACTGCCATGATACTACATCAATTTTTGGTTATCATATTATAGTTCATATTTCTTTTTATAGTGGAAGGGGTCTAATCTATGTCAACTCAATCTGCCATATTGCCTAAAGTTAAGGAAAGAAGATTTCAAAAATGTCAGAGGAAATACAGGCAAGATTTCACAGTTAAGTCCAAAGAAGACTGTGTATAACTTAAAAAGTATGAGAGGTTGTTGAAAATTAAATACGCAATCAAAAAGGCCAGGCACAGTGGCTCGTGCCCATAATTCCAGCACTTTGGGAGGCTAAGATGGGAGGATCACTTGAGGCTGGGAGTTCAAGAACAGTCTGGGCAACATAGCAAGACCCCATCTCTAAAAAAGAAATGTTCTAGAGTAAAATTTTAAAAAAGTCTTTTACATAATTGCAAAATCTTGATATTAACTCCTATGGTGACAAGAAAGAAATTGTCTAGCTTCTTGGAGTGCTGTCAGAGGGCAGACTTCATTTGAGGGGTCCTGAACTTAATTGATAAGTTCACTGCTAGGATAGCTCCTAGTAGCAAGAAAAAGTGATGGTTATGCTAAGTGAGGTTGAGATGCCAGAACTGCTGTAGCAGTTGGTGGAGGAGGGATTAAAAGACTTGGAGAGGTGGGCATGCTGAAGTAGGTATACTATGTGAGGCTGAAAAACTTACCAATAATTATGTTTCATGGGAAGGTCCAGAGAATTCATCATTGTTATGGTTGGAATGTTTGCATCCCCCCTAAAATTCATTAGTTGAAATCCTTATCCCCAAGATCATAGTATTAGGGGCTGGGGCCTTTGGGAGGTGACTAGGTTATGGGTGCTTTGCCCTCATGAATGGAATTAATATCCTTGTAAAAAAATGTTTGAGGGAGCTTGTTCCCCTCTTCCATCATGTGAAAACACAGCGAAAAGACTGTTGTCTAGAAATGCCTGGCACAGAATCTGTCAGAGCCTTAATCTTGGAATTTCCAGCTTCCAGAACTGTGAGAAACAAATTTGGGTTGTTCATAAGCAACCCAGTTTATGGTATTTTGTTATAGCAGCCCAAGTGGATTCAGACAATTGCTATCATTTGGATGTTTGTCCTCTCCAAATCTCATGTTGAAATATGATACCCGTGCTGGAGGTGGAGCCTGGTGGGAGGTATTTGGGTCATGGGGACAGATCCTTCATTAATGGCTTGGTGTCCTCCCCATGGTAATGAGTGACTTCTCTCTTAGTTCAGGCAAGAGCTCATTGTTTGAAGAGCCTGCCACCTCCTTCCTTCCCTCTTGATTGCCCCCTCACTTGCTATGTGACACTCTGGCTCCCCTTCCCTTCTGCCATGACAAAAACTTCCTGAGGCCTCACCAGAAGCAGATGGTGGCACTGCGCTTTTTGTACAGCCTGCAGAACCCACAGCCAAATCAATCTCCTTTCTCTATAAATTACCCAGCCTTGGCTTTTCCTTTATAATAATGCAAAACCGACTAACACAATAATCATTATTGGCGAGACCAGCAGGGGTGCACTAGTGAGGAGGCAGCAACATCATTAATAGACATTTGATAGTGGCCATTACAGAACCACATTTCCTGATAGCAATGAGGATGCTACAACCTGGAAACAATAGAGTTGAGACAGTTGAGACAATAGAATAGGGTTGAGTCAGAAGCCAAACAGTAATTATAGATCCAATTATTTTAATGTGATAAGATGGGAGTGGCAGCCAAGTGGGCCTGACTCTCAGAGAGTTATGGAGATAGATAATAAAACATGGGTATATCAGTCAGGGTTCCCCAGAGAAACAGAACCAACAGCATGAGCACATATAAAGAAAAATCTATTTATTTTAGGGAGTTGGTTTACATCATTGTGGAGGCTTGGTCAGAAATCTGCAGGGTAGGCTAGCAGGCTGGAGACCCAGGGAAGAGTTGCAGTTTGAGTTCAAAGAACTCTGCAGGAAGAATTTCTTCCTGCTCTGAGGAGGTTAGCTTTGTTCTGTTAAGGCCTTCCCCAGCAGGAGCCAGGGTAGTACACCTCCCCTGAATTCTGAAGGTACTTGATTAAGGAGACTAGAATATACAGTTAGATAAGGGGGAGTTTATTGACTGAGAAAAGAGAGCTTATCAATTAAATTCAGAATGTAATACCTTGGCAAGGACCCCAGGAGGTGAATGTACATCATCATCACCCCTGGGGTCCTTGCCAACATCACCTTCTGGGGTCCTTGCCAAGGTATTAAATGAGGCCTAATCATATTATGGAGGTTAATCTGCTTTACTCAAAGTCCACTGATTCAAATGTTAATCTCATCCAAAAAGACACCTTCATAGAAAAATCCGGAATAATATTTGACCAAATATTTGGGCACTTTGGTCCAGCCAAATTAACACATAAAATTAACCATCATAGTGGGGCAGAATAGATGAGCAGCCCACAAGAGTAATGTTCTCCTTGTACTATCAGAAGAACCAAGGATGGATGAATGATCAGGAAGCTGGAGGAAGGTGCTCCAATAAGAAGCCATTACCTTATCCAATTTCCAGACCTGAGCCAGTTTTTAGGCCTGAAACCACTAAAAGGAAAAATAGAAGGATCCTAAAACACCCTAACAGATGTACATGGTAATGATTCCGCAAATACTCCCTCAAAGGGATCTATAGACACTTAATTGGTTGACTGAACACTGGGGAAAGGGGAATGCCCAATATTTTGAGATTGTTGGACAGAAGGTCTGAGCTGATATTGATTTACCTCATCGATGACATCAAGCCAGAGACCAAAAACATCATCATGACCCCTTTTTAGTGTAGGCATATTTAGGTGTCTTAGACCATTCATGCTGCTGTAACAAAATACCGTAGACTGGGTGGCTTATAAACAACAGAAATTTATTTCTTAGAGTTCTGGAGGCTGAGAAGTCCAAGATCAAGTTGGAGGCAGATTTTGGTGTCTGTTGAAGGCCCACATTCTGATTCATTGATGGTGTCTTCTTGCTGGGTCCTCACTTGGCAGAAGGAGCAAGCAAGCTTCTGTGGGCTTCTTTGGTAAGGGCACTAATTTCATTCATGAGGGGTCTGCCCTCATGATCTCATCACCTCCCAAAGGCCCCACCTCTGAATACCATCATTTTGGGGATACAGTTTCAAAACTTGAATTCTGGGGGGACACACACTTTCCAACCATAGCAATAAATGAAATAACAAATAGAATGTAATGGGCCATGGTCCCACTCACAGTGGGTCCACTGGGGCCATGGACATTTCCCCTGTTCCTGAATGCATAATTAGGAAAGATATGCTGTTGATTAGTGCGACCCCAGATTAGCCTGTGGGATAAGAAATATCATAATGGAGACAGTGAAGTACAAATGTCCGAAACTTCCGCCCAAATAGTGAATTGAAGTCAATATTGAATCCCAAGATGATGGGAGAAATTCCTGGCATGCTACTGGGCCCTGATCAAGTGTCTGACCATGGGACCCCATGTGTCCAGAACTGCTCATCATCAGCTTGGTTATGTGACTCACCCAGTCATATGGTTGAGAGGACCCAGCAGCAATCTACCCAGGTTGAGCACAATTAGGACAAGAATGCACGTGCACGCCCATGTGTCATCCACCACTGTTGCATCAGCTCCCCTCCCACACACCTATTGCTGCATGAGATAGTTCTTAAAACCAGCTCTCAGAGGAGGAGAAAACCCAGACTTCGTTCACAGGTAGATCTGCTTGGTATGTGAGTGAAAGCTGAACATAGATGCAACTGTACTACAACCTGACTCACAACTGGTCTAGAAAGAGAATGGTGAAAGAAAATGCTTCCAATAGGCAGGGATTTTAGTGATGTACCTGATCATCTACTTTGTGTAGATAGAGAAGTGGCCTCAAGTTAGAATATAATCTGACTCACAGGCAGTGGTGAATGGCCTGGCCAGCTTGTCGGAAGCTTGTCAGAAGAAATATTAGAATGTAGGGACAGGTATTCTGGGATAGAAGCATATGGATAAATATATCGAAGTGGGTGCAAAGACTGAAGATCTTTAATATAGCATGTTTATTCTCACCAGAGAGCATCTTCTACAGTAGAAGCATTAAAAACAGTCAGATACATGCCAATGAGTAAATGAACAAAATGGTCTTAGTGGTAGAGATGGACACTGTAAATGGACACAACACTGTGGGCAACCACTTACCAAGACTGATTTAACTGTGCCTGCTGCTACTGAATGTCCAATCTGACTGCACCAGGGATCAATATTCAGTCATTGATATGGTCCTATCCATCAAGGAGACCAACCATCTACTTGGTGACAAATTGACTACATTGAGTCCCTTCCACTTAGGAAGGGCTAGTGATCCATTCTGAAAGGAATAGATAGACACATAGTCTGCATATAGATTTGCATCCCATATCCTAAGACCCTTACTCAGCCCCATGACCTGAGAGCTTTTGGGGCATTTGATCTGCTGGCATAAAATCCACATAACATCACATTAGAGCAGGGGCCCACTTTATAGCAAAGGAGATGAGAGAATGGGTTTCTTAATCATGGGATCCACTGGTCATATCACCTACTACAGAAGCTCCCAGCCTGATAGGACATAGAAACTCCCTATTTAATACTGAATTGGAGTCCCAGCTCAGGCACTTTAAGAAGATGAGGCCGATCCTCTGTGATGCAGTGTTTACTTTGATCAAAGTCTTTTATATGTATGTATTCCCCGAGAGAAAGAATACACGGGTCTGGGAATCAAAGGACGAAAGCAGGAGTTGCCCAGTGGCTCAGTGTTTTTAAAATGCGCCTAGAGGTTGATCTGAAGGTAGCGAGTGATCTCAATGAATTGTACAGTTACAGATTGAACTCCTTGTTCTATCCTTTCCCCTTCTCACTACTGCATTTGACCAGATTTAAAAAATAAAATAGGCCGGGTGTGGTGGCTCACGCCTGTAATCCCAGCACTTTGGGAGGCCGAGGCGGGTGGATCACAAGGTCAGGAGACTGAGACCATCCTGGCTAACATGGTGAAACACCTTCTCTACTAAAAATACAAAAATACAAAAAAAAAAAAAAAAAATTAGCCGGGCATGGTGGCAGGCACCTGTAGTCCCAGCTACTCAGGAGGCTGAGGCAGGAGAATGGTGTGAACCCGGGAGGCAGAGCTTGCAGTGAGCTGAGATCGCACCACTGCACTCCAGCCTGGGCAACAGAGCAATACTCCGTCTGAAAAAATAATAATAATAAAATAAAATAAATTTTGGTGCCTAGAACTGTGCACAATATTCCAGCTCTTGTGTGGAGCACAAGGGACCCCATGTTCTGTACTCCAAACAATACAGTTATCTTCTCAGAGTCTGTTCTCATGTTGAGCTTGAGGCCAATTTTCTTTCTATGAACTGGTATCAAGACATGTAACCCCATCCTGTACTTATTTTTAATTAAAAAATGTATATTTATCCATAGGAAATTCCTCCTTGATGCTTCAGTCTCTTGTTTGTGACATCTTTTGTGTTTGCTATTCTACTTAGTTTTGTGTTATTCTCGAATGTGACAAACAGGTCTTCCCTACATATTTATCAAAAATCATGGCTAATATTGAATAAGATATGAGCAATGCCTAATATTCATGGCATGCCACTGGGGACCCCCCTGCAGAGGTCCCTCTGTGTGCCACAGAACATCTGGAATATTGTGCTGAGTTTTGACACTCCATTTTAAGAACACTGATCCACTGGAGTAGGCTTGGTAGATGGCAGGTAGGACACGAGGGAACCTGGAAATCACACCATTTAAAGAGAGATGGAAGGAACAGGGACCAGAACCTAGAGAATACAGAACCAAGGGAAACAGGGTGGTTATCCTTGAATATTTGGAGGCCTTTAGGTAGAAAAGAGAGTAACTTGTATTTTGCTCCAGATGACAGAATTAGGAACAATATTGCTTGGTGATAAAGTGTGATGGAATACAGTCACATAACCCCAAAATATGGCCCCTTTGCATACTGAGTATTTAAAGCTGGAGGAAACTGTAAAAAGCTCAGAAGCAGAAAGGTCTCTCTGAATTTATCCCACTCCCTCTCTTTCAAAGACCCTCATGTGACCAGTGTCCTGCCTTATGCACGAAGGGAAGGCAAGTTATACAGAGAGGCTGAGAAGCATCTGAACAAACAGACCTGGCTAAGGTCCCCCCAGTTTATTACCATTAGGTCAGACCCCCTTTTTTCCCAGTCATACCTCCACATGACTGTCCCTTCCTTGCCAAACCTAAACATAAAAATTCATTATTTTCTTAAGGTCTTTGGGTCTTCGTTTCCAAAGGCTCTCATGTTTTTCATTTTTTAATCTGTCTTTTGTTAAAGGTATATCAGCCATGAACCTTGTGATGGGCAGGAAAATATTTTGCTTTTCCTCCCCTACAAATTCCAAAGAACAACCCTGCCACAGAACTGTCCCATAGACTGGTATTGTTCACAGGCCACTTAGAAAGGTATAATGTAGGAGTAGGACATTGGATTTGATCCCTTCCTTCCTTCCTTCCTTCCTTCCTTCCTTCCTTCCTTCCTTCCTTCCTTCCTTCCTTCC
>NC_045437.1:53879757-53991874 GCF_002776525.5 Piliocolobus tephrosceles | reverse complement strand
TCCTTCCTTCCTTCCTTCCTTCCTTCCTTCCTTCCTTCCTTCCTTCCACAGAGTCTTGCTGTGTCGCCCAGGCTGGAGTGCAGTCGTGCAATCTTGGCTCACTGTAGCCTTGACTTCCTGGGCTCCAGCAGTCCCCCTACCTCATCCTCCTGTGTAGCTGGAACTGTGGGTGCACACTGCCACATCCGGCTAATTTCTCTTATTTATTTATTTATTTATTTATTTATTTATTTATTTATTTATTTATTTTTTGTAGAGACGAAGTTTCGCCATGTTTCTCAGGCTGGTCTTGAGCTCCTGGGCTCAAGCCATCTGCCTCCCTCAGCCTCCCAAAGTGCTAGACATGAGCCACCGCACCTGGCCTAGATTTGATATTCTTTCTGTAAACTGTTTCCACTCTAACATTCTATGATTTTCTTCTATCAAAATCTGCTCTCAAATCTTTTATTCAGACTCAGGCATAAATAACAGATGATAAATCTGTAGCCTCCCCAGTCCCCTGGTAGCTAAATTTTAAAGAGTTAAAGACATACTGAGGATATAATTTGCTAGCTTCTGGTGTGAGGCATTTTAGCCTATGGTTGGAGTGAGCCTGGGAAGGTCCAGAGCCCTTTCCCCTGCCTTGTGGACACAGCGGCTTTCTTTCCCCCATGAAGCTCAGAGCCCTTTGCTTTCCTGGCACAAGGAAAAATTCTGCAAGAATAATGTATTTGTTGTTAAATCCACTCTTCCGGCAAAGGCTGTCATTGCTTCCCATGGAACATCTTTGCATCACAAAAGCATCAGCCTCCTTTTAAAATGAATGAATGAATGGACCAAAATGTCAATGCTTTCATTTCTTTTGATCAAAAGCCATGCTTACAGTAATAAAAGACAAACCAGGGTAACTGAGTATACATGAAAGAGAAAGGAAGTACCTAGTAAAGCTTACATTATAAAAGCTCCTTTGGCTGACAGATATGCCTGTCTGGATACGAAATTGCCATTTCAGAGCCATACAATTTATGTAAACAGTAGCCACTAACACATTTTATCTTGGTCATGTGCCCAATCTGAAAAGAAAAAACTTGAGATTCTCCTTGAGAAGAACTTCCTGCTGGAGCTTTCTGGAGGATTTCGCATGAGACTGCACATGCGGCCACCTCTTTAGGTGGTGGACACTTTAGATGTAATCATCATGACCACTATCTGAGCGCCCCTGGAGTCTGGGCTCAGGACCCCCTCCCTAGCCCCTCGGGCTTGCTGCCACCTCCTGAACAATGAGTCTGACAGCTGTCTCCATGCAGTCTTGCAGCATCCAGCTTGACTGGGAATGATTAGCCCATCCTGACGAAGCTCTTCCCCCACTGAGACACGCTGGCAGTGCTTTCCTTTGGAGACAGCCCGTGTATGCTCCTGGCGTGGCATTTGCTGTTCTCGTAGATGTCTGGGGAGCTTGGCCAGAACCATCCAGGCCAGCAGTTTACAGCAGCGCTTCAGAACAGATGTGTGGTTTTTTGGGAACTGGGGGGATGGGAGGGGGGTTAGGGGTTGTCTATACTTAGTATAATTCCATGCAGGGGTGAGAAAACAGTAGGTGGAGTGAGGAGGTTGGGAAAGAAGTGGGATAAAGATGAATCCCAAGCAGTGAGAGTGTCTGGGGCTCTCTCACTGCTCTCACTGTTCACACCCTCACAGGCCTTCAGAGGACCTGCTAGAGTCAGCTTCACTGCAGTTTCCCAGTGGCCCTTTGACAGTCTACAAACCAGCTGGAAAGCAAAGACCACCATCAAGAAAAGGCCCTGAGCAGCAAACAGAGCCCCACCATCCATACAGAGGTCAGCCTGAAGGAAAGCTACAGCCAGAGGCTCCAGCTACCGGGTCTCAGAGCTACAGGCACTTTTACACAGGGGCAGACAGAGATAAGGTGGGAGCTGATGTATTATGCCTGGAAGGTACCAAGGAAATGATAATGGATGTTTCTATTTGACACTTTGTTGTGTTTTTCTTTTTAAAAGATTTGAAATCATTCGGGACAATTTCTTATTTCTAGCAACAGAGTGATCTGAACCACTGATTTGCTTGGAAATCAAGAGATTCTGTTTATGGATCTGTACTTTGGTCTAACAACTCTGTTTCACACTATGGGCGGGCTTTAGCAGTGTAGTTTCCAGATAGTATCTGAAATTAAAAAAAAAAAAGGGAGCAGGGGGAGAGAGAAAATAATTTGGGAGTAATCTGAGCCTCTCGTAAACAGATAAGATCCAAGAAACCTCAGTCCCAAATGACATGAAGAGCAACTTGTACATTCATTTACTGACTCCAAAATGGTCTCATTCTTACTGAATCGGTTTTTGTGCTGTTTCTTTTAAAACCTAACCCCCTTAACTGTTAGCAGCGTATTTTTAAACAACATTAGAGTGCCCTTTTCTAATTGGTAAAAAGCAATCATCATGAGGATGAGTCACACTCCAGGACCCAGACATCCCCTCAGTGTCCAGTTTCCTCCAGAAACACTTAGGTACGAAAGTGGGTCAGAAGTGCCCATCATCCCAGGCATATTCCTTCTTGAATGTTTAAACCAACATTGTTTTGTACTTATAAGGAATTGTTATACTAATCATTTTTTTGCCAAATTGGCCATAATATAATCCACCTACCACTGACCAACTACAGAAGAAAAATTAAACAAAAGTTTTGCTGTTGTTATCCTTTTTTTTCCTAGGGGTTGAGCTTCTGAAGCCAGGAGGTCACTTGGATTATGTATACAACCTTGGTAATTGCATTCCTACATTCTACAAAATGCCACAGCACTCACTACAGTCCAAAATAGCTGTTGCAAACAATGACAATTACTGCCCAGACATTTTCAAACACAGCAGGTTACTGGCTGAAGCTGTGATGGAAACCCTAAAAAATATATAAATATTTTGAAATGCTCTGTAAATCAAACTGATGCCCCAGACACAGAGTGGATTGTCTCGAAGCAAACTGAAGTCATTTGGAGGCTGTGAGGCTTTGTTGAAGGGTGTTAGAAAATGTTGAGCTTGTTAATATTAGGCCCAAATGTCATAATTAAATGATTTTTAAGTTTTCTTTCTCTCCAGAAATAGAGATCTCAGTTTTGTCTGATCACCCTCACTCTATAAAGGCCCCTACTCCGTTGGAAAAAAGATGGCAAACCCTTGAATTTCCCCACTACTTTCATATGTTCAGTAATTCCAGCATCCGATGAGTGCTATTGGGTGACTTTGAGAAGTGTTTATGGAAGGGAGATCTGAGGCCACTGCCTGTGGCGATCTGAGAGGCCTTGAGGATAAGCAGTCGGGGCCAGAGAGCAGCAATAATGGCTGCCAAGGGGCCAGAGCCACAAGGAATTTTGCTTAAACATTCCAGCAGCTTCTGCCCCTCTGGGCCAGCCTGTGGAGGTTCAGCTTGCAGAGTCAGGGGGCTTTCTGTCTGTTCGGGCTGATTTTCCCCTGGTGACTTTTGGAGGGAGGCTTCTGTGTCTATTGGGGTTGAAGGGTAAGGTAAGAAATCTGACACTAATATAATCCCACCGCTAGGGGCCAACCTGCCAGAAGGGCAAGTCTCATCCTGGGACATGAAAGAACCTGCTTCAGACACCCACAGCGGGCAGGCCTCCCTCCACTACCCTAAGCGAATGGGAAATTAGAATTAAATCCGGGACACAGGGCTGTCTCCTCCAGGGAGGAGTGCACCTAGGGTGAGTCTAGGGAGAGTTTCTTGTCCTAATGAGTATACTTGGATTTTAGATAAATCTCTGAATTCAGGTAAGTAATTTCCTTTAAATGCTGCAAATTATTAAAATGAAAACAATCCACCTATATTCTAATTTATTAAGAAATGTTTGTGCCAGGTATTGACACAGAGGAGATAGCTATTAAATAAGGATAAGCTGAGTAATAAATTCCCATTGTAATTGAGTATAGCATTAATTTATTTACATGATTTACTGGCTTTTTATTTTTCATATGACATGTCCAATGCATTGTTTTCAGTTCCCCAGTAAATAAACTGCAGGGAGAATGTTACTATTATGCAGTAATCAGGAGGTGATGGCGGAGTGGGGGGGCGCAGTTAGTGCAGATGACATCTTCTTGGTTTTTCACTCCCTTCTTTTTTTTTTTTTTTTTTTTTTTGAGATGGAGTCTTGCTCTCTTGCCCAGGCTGGAGTGCAGTGGCACTCCACTCAGCTCACTACAAGCTCCACCTCCCGGGTTCAAGCGATTCTCCTGCCTCAGCCTCCCAATTAGCTGGGACTACAGCCGTGCACCACCACACCTGGCTAATTTTTGTTTTTTTGTTTTTTTTTTTATAGAGACGGGCTTTCACTACGTTGGCCAGGCTGGTCTCAAACTCCTGACCTCAAATGATCTGCCCCCTTGGCCTCCCAAAGTTTGGGAATTACAGGCATGAGCCACTGCACCCAGCCCGTTTTTCAATCTCTGAAGCGACCTCACGAAGCTACTTCTTCGCCCTCTGTGTTCATGCCCCATGGTGGGAACTCACTGCTTAGAAACTGCCTGCTTCTTGTCACATCACTCTTATAAATCCTGGGCAGGACTCTTTCAGTTGCTTGCAACATGGATCCAACTTGGCTTTGCCAGAAGAATGAAATTCACAGGTCATGCAGTGAACAATAGCAAGGGATAAGGTATACATTCCCTGAGAGTCCCGGCCTCTTGGGTCATAGGCCCACTGTGTGGCACTGCTACTAGAAGAGGTAGAAAACCCGTAAGAACTATGTAATGTTGGGACAACAACAATGTAGTTTGTTTCAGATGAAAAATATGTCCCTGTGGTTTATCCCTCTGGAATAATACATGACAAGCTTAATTTCTCTCTAACTTGAAAATCTTTAAGATACCTAAAGACAGGTATAAAGATTAAGAAGTTATCTTAGGACTGCTATAACAAAATACCATAAACTTGGTGTCTTTAAAGCAACATAAATGTATTTCTCACAGTTCTGGAGGCTGGGAAGTCCAAGATCACCAAGGCACCAACAGATTCTGGCGAGGGCCCTCTTGCTAGATGGCAATCCTTTCTGTGTCCTCACAAAGCGAAAGAGGGCAAATAAACTGCTTCAGGCATTTTTTTAAAAAGCATGAATCCCATCTATGAGAGTGGACCTAATTGTCTCTCAAAGGCTCTACCTCTTAATACCATCACATTGAGGATTAGGTCTCCACATAGGGGCTGGAGCCGTGGATCCATAAGCATTCAGACTGCGGCAAAGACATCTTCATGCCACATATTCTCTGATCCAAGACCTTGTTCTCGAATGTTGTTTCCTTACCATGGTATTTTTATGTGTTCATTCCCTAGTTTATCTGTGTCCATTACTCTGGAGTTTCGAACACAGTCTCCAAATATAGCACGAGGCTGGGCCTGGTGGCTCACACCTATAATCCCAGCACTTTGGGAGGCCAAGGTGGGCAGGTTACTTGAGCTCAGGAGTTCGAAACCAGCCTGGGCAACAATAACAAGACCTTATTAAAAACTAAAAAAAAATTAACCAAGCATGGTGGTACACACCTGTATTCCCAGCTCCTCAGGAGGCTGAGATTGCAGGATTGATTGAACCTGGGAGATGAAGGCTACAGTGAGCTATGATCATGCCACTGCACTCCAGCCTGGCTGACAGAGCAAGGCCCTGTTTCAAAACAAACAAGCAAAATCAAATCTAGCATGAGTGAAGAGTTGAGAAGTACTGCATTGCTGGAAAGGAAATGTCTAGGTTTCCTCTCTTAGCATTTTTCTAATATTTATATGTATTTGGAAAATACCTATTCCTGGAAGTATTTTGAAGTGTACATCCATCTGTCTGTAATTACCATACAGAAGAGAAGACCTCATTAACATTGCCTTTCTTGTGCAATAAACACTATTTTATGACAGAATATATACACATATTCTGAAAAATATACTACTTAGAAGAGATGGAGCCCCCACCATTTCCTGAATAAATAGATTATTTAATTGTCAGGAAGATTAGTGAGAGGTCTCAGCAGTTTGTTTTCATTGTTTTGCTCTCCTTTACTAAACTACAGTATTTGCCCTGCACATGACTTATGTCCTATCTTGATGTTTTAATTCAAGGACCATATACTGACCTTTAATTCAAGGACCATATACTGACTGCACACAATGGAGTGACCATTGTGTGCAAGATATTGTGTCAAACACATTTCAGTGTTGTCTTTAAGTGATAGTTTGAGGAGCTTCTGCTTTACTGGCTGTGAACTGTCCCCACTGCTTATGAGATGAAGGCTAAGATTTTTCATCTGACCTGCAAGGTTCTTGATGGTTAGCTAAGGTTATTAGAATTGCAAATAGAAGTGAACTCAAATCTAGTGTGAGTTTAAAAAAGAGAACGTGGTATAAGAATTTAGGAGGGTCTCATGGAATAGCAGTGAAAGAGCCACGATTCACCAGGGACTGGACTCAGACTCTGTGATGCTGTCTGCAACAAAGGCAGCCAGTCTCTCTGTGAGGGCAGACAGACTCTCTTCTTTGGCTGTCTCTCTGTGGCTGCTTTCTTCCTGTTTATTTTTTTATTAATTTTTTTGAGACAGGGTCTCGCTGTGTTGCTGAGGCTGGAGTGCAGTGGTACGATCATGCCTCAGTGCAGTCTTGCCCTCCCAGGCTCAAATGATCCTCCCACCTCAGCCTCCCACGTAGCTGGAACCACAGGCATGCACCATCACGCCCTGCTAATTTTTTGTTTGTTTGTTTGTTTGTTTTTTGTAGAGCCAGGGTCTTGCTTTGTTGCCTAGGCTGGTCTTGAGCTCCTGGACTCAAGTGATCCTCCCCTCTTGGCCTTCCAAAGTGCTGGAATTACAGGCATGAGCCACTGCATCTGGCCTCCTCTCTATTTAGATCAGCATTCTCTGTGCCTCCACACACATGGCAGATGTCCACCCCACAGAGCACAAGTGTATGTGTCCTGCAGGTGCGGCCATACACATAGATGAGCTGCATCCTTGAATCCCAATTTCACATTTCCAGGGAAATTCCACTGGCTCATCTACACCAGGGTTCCACACGATCAGCTGCGGGTGGAGTGGAAGGCCAAGTCCCTACATTGACTTGGATGGTCGGACAGGACCACCTTGAGATCTACAAGAAGCCCGGGTAATGGTGGAATATCCCTGGGGCACCCACAACCTTACATCTGACACATAGAATGTCATTCGAGCCTCAAGTCAACACACAGGGTAGGGAAGTATGAACTCCAGTTTACCTAGAGGGAACTGAAGCCAGTACAGACAGGTTGCAGAAGCAGGGGTAGGACTCAGCTCTTATGATCCCTCATCCAGTGCTCTCTCTGCCAGTTTCACCTTGGCCTTCTGGTTAACCGTGCTTGGAAGATTCTTCTCAAGACAGGGCCATTGTGCTTCCGAGGGGACTGCAGCCAGGTTTCAGAGGCACAGGACTTGGAATATATTCTTGTGTAATATTCCAAGGAACAGATGTAAACAACTGTGATCATCCCAGAGCAATACCATCCAAACCCATCTCCCTGGAGGACTGTCCCCATCAACAACAATCTTGTCATTTTGGCCAGCTGGTGCGCCACATTCAACATGCCATGTCTCTAAGGACTGACAACTCCTCCTGGCTTTGTATTTTACCCTCTTTGCTGGCTTCTAGTGAGTTTTTAAAAAACTGAGTATTTTGCCTCTTTGGTTAAACTAGTTGGCTTCTATTTCATTTTTTAAAAAAATAATTCAATGTATTGATTTTTCCTTTTACTGATGATCTCCTTGGCAACCATGCTTGTAGAGAAGCCATTTAGTTTTTGGGTTAAGTTGGACTAGGCGTTTCAAACTGTCCCAGACTAGCAGCCCCTGTGGGCACTTCCAGGGATTCTGAGCCATGCGCTCATTTTCAGAGATGGGGCTGGGCCAAGCCAGCCAAGTGTGGAACCTGTTGTTCCCATCTGTGTTAGCCAGTGCCTCAAATGGCCAACTGAGCACTGAGGGGTGAGTCTCTCCCATTGGCAGGCTCGGCATTGTCTGTGGGGCCCACTGGGGACAGCAGAGGTGTCTAGTGTCTATCTGCTCCCTCCAGCAGAGGACACTGGGCGAGGGGAGCCACACTCACCTCCTGCTTGGCTGTTTCCCTGCTCCATTTTGGAAAGGTCTCCATTTCACATTGCCAATCATTTGCCAACTTAAGTTCCAAGCCAAAGCCATATTGGGCCTTTGAATTTTTTGGATGTTTGGCAGGTGACATTTGTATCAGAAGAATCCCGTGGAAGAGGCAATAGGCCTGAAACATGTGTCTCTTGGTTGCAAGGCAGGAAACCTAGTTCTGGGGCTATTTGCACCCTACGACCATGGAAAAACTGACTTACACCTCCATAACTCAATCTCTTCTCCTCAAAGATGGGGATGATGTGGTCAGTCAGAACTCTCTGAGGCCACTGGACACATTCAGGAACTGTGTTCAAGAGTACCTTGGCCTGTGGGATAAAAAGCTCTCTGATCATAAACAAGCATGATTACTTATCATTTTGTTACCAGGTTTCTCAACCACGCCAGACTTGGACTGCTGGCTGAATCCCATTTCTCTCCTCTTGGACCGAGTGTCTAAACTATTCAGATCCAGTGTGTCCTTCCCTCCCAACAGCCTGCCAGGTCTCCAGTGATATTTATTGACCAGCCTGGTGCACGGGGCACACCATTGGCAGCTTAGACTAAAAACTCCCCCAGCACAGATTGTTTCTCACTCTGTGTTTAGCACAGTAACCAGAAATTAGCAATCAGAAATAAGTTGAGATCATCATGTTGGACTGTTTTCTGTCTAGCAAGTGTGTGCATCCTGGTCTCTGCCACAGGCTCTCCTAGGAAAAACCCACTCTCATTCCTCTGTCTGTTCCATAGCCCAGGGGACAGCAGCCTGCATTTTGTGGGCTGCAGCGGCTCTCATGACTGTACCTATTTTGGTCAGACACTGAGGGAACAGGCAAGAATTCCTATAGAGTTACACAGGGGAAGAAAGGATCTGCCCCACATTTAGCAACTTACATATCTCAAGTGAGACGAGGAGAAAAATTCTGAAGATTGGAATAGAAAAGAAAACTAAGAATAATGGAGAATGTATTCACACGGGCTAAAGACAAAAGTTCAGACACCAGCCTATGGTCAAAGAGTATTCCCCTCCACTCTGAGTCTGGGCACCCTCCCCTATCCGGAGCAATGGCCTGTCCCTTCTGATGCTCTGGCAAGAGCTCCAGGATTTTCCCATAGGCTATGGGGATGGACATTTTTAATTTCTCTACACAAATTTGGAAGAAGAAGATTTCACCACAGAATCTCAGAATAGCCACCCTCAGCTAGGACCTTATTCACAAGATAGGGAAGCCAGGCATGTGATGGAAAAGAACACTCTATTTAGGGCAAATACTTTCCAGAACCATTCCTCCTACTGAGCAAAGTGAGGCTGAGGGTTATGGACAGAAGAGAAGGCAGGGGATGCACTAAAATGAGCATCCAAAATGGAAACCATCTAAGCAGTGCCTATTTGGGAGAAGCTGATTTCATGGCAGAGGGAAAAAAGAAAGAGTCAACCACCAATGGCCAGGATACAGAGTATATCACATTTGCTCACATTCCACTGACTGAACACAAGTAGGATGGCCAGGCCAAAGTCAGTGGGGCAGGGAAATAGACTCTTCCATAGCAGGAGCCACTGTAAAGCACATGGCAATGGGCAAGGATGAGGAAGGCAGGGAGCAGCTGGGAGCAACCATGCATCCCATCGCAGGCCTGTATCGTGACTCCATGCACATATGCAGCTGGGAAATCCCTTTTCTGTGGACATGGAAGCTTTTCCCCAATCTGCACAGTGCGTTTGGAGATGGCAAGTCCTTGTGGCTTGTCTTTCTGTCTTTTTTGTGTGTGGTGCCACATACATAACGTAAAATTTACCCTTTTAACCATTTTTAAAAATTTTGAGACAGAGTCTCACTCTGTCACTCAGTCTGGAGGGCAGTGGCTCACCTCCACCCCTTTTCAAGCGATTCTCCTGCCTCAGTCTCCCGAGAAGCTGAGATTATAGGCGTGCACCACCATGCCCAGCTAACTTTTGTATTTTTAGTAGAGATGGGGTTTCGTGCCATGTTGGCCAGGCTGGTCTTGAACTCCTGACCTCAAGTGATCCACCCGCCTTAGCCTTCCAAAGTGCTGGGATTATAGGTGTGAGCCACCATGACTGGCCATTTTAACCATTTTTAAACATGGAGCTCAGTAACATTAAATACATTCACACTGTTGTACAACCATCATCACCATCCAACACCAGAACTTTTTTATCCTCTCAAACTGTATACCCATTAAGCACTCGTGTCCCTTTCCCCCTGGCCCCTAGTCCCTGGCAGCCACCATTCTACTTTCTGGCTGTATGAATTTGACTGCTCTGGATAGCTCATGTATGTGTAGCATTTCTTTCCTTTTAAAGACTGAATAACATTCCATTATATATGTTATATATATATATGCCTATTATATATATAATTCTGTTATATATATCACATATATATTATATATACAACATTTTGTTTATCCATTTTTCTGTTGATAGACACATGGGCTGCCCCGCCTTTTGCCCTTGTGAATAATGCTGTGAACACGAACATGTAGATATCTTTTCAGGCCTCTGCTTTCAATTCTCTTGGGTATATACACAGAAGTGGGATTACTGGATCACATGGTAATTCTGTGTTTAATTTTTCATGAGAAAGGCCCTTACTGTTTGTCATAGATTGTGTCTTTTCTTGTCTCTGAAGCACAGCAGGCAGGGACTTCTGCTTGTGATAATTTTTTCTTGTTTTTGCCAGAGCCACCTATGCAGTCCCTCAGTCTGCTTCTTCCCCCATTTGAGTGCATTAATGAGAATGTTCAGGAATCTGTTGATTCATCTTTCCTAAGTGCCATTTTTTAATACTGACAGCAGAAGGCTATTCTGTGTCTCTTGGTTGTTTACTGCTGGTGATTTGGGGTTGGGGGGGTCTTTTTATTGTTTTTGTTTGTTTGTTATATTTTCTTAAGTTGTGGGGAAGATAAATTCTACATTATTGTTTCATTCTGTCGTCTTATCCGGGAAATCTGTTTCTTCAGTTTTTGCTTAATATTATAATGTATCTTCTATCCAATTTCAGTGATGGTGCAAGTCATGGAAGAGACAGCTACTGCAGGCTAAAATGCTGTTATAAAATCACTGTGGGTTATGGCACTTTCCACAGCTCTTCAAGATACTAAAAAGTTCCTTTTAATTACACCAATAACTCTAACTAGGAACTGTTATACTTTCTTTTATGTAGCAAAGGAAGGCTGATACTGAGGGTTTGAATATCTTTGTTTTCATGAATATTCAATAAGATACTTAATAAAGAAAATAATTGTTAATAAGCAATTGGGGATGAAATGATAGGAAATTTTTCAAGATTTTCTCAACAGAGCTGTGATATCATCTGGCTAGGCTTCTTCAGGCTCCCTTGAAATGCAGGAAGACTGATAGTTATTTTTTATAAATCTTTGCTCTAAACTTGGATGAGGTTAAATAAAACATGTCTTATGTTGCGGATAGATGCTCAGCAGGCACTGCAGGCCTCCGCATGGGAAGTTCTAATTGATTCACTCCTAAATATTGGGTTGCTAGCCCCAGATGAGCCTTTTCCAGACCTGATGTGATCTCTTGGTCTCTACTAACAGCCATTCCTGGCTTCTGTTTGCAGAGGCAGCTTCCAATACAGAGGCAAAAATACTGCAGATCTTCTCAGCCTCCCTCATGCTAGGGTGTAGGCATATGGCTTGGCCCTGGACACTGTGTCCTGATGGTAAATTTACTGGGGTTTCTGGAAACACTATTTGTCCTGGATAGAAAGTGACACACATGCAGAAACAGCCTCTCCTCTTTACTAGCCACAGCCTCTTCTGCATGTGTCCTTGGCATTGCTGCTGCCATTGTGCAGAGGATGGGAGCCAGTGCAGATGATGGAAGCCACACATGGGGGTCGGTGGGGGAGATGGAAGAGGAGCACTTGGCAACTTGCAGAAAAGGGACCTGTTTTAGTGTCTAGGTCACTTGTTCAGTCTTCTACTTTTGCAGCTAAAATCCTTATTTGAAAAAGATGTTAAATAGAAAAATAAGGGCAATGTAGTAGCTTCTACTAAAACAAAAATGTATATACTTTGTGATGTTATTATAATGTACTTTCTTTTAGAAATGTAACTTTTGTGGTAATAATAAATGAAAGATTTTATCTTAAATGCCCTTACTTGGCAGAGCAAAACGTTAGCAACCCTACGTTAGTCTCCAAAGTATTTTTGAAATTTTACTGATCCATGAAATCTGAAAGTCTGGGAACCACTGCTCTAACTCAAGAAAAACTCATTCTTGGACTAGGACTCAGATTGGTTTGTAGCCCAGCAGCTCTCCTGTCTGGCCACTCTTTTACATGAAAGGCTTGTGATTCTGACTCCTGCCCTTCATTCGGTTTCCTGCTTAGAAAGAAGGAAAAAAAGAGGAAAGAGTCGTTCACTGAGCTGTAACTTTTTAAACTGAGATATCAATAAACCCTTGTGTGCCCTCATACACTCTCACACTCTCTCTCGATACACACAGACACAGACGTGCACACACTTTTCAACTTGCTGACTGTAAGGAAAAATAGAGCTGAGGGCATCTGCATCAACAAAGCAGTTGCACCAAGGCAACACTGTCTTATGCAGCTAAGGCTCCATCCAGCCATGACCCAAAAGGCCAAAGAAGGAAGATTTGTTTTCTTCATGAGCTACTTATTTTTATAACACTCTTCTGGGCCCAAGAAGCAGAGGATGATGTTGGATGTTTGTCTTCCTGAGTATGATTTGCACTGGAAAACAAGACAGACACTGGTGGTAGAAAGGTTTTCTTATAAGTCTTGATCCTCTGCAGTCCTGCTGGGCTGGGACTTGCCAGTGGATGAATGCCTCAATCTCTTAGCCTCAGTTTCCTCTTCTATAAAATAAATGATGATGATGATAAGATAATGGACAAAAAGCACCTACTATTCTGTCTGGAATATAGTATATACCAGGTGCTCATTAGGTGGTATATACAACTACTATTACTTTCCCTAAGTTTGGTGACAGTAGTTTAAAAAAGAGCAAACTCAATTCTACAACAAAAATATGAATTAACAGTAGTGTAGTTTAAGAATCCTTAGCTTCTTTGGGAGGCCGAGATGGGCAGATCACGAGGTTAGGAGATTGAGACCATCCTGGCTAACACAGTGAAACCTCATCTCCACTAAAAAATACAAGAAACTAGCCGGGCAAGGTGGCGGGCACCTGTAGTCCCAGCTACCCGGGAGGCTGAGGCAGGAGAATGGTGTAAACCCAGGAGGCGGAACTTGCAGTGAGCTGAGATCCGGCCACTGCACTCAAGCCTGGGCAACAGAGCGAGACTCCATCTCAAAAAAAAAAAAAAAAAAAAAAGGAATCCTTAGCTTGCAGGAACACATTTCAAAGTATTTCATGATGAAATGATATAATGATGGCCTAAATAATCCAGGGTAAGGCAGTATGGTTGGAAACAAGATTGATCACGTGTTGATTGCAGACACTGGGTGAAGAAGGAGTAGTCATTAAATGATTCCCTCTATTTTTGCATCTGTTTGATAATTTCCAAAATAAATAAAACAAAACAAAAATAAACAAGCAATAGTTGATAAGTTCTTGCTCAAAGCAAAGAACACCAAATTAAATATTTTTGGTGGTGTAGGAAACACCATTTGTTAGCATCCCATTCCCTCATAAAGGATATTGCTTTAACTAAATACATAACCTCTCACTCTTTCCTGCATTAGAACTCCTTGAAGGGACCCCATCTGTCTGTCTTATAGGGCTCTTCTCTTAATCAGTTATTGGCAATTGAATTATTGTGAAATTGATGGAAAAGATTGATCTGGGAGGTGGCACCAAGATGGCCAAATAGGAACAGCTCCAGACTCCAGTTCCCAGTGTGAGCGACACAGAAGATGAGTGATTTCTGCATTTCCAACTGAGGTACCAGGTTCATCTCACTGGAGCATGTCAGACAGTGGGTGCAGGACAGTGGGTGCAGTCCAATGAGCAAGAGCCAAAGCACCTGGGAAGCAAAAGCGGGAAGGGAACTTCCTTTCCTAGCCAAGGGAAACCATGACACACAACACCTGGAAAATTGGGTCACTCCCACCCTAATACTGCGCTTTACCAAGGGTCTTAGCAAACAGCACACCAGGAGATTATATCCCGCACCTGACTCGGAGGGTCCCACGCCCACAGAGATTCCCTCATTGCTAGCACAGCAGTCTGAGATCAAGCTGCAAGGTGGCAAGGAGGCTGGGGGAGGGGCGCCCACCATTGCTGAGGCTTAAATAGATAAACAAAGCAGCCGGGGAGCTCAAACTGGATGGATCCCACTGCAGCTTAAGGAGGCCTGCCTGCCTCTGTAGACTCCACCTCTGGGGACAGGGCATAGCCAAACAAAAGGCAGCAGAAACCTCTGCAGATGTAAATGTCCCTGTCTGACAGCTTTGAAGAGAGTAGTGGTTCTCCTAGCATAGAGTTTGAGATCTGAGAGCAGACAGACTGCCTGTTCAAGTGGGTTCCTGACCCCCGAGTAGCCTAGCTGGGAATCATCCCCCACTAGGGGCAGACTGACACCTCACACCTCACACAGCCAGGTACGCCTCTGAGATGAAGCTTCCAGAAGAATGATCAGACAGCAACATTTGCTGTTCAGCAATATTCACTCTTCTGCAGCCTCCACTGCTGATACCCAGGACACAGCGTCTGGAATGGGCCTCGAGCAAACTCCAACAGACCTGTAGCTGAGAGTCCTGACTGTTAGAAGGAAAACTAACAACCAGAAAGGACATCCACACCAAAACTCCATCTGTACGTCACCATCATCAAAGACCAGAGATAGATAAAACCACAAAGACGGGAAAAAAGCAGTGCAGAAAAGCTGAAAATTCTAAAAATCAGAGCACCTCTCCCTCTCCAAAGGAATGCAGCTCCTTGCCGGTAACTGACTCAATCAACTGGAAGAAAGGGTATCAATGATTGAAGATCAAATGAATGAAATGAAGTGAGAAGAAAAGTTTAGAGAAAAAAGAGTAAAAAAAAAATGAACAAAGCCTCCAAGAAATATGGAACTATATGAAAAGACCAAATCTACGTTTGATTGGTGTACCTGAAAGTGACGGGGAGAATGGACCCAAGTTGGAAAACACTCTGCAGGATATTATCCAGGAGAACTTCCCTAACCTAGCAAGACAGGCCAACATTCAAATTCAGGAAATACACAAAGACACTCCTTGAGAAGAGCAACTCCAAGACACAAAACTGTCAGATTCACCAAAGTTGAAATGAAGGAAAAAATATTAAGGGTAGCCAGAGAGAAAGGTCGGGTTACCCACAAAGGGAAGCCCATCAGACTATTAACAGCGGATCTCTCAGCAGAAACTCTCCAAGCCAGAGGAGAGTGGGGGCCAATATTCAACATTCTTAAAGAAAAGAATTTTCAACCCAGAATTTCATATCCAGCCAAACTAAGCTTCATAAGTGAAGGAGAAATAAAATCCTTTCTAGACAAGCAAATACTGAGAGATTTTGTCACCACCAGGCCTGCCCTGCAAGAGCTCCTGAAGGAAGCACTAAACATGGAAAGGAACAACTGGTACCAGCCACTGCAAAAACATGCCAAAATGTAAAGACCATCGGTGCTAGGAATAAATTGCATCAATTAACGAGCAAAATAACCGGCTAACATCATAATGACAGGATCAAGTTCACACATAACAATATTAACCTTAAATGTATATGGGCTAAATGCTCCGATTAAAAGACACCAAAAGATCACCAAATTGGATAGAGTCAAGACTCATCAGTTTGCTGTATTCAGGAGACCCATCTCATGTGCAGAGACACACATAGGCTCAAAATAAAGGGATGGAGGAAGATCCACCAAGCAAATGGAAAACAAAAAAAGGCAGGAGTTGCAATCCTAGTCTCTGATAAAACAGACTATAAATGAACAAAGATCAAAAGACACAAAGAAGGCCATTACATAATGGTAAAGGGATCAATTCAACAAGAAGACCTAACTATCCTAAATATGTATGCACCCAATACAGGAGCACCCAGATTCATAAAGCAAGTCCTTAGAGACTTACAAAGAGACTTAGATTCCCACACAATAATAATGGGAGACTTTAACACCCCACTGTCAACATTAGACAGATCAATGAGACAGAAAGTTTTAACAAGAATATCCAGAAATTGAACTCAACTCTGCAACAAGCAGACCTAATAGACATCTACAGAACTCTCCACCCCAAATCAACAGAATATACATTCTTTTCAGCACCACATTTTACTTATTCAAAATTGACCACATAGTTGGAAGTAAAGCACTCCTCAGCAAATGTAAAAGAACAGAAATTATAACAAACTGTCTCTCAGACCAAAGTGCAATCAAACTAGAACTCAGGATTAAGAAACTCAATCAAAACCACTCAACTACATGGAAACTGAACAACCTGCTCCTGAATGACTATTGGGTACATAACGAAATGAAGGCAGAAATAAAGATGTTCTTTGAAACCAATGAGAAGAAAGAAACAACATACCAGAATTTCTGGGACACATTTAAAGCAGTGTGTACAGGGAATTTTATAGCACTAAATGCCCACAAGGGAAAGCAGGAAAGATCTAAAATTGACACCCTAACATCACAATTAAAAGAACTAGAGAAGCAAGATCAAACACATTCAAAAGTTAGCAGAAAGCAAGAAATAACTAAGATCAGAGCAGAATTGAAAGAGATAGAGACACAAAAAACTCTTCAAAAAATCAGTGATTCCAGGAGCTAGTTTTTTGAAAACATCAACAAAATTGATAGACTGCTAGCAAGACTAATAAAGAAGAAAAGAGAGAAGAATCAAATAGACACAATAAAAAATGATAAAGGGGATATCACCACTGACCCCACAGAAATACAAACTACCATCAGAGAATACTATAAACACCTCTATGCAAATAAACTAGAAAGCCTAGAAGAAATGGATAATTTCCTGGGCACATACACTCTCCCAAGGCTAAACCAGGAAGAAGTTGAATCCCTGAATAGACCGATAGCACTCTGAAATTGAGGCAATAATTAATAGCCTACCAACCAAAAAAAGTGCAGGACCAGATGGATTCACAGAGGTACAAGGAGGAGCTGGTACCGTTCCTTCTGAATTTATTCCAATCAATAGAAAAAGAGGGAATCCTCCCTAACTCATTTTATGAGGCCAACATCATCCTGATACCAAAGCCTGGCAGAGACACAACAAAAAAAGAGAATTTTAGACCAATATCCCTGATGACCATCAATGCAAAAATCCTCAATAAAATACTAGCAAACCGAATCCAGCAGCACATCAAAAAGCTTATCCACCACGATCAAGTTGGCTTTATCCCTGGGATGCAAGGCCGGTTCAACATATGCAAATCAATAAACGTAATCCATCACATAAGCAGAACCAATGACAAAAACCACATGATTATCTCAATAGATGCAGAAAAGGCCTTTGACAAAATTCAACAGCCCTTCATGCTGAAAACTCTCAATAAATTCGGTATTGGTGGAACATATCTCAAATTAATAAGAGCTGTTTATGACAAACTCACAGCCAACATCATACTGAATGGGCAAAATCTAGAAGCATTCCCCTTGACAACTGGCATAAGACAGGGATGCCCTCTCTCACCACTCCTATTCAACTAGTGTTGGAAGTTCTGGCCAGGGCAATCAGGCAAGAGAAAGAAATAAAGGGTATTAAATTAGGAAAAGAGGAAGTCAAATTATTCCTGTTTGCAGATGGTGTGATTGTATATTTAGAAAACCCCATCATCTCAGCCCCAAGTCTCCTTAAACTGATAAGCAACTTCAGCAAAGTCTCAGAATACAAAATCAATGTGCAAAAATCATAAGAGGACACAAACAAATGGAAGAACATTCCATGCTCATGGATAGGAAGAATCAATATCATGAAAATGACCATACTGCCCAAGGTAATTTATAGATTCAATGCCATCCCCATTAAGCTACCAATGACTTTCTTCACAGAATTGGAAAAAACTACTTTAAAGTTCATATGGAACCAAAAAGACCCTGCATTGCCAAGACAATCCTAAGCCAAAAGAACAAAGCTGGAGGCATCATGCTACCTGACTTCAAACTATATTACAAGGCTACAGTAACCAAAACAACATGATACTGGTACCAAAACAGAGATATAGACCAATGGAACAGAACAGATCCCTCAGAAATAATTCCACACATCTACAGCCATCTGATCTTTGACAAACCTGACAATGGAGAAAGGATTCCCTATTTAATAAATGGTGCTGGGAAAACTGGCTAGCCATAAGTAGAAAGCTGAAACTGGATCCCTTCCTTACACCTTATACAAAAATTAATTCATGATGGATTAGAGACTTAAATGTTAGACCTAAAACCATAAAAACCCTAGAAGAAAGCCTAGGCAATACCATTCAGGACGTAGGCATGGGCAAGGACTTCACGTCTAAAACACGAAAAGCAATGGCAACAAAAGCCAAAATTGACAAATGGGATCTAATTAAACTAAAGAGCTTCTGCACCGCAAAAGAAACTACCATCAGAGTGAACAGGCAACCTACAGAATGGGAGAAAATTTTTGCAATCTACTCATCTGACAAACGGCTAATATCCAGAACCTACAAAGAACTCAAACACATTTACAAGAAAAATACAAACAACCCCATCAAAAAGTGGGGAAAGGATATGAACAGACACTTCTCAAAAGAAGACATTTATGCAGCCAACAGACACGTGAAAAAATGGTCATCATCACTAGCCATCAGAGAAATACAAATCAACACCAAAATGAGATACCATCTCACTCCAGTTAGAATGGAGATCATTAAAAAGTCAGGAAAGAACAAATGCTGGAGAGGATGTGGAGAAATAGGAACACTTTTACACTGTTGGTGGGACTGTAAACTAGTTCAACCATTGTGGAAGACAGTGCGGTGATTCCTTAAGGATCTAGAACTAGAAATACCATATGACCCAGCCATCCCATTACTGGGTATAAACCCAAAGGATTATAAATCATGCTGCTATAAAGACACATGCACATGTATGTTTATTGCGGCACTATTCACAATAGCAAAGACTTGGAACCAACCCAAATGTCCATCAATGACAGACTGGATTAAGAAAATGTGGCACATATCCACCATGGAATACTATGCAGTCATAAAAAAGGATGAGTTCATGTCCTTTGTAGGGACACAGATGAATCTGGAAACCATCATTCTCAGCAAACTATCGCAAGAACAGAAAACCAAACACCACATGTTCTCACTCATAGGTGGGAATTGAACAATGAGAACACTTGGACACAGGAAGGGGAACATCACACCCTGGAGCCTGTCGTGGGGTGGGGGGAGTGGGGAGGGATAGCATTAGGAGAAATACCTAATGTAAATGACGAGTTAACAGGTGCAGCACACCAACATGACACATGTATACATATGTAACAAACCTGCACGTTGTGTACATGTACCCTAGAACATAAAGTATAATAAAATAAAAAATTTGATCTGGTTAGAAAATTTTGATGCGGATTTTTTTTTTTTTTAATTTTAACTTTCATTTTATTTTATTATTTACTTATTTATTTGAGCCAGAGTTTTGCTCTTTTCACCCAGGCTGGAGGGCAATGGTGCAATCTCGGGTCACTGCAACTTCTACCTCCCAAGTTCAAGTGATTCTCCTGCCTCAGCCTCCTGAGAAGCTAGGATTATAGGCACCTGCCACCACACCCAGCTAAATTTTGCATTTCTAAAAGAGACAGAATTTCACCATGTTGACCAGGCTGGTCTTGCACTCTTTACCTCTCAGGTGATCCGCCTGCCTTGGCCTCTCAAAGTGCTGGGATTACAGGCATGAGGCACTGTGCCTGGCCCAACTTCCATTTAGATTCCCGGGGCACATGTGCACATGTGTTCCATGGGTATATTGCATGATGCTGAGGTTTGGGGTATGATTGATCCTATCATCCAGGTAGTGAGCGTAATACCCAATATATAGTTTTTCCATTCTTACCCTCCCCTCTCCAGTAGTCCCCAGTGTCTATTGTCCCATCTCTATGGCCATGTATACCCAGTGATTGGCTCTCACTTATGAGACAGGACATGTATTTGGTATTCTGTTTTTGTATTTGGTTTTCTGTTTCTGTGTTAACTCTTTTAGGATAATGGCTTCTAGCTGCAATCATATTGCTACAAAAGACATGATTTCATTCTTTGTTGTGGCTGGGTAGTATTCCATGGAATGTATCTACCACATTTTCTTTTTTTTTTTTTTTTTTAACTTTTAAGTTCAGGGGTACATGTGCAGGTTTGTTACATAGGTAAACTTGTGTCATGGGGATTTGTTGTACAGATTATTTCATCATCCAGATTAAGCCCAGTACCCATTAGTTATTTTTCCTGATCCTCTCCTTCCTCCCTTCCTCCACCCTTCAGTAGGCCCCACTGTATGTTGTTCCTCACTCTATGTGTCCATGTGTTCTCATCATTTAGCTCCCACTTATGAGTGAGAACATGTGGTAATGGGACTGCTGGGTCAAATGGTATTTCTGTTTTTAGGTCCTTGAGGAATTGCCACACTGCTTTCCACAATGATTGAACCAAGTTACACTGTCACCAACAGTGTATAAGCATTCCTTTTTTTTCACAACCTTGCCAGTATCTGTTATGTTTTGATTTTTTAATAATAGCTGTTCTGACTGGTATGAGATGGTATCTCATTGTGGTTTGGATTTGCATTTCTCTAATAGTCAGTGACATTTTAGCTTCTTTTCATATGCTTGTTGACTGCATGTATGTCTTTTTTTGGAAAGTGATCATGTCCTTTGCCTACTTTTTAATTGCGTTATTTGTTTTTTTTTCTTGTAAATTTGTTTAAGTTCCTTATAGATGCTGGATATTAGACCTTTGTCAGATGCAAATTTTGCAAATATTTTCTCCCATTCTATAGTTTATTTACTCTATTGATAGTTTCTTTTGCTGTGCAGAAGCTCTTTAGTTTAATTAGATCCCATTTGTCAATTTTTGCTTTAATTGCAATTGCTTTTGGCATCTGCCCATTGCTATGTTCATAATGGTATTGCCTAGATTGTCTCCTAGGGTTTTATAGTTGTGGGTTTTACATTTAAGTCTTTAATCCATCTTGAGTTGATTTTTGTGTATGGTGTAAGGAAGGGGTCCAGTTTCAATCTTCTGCATGTGGTTAGCCAGTTCTCCCAGCACCATTTGTTGAATGGGGAATCATTTCTCCATTGTTTGTTTTTGTCAGCTTTGTTGAAGATCAGATGGGTGTAGGTGTGCGGCCTTATTTTTGGGCTTTTTATTCTGTTCCATTGGTCTATGTGTCTGTTTTTGTACCAGTACCATGCTGTTTTGGTTACTGTAGCCTTGTAGCATTGTTTGAAGTTGGGTAGTGTGATGCCTCCAGTTTTGTTCTTTTTGCTTGGGATTGCCTTGGCTATTGGGGTCTTTTTTGAATTTTAAAATAGTTTTTTAAAAAACTATTTTTACACATTTAAAAATAGTTTTTTCTAGTTCTGTGAAGAACATCATGGGTAGTTTGATAGGAATAGCATTGAATCTATACATTGCTTTGGGCAACATGTCCATCTTAATGATATTCTTTGTATACATGAGCATGAAATGTTTTTCCATTTGTTTGTGTCATCTCTGATTTCTGTGAGCAGTATTTTGTAGTCCTCATTCTAGAGATTTTTCACCTCCCCAGTTATTATGTATTAATACCACATTTTCTTTTTCCAGTCCACCATTGATGGGCACCTGGGTTGATTCCAAGTCTTTGCTATTGTGAATAGTACTGCAATGAACATATGAGTGCGTATGTCTTTGGCAGAATGATTTATTTTCCTTTGGTTACATAACCTGTTGTGGGATTGCTGAGTTGAATGGTAGTTCTATTTTTAGTTCCTTGACAATCTCCAAATTGCTTTCCACAGTGGCTAAACTAATTTACATTCCCACCAGCAGTGTATAATAATTCCCTTTTCTCTGCGGCCTGACAAACACCTGCTATTTTTGTTTATTTTATAAGAACAGCCATTCTGACTGCTATGAGATGGTATCTCATTGTGGTTCTGATTTGCATTTCTGTAATAATCAGTGATGTTGATCTTGTTTTCATATGCTCGTCTGCCATTTGTCTGCCTTATTTTGAAAAGTATCTGTTCATGTTCTTTGCTCACTTTCTAATGGAGCTATTGTTTTTTGCTTGTTGAATGGTTTAAGTTCCTTATGGATTCTGGATATTAGACCTTTGTCAGATGCATAGTTTGCAAATATTTTCTCTGAGGGTGAGAAATTTAAACATTACTTTTAAGGTTAAGTTTTCATCTTGATTAGGGACATTCTACTCCAACAGTGTCCATAACCATAGTTGTCATTGCTCAACTTGGCAAATAGGAACTCCTGGCCACCCATGGAGCCTTTAAAAGCTGTTTAGAGAGGCTGTGTATTAAAAAGGTTCTTTCAGGGAGAAAAAGATATAAAGATTGTGGACTTTAAGGCAAGTTTCTGCAGAAATGTTAGGAAAAAATGTTTGTATCTTGGGATATATATATGTATTTTATTTTTTAAAAAACTCATGATGAGAACTCAAACTTCAAAGTTAAATATAGGAGTAATTATCCTCTCCGAAAGATTCACTCTTGGAATTTCTTAAAATAATAGTGTTCTCCCCATAGGTTTAAGTATTTGTTTACATATCATTAACAACTGCCTTGAAAACTCTGGAAGGAAAGCAGGCTGAGGGAGAAGACACTCAATGCTGGAATGTCAGTTGGTGCACACAGTCAATTAAGGTTATCAGTCAAAAGACAGGCTCATTTTGGAATTCTCATATAAGTAAATGGGAGATGATTCGAGCTACAGAAATTGAGCAAACATATAGTAGTGTGAAAAGGGCACATCTGTATGGTCCCATCTCCCTGACTCTGTAGTCAGGAAGCAGAACTCTGGGGCTTGCATGCTCCACAGTGGCTTCATTAACTTTGCTGACAGACTTCCCTTAATTAGTCCCTTGGGAAGGAGACTTTATACTCCAGGGACTCTGAGAAAGAGAATCCTGTAAGGACAGCTGTTTGCCCATTTCCTGTTTCTGGAGAAGTGGTTTGTTTTCCTGGCTTTAAGGGTTACTCAGTCCTCAAAGATGTCAGAGATCTTTCTTTAATGCCATTTAGGTGATTCAGGTTCCAGCTAATTTTAGAATTGGAAGTAACAGTACATTTAGTGAAATGTATTATATGAATTTTAAGTAGAATAATGAAGACATCCCAATAATTTTTCGAAAAAAACACCAGCATTTTTTTTTTAATCTAAATGAACAAAATCCTTTAAAGTGGTCACTTTTTCAAAGCATATTTGGAATACCTTTCATGGTATTACCTTGGGTCAATTTGTAAGACATATTTGGGGCCAAAATGGTTATATGCAAATTACTTACCAGATTTTATTTTGAATGAGTTTGGGCTTTTATGAAAATCAAATTTATCCTACCCTGAGAGACAGTCTAAAGAAGCAATTTTAAAACTTTCTTGAATGATGATTTTACTCTTAGAATAAGTACGGAGTGATCTCCAGTTGCTACATGGAAGGAGACAACATTCATTTGGATAGTGAAGTTCTAATGTGTTGATTTTAGAGGCTAGTATGGGATGGTTTGCACAATTATTTCTGTAATTGGGTTTAAATGTGAGATAAAATAAAACAGTGGGTCCCCCTACTACTTCCCTCTAGCAGGAGCTTTCGGCATTGGTGGGGACCTGGACCCTAAGTGCATCAGGTTGGGGTCCTGGCCCTACCTACATTGAGATACACCTCAAAGCTAAATGTGCCTGCAGCTTATTATCTTATTTCGTAGTTTCAACATAGAGTCTCTTTTTTAAATCTCGAAATAAAATATTTAATTTCTCAATTTTGCTTTTTCCTATTCTAAGCTTCATGAATAGAATTATTTCTTATTGCAGTTAGCTTGGCTGTGATAACATGGATGTTGCTACCCTCTTTCATTCAGCTCATATTATATTTTAGCCACTCCTGTGGGTGCTTTTTCAGTATATCCAATCATGCTCCTGTGATAGTTTTTATCTGGGCACCTAGCATGGTCTCCCAGATAGCATTTTGCTGAAGTTGGGATGTAATCCTTTTTTACCTTCATATTTATTATAGATACATAGCAACAGGAGATTTTTATTCTAACAATAATACAAACAAGAGACGGGAACTAAAGTTATATTCATTTACATAACATTAATTTGAATTATTAAAAATAAAATACCCAAATTGATGATATTGAAGAAGTATTCTCTTGTTTATTGCCTTTGGGTCACGAAACAGGTTTATGAATGCATTTAATACACAGTGTATCTACCCTTTGGCTTTCCTACTCCCTAATCCCTGAGTGACCTGGCTCAGGGAGAAGTTGGGGCACAGGGGCAGAAGCACAGGAGGGTCCATCTTGCCAGGCTGAATCAGGCCAACACAGCTGCTGGCCTGGGCACGAGCGTGGGTGGCCACCTGTGTCTCCCCAAACAGCTGTTTGGTAGAGGGCCAGCCAAAGCCCTGTTGGTGGGGTGGAGGCAGGCGGCCAGTTGGGCGGCCAATACATTCTGGCATGGGCTGAAAGAACACCTGGTTCCACTCTGTGGACCCACCACAGAAGGTCAAAGAATGTGCTTGCTCGCGGCAACCTGATGGCCCAACTTTTCAAGTCCTGATGGTCTTGCTGTGATTGAAACAGAAAGAAACTCACCTTTATTCCGTATAATGTATTCCAGAGCCAACATGGAAATCATTCTGTTCCAGTTATGTTGAAATAGGTCAGCTAGGCCATCTGTCTGGCACGTCTGGAAATGGTGCAGTAGACTGTCAGGCAGGTATAGGCTCCATGAGTTACGACAAGGTATTTCAGGGGAGATGCGAGCCCCTTACGCTGTGTTTGGCTGCTAACTGCCATTGAGACATCTTCCATCCTAGAATGTTTCTGACCTTCCTTTTCTACCTCTTGCCATTAACTCTTAGAAACCACTTTAGGTCCCCACTTGTAATTCTGTTATCGCTGAGATTCCCGTAGTCAATACCACCACCTACCGAGAAAGGAGCCCAGAGTTCCCTGTTCCCTGACTCCTGAGGCCCCTCCCAAGGCCTCAGGACCATTGTTCCTCAGGAAATAGGACGGTATTTCCTGTGGTTTGGTGAGTGGGTATCTCTCTAGCCAATGAGCACCCTTCTCAACTTTCTGCCCCAGATGCAGATCTGGCAGCTGCCCCTCTGTGTGCTGTGTGCTGAAGAGGTGATACTTCTCGCATTGGTCCTGTGACCCCTGGCAACTTAACCTCTCTGTGCCTCAGTTTTGGCACTTGTCAATGGGGACTGATAGTACTGTCCTCCTAGTTTTGTTGTGAAACACTCAATGAGACAGCATATGTTAAGTGCTTAGCACAGGACCTGGGTGCAGCAGATGCTCAGCAAATATTAGCTGTATGAATGAATGACCATGGTTGATGCCCCTCTCCAGACACAGAGGCTCACACCTGGCCTGGAGTGGCCCTGGACGGGGACTTCTTGCTGCCACCTTTGCTTGGAATTTCAGGGGCCTCATCTCACAATTATTGCTCTGCCAACAGGAATTTCAAAGTGAGCATAGTTCTGTGGGCCCATAAGGGGACTTGCCACCCATAACTCCCCTTGCCGGGGGGCACAGACTAGACTCCTCCCAGAATCCTATCAGCCTTGAGCTAGTAGAAGCCACCTAGTGTTGAACCATCGACCTGAGGAAGGCACTCTGACTTCTGGGACGCCTAAAGTTGGTGGGATAACTTGTCCCTCTTACATGCAAACTTTCTGCAATGTCAGGTATCCAAGCCAAGAAGAAACCTCCTGATTTTCACAAGCTTTAAGGTCTGGGCAATGAAATCCGATTGGTTAGGCATGATGTCATGTGCCCTGAGGTGAATGGGAATATTCAGGCTTCCCAATCCCTGGAGTCAGGGACATCATGTAGTATTGGGCCCTTGTGCAAACCACACAATGTCATTCTGGTGAAGACAGGACATAGCTGTGGAAATTCACTTCATCACCTATGCAGCTCAAGGCTTCCAGTGGGCAAGGGGAGTCATTGATCAAAAGACAACACAGGCATAACCTTGGTTTCCCCACAAAGTGGAGCCAGCTTTTAAACCACAGTTCCATTTCAGGCCTCATATCATCTGTGGATGAAATGGGGGACAATGAATGCTAAAAATAGCCCTCTGAGAAAAAGATGGGAGAAAAGACCATTTTCTTTTTAAGTTCAAGTTTGAGGTTTTGAACTCAGGCACAAAACCATTGTGAACAGCTGTTCTTTTTAAAAACGTATGTTAGTTTATTCCACACATTCTGATGGTATGAATGAGAGAGAATTCCAAACAAAGATTATCTGTGACTTTTTTATTTTTTGAGATGGAGTCTTGCTCTGTTGCCTAGGCTGGAGTGCAGTGAGGCGATCTTGGCTCACTGTCTCCCAGGTTCACGCCATTCTCCTGCCTCAGCCTACCGAGTAGCTGGGACTACAAGCGCCCACCACCATGCCTGGCTAATTTTTTTGGGTTTTTGTTTTTGGATTTTTAGTAGAGACAGGGTTTCACCATGTTAGTCAGGATGGTCTATATCTCCTGACCTTGTGATCCGCCCGCCTTGGCCTCCCAAAGTACTGGGATTACAGGTGTGAGCCACTCCGCCCAGTCACTTATCTGTCACTTTTAAATGCAGCAACTTTCCTGTGACCACTTAATTAGAATTTTTCAGTTCTCTTGGGCTGTGACTTCTTTTTCTACCTGAACAAGATTTCTTTTTCCTTCTTTAAAAAGTAACGAGTCTTATATTAGCCATGCAAATTCACATGTTTTCGTTCCAAGACCTAACTTTTTCCTGAATTTGCTTGGAAAAACATCTGGCCTTTTGGAGCATAAAGGCTTAAGGATGATCCCCATGTTCCCGGAGGAGTGGCCGAGTCTCCATGGAAGGCACACTGTCCTTGGAGTCAGTACCCTAAGCAGGATAGTGTCCGTTTGATATGTCAAATGGAAAAAAGGTATTTAATTGGAAACTTGAAAACAACTGTAGCTGAAAAGATACTAGACTTGATACTTAAGAATCTAAGCTAAAGTAAATCTTGTTTCTTGGTATTCCTCCCTCCCCAACCCCAGAAGAACTATCCTTTGCAACTGCAGTGGGAGGTTAAAATGGTTGGTATCATCCACAGTCTTCTCATGAACTGAGTATTCATAGTTCAGCAGCTTTTGGTTGCTATGGTAACCTTGGAGAAATACTCTTCTAAGACTATCTAATTGTCTCATGTGACGCAACCTGATTTCTTCTAATGAAGAAACAACTGGGTATGGTGTGTATGAGACATCAGAGTGGGTAGAATAAAGCAACATCAAGCCTGGACATTTCACATCTTTTTTTTTGGTGGAGATGATGTCTCACAATGTTGCCCAGGCTGGTCTCCAACTCCTGGCCTCAGGTGATCCACCTGTCTTGGCCTCCTACAGTGCTGAGATTACAGGAATAAGCCACTGCACCTAGCCAGTTCCACTTTTCTTATGTAATTGATAAAGTTGTCATTATGAAAGTACTCCAATAGCTGGCTGGGAGAGGTGGCTCACGCCTGTAATCCCAGCACATTGTGATGCTGAGGTGGGCAGATCATGAGGCCAAGAGATCGAGACCATCCTGGCCAACATGGTGAAACCCCCATCTCTACTAAAAATACAAAAACTAGCTGGGCATGGTAGCGTGCGCCTGTAATCCCAGCTACTTAGGAGGCTGAGGCAGGAGAATCGCTTGAACCTGGGAGGCAGAGGTTGCAGTGAGCCAAGATTGCACCATTGTACACCAGCCTGGCAACAGAGTGAGACTCCATCTCAACAACAACAAAAAAGAAAAAGAAAAAAAGTACTCAAATAACTAAGCATGCAAGAGGGTCACCTTCATATTCAAAATTTTTTCTGAGTTCCTTTGCATATCATCGTATTCCTCAACTCAGCAAAGACTGAGCCATTAGTTCATCTTCAGCCCAAAAGGAAATGCTAAAGCTAGAAAATGAGCTCATCATGTTTCTTTGCCCTGACTAGAAAAATCCCTCAAGTATGAATTCATTTGGTTTAGTGCCCTTGGCACGCTGAACTATCTTGCTATATTAAATAATTGACATAGAAGGCAAGAAAAGGAGAGCAGGGTCGGGTGCAGTGGCTCACACCTATAATCCCAGCACTTTGGGAGGCCAAGGCAGGTGGATCATGAGGTCAGGAGATCGAGACCATCCTGGCTAACACGGTGAAACCCTGTCTCTACTAAAAACACAAAAAAATTAGCTGGGCATGGTGACGGGTGCCCATAGTCCCAGCTACTCAGGAGGCTGAGTCAGTAGAATGGCGTGAACCTGGGAGGTGGAGCTTGCAGTGAGCCAAGATTGCGCCACGGCACTCCAGCCTGGGCGACAGAGTGAGACTCTGTCTCAAAAAAAAAAAAAGAAAAGAAAAGAAAAAAAGAAAAGGAGAGCAAAAGAGTTGGGCACTAGCAATTGAGGGGGTGTGGCAGCCGCCAGTCTGGACTTCCTTTGGGGCCTCAGAGGAGTGGCTGATGGTGGCTGGGGATGTAGCCCCACCAGTAATAACTGACACTCTTGGATTTAGACAGGACTAAAACACATAGAAATAGATGCAATCTCTGAGGAGGGTAATAAGGATACAGCAAATCATCCCAATCCTAGATTCTACTTGGATAATTTGGATAATGTAAGTGTGGTATCCCAAGGGAATTCATTCTCAGTACTGCAAGTTTAACACAGGCTTTTCAGGGAACAGACAACTTCAATCTGTATCATTATTATAAGCTGAATTTTTATTTTACTAAATTATCTATGTCAAAAAAATTCTGTGCCTGGCGTGGAATTTCACTCCATCAAGTGTTACAATGATTTTTTCATTTTCATTACAAGCAGGAGAATGAATGTAGGACAAGTGTTAGGAAACATGGCAATAAATTAGAATATAATTTACAAAAGCAAAAAAATTAACAGTGTACCACATTATTACTGAGTATAAAATAATAAGCAACAACTAATCACAATAATACAAAGGTAATTTCGTTCTGTGTTACTGAGGATACCTATGTGACATTCATTCAAATAAAAAAGTTCCTAATGAAATGGACTGTTTGGAAATCATATGAATCTCATGGGTTTAATCATTAGGGTACATTTACCTTTCCTTTTTTAGTAGGTCTTTATCCCAGTGGCAGATACTGCTCCCAGGTGTAGGGTACCAGTTTCCCTGGGGTTCCCTAAGTAGTCTACGTAGCTCACTACTTTTGGAAGGTCTGCCATGGTGGCCCAGCCTCCACTGACAATCCTATTGTTATTATTTAGGAATAGGGCATCATGTAGCCATGGGGGTGGCTACAGAGTAGCAGCAGTATTGTGATGTGCTATGAAATAGAATTGTTTTAACCTACTCAGGTTTAAATTCAAGGCCTACCTGAAACTATTTCATCCTGTTACATTCTGTGGTGGCTCCCTCTAGGAAGGCACTCTGATTCTGCCCCCCAGGTGTGCCTGCATTTTGTTCTCAGAACTGGAGCACATCCCGGAAGTGACACTGGCTGCCCTCATCTTCCAGCATCAGCCAAGGTGCTGTGAAGTGCCTGGGGGATGGCCCTCACAATGGTAGTTTCCAGGTGAGGTAAAAAATAGCTTTTATTCGGTAATAAGAAATCTTTTGGAAATAAAAACATGAGCTGATATTTTTGTTGGAGAAAATCAGATCTGGATTGCAAACCTATGCCTAAAATGCCACAGAAACCACCCACCTTTTATTTCTTTGTTTTATTTCACCAGGGCACATTAGCACCAAGTTAACTGGTCTTTGAAAAGGCCCAAGGGAATTCAGTGCTCGGGTCATGCTGCCCGTGGGCTGCTTGCCCTTCACTGAATGGCTAAGACGGCACTTGGGCAGGTCTTCTAAGGGCATCTTAGACCCGGGCCCTGGTGATTCCTCTTGTATCATCAATAGCTCTCTCTGGAAGGCTCAGGGTTGAGAACTGTGGTGTTGAGAGAAAGCAGGTAACAAGATACAGGTGGTCATGACTGAGAGTGCAGAAAACATTCCATGCTGATTGTCCACAGCAAATCTGGGAGTTTAGATTGGCTTTTGGTGTCTGAGGGTCTGTCTTTCTTTTGGAAAAAACCTAGTCATCTGCATTAGATCATGATATATGTGACACACTGACATGTAATTTAAGAGCACCATGATGGAGTCAAGTCAAACATGCTCTTTAACTGAAAGTGTTAACCTTACAAAATAGCCATTTAGTTTTGAGTTTTAGGTGTTGATGCATGCATGGTGTACACCTGTGTACAATGGGGAGGCATTTTGGACACAAAGCACATTCATCAAGAACCTGCTGCAAGCTACACGTGTTCAAGTAAAAAATATTAATATAAACAAGTACCCTTTTCCATTCTAAGTCTTGCTGTTAAGTCTTTTGATGAGCAGGATGTGAAACTTGAAGATAGGGAAAATACGAGCTAGTCATTTTAATTTAGGTGGATGTGATTCTAGAATTTGACTTGCCCAAGAAACTGGGTTTCACATTTAATTGCCATTCAGAGAATCCATAAAAAATGCAAAATACTTGGTTGAGTGACTATTAATATTATGCTTTATGATGTCTAGTCTTCATGAAATTTTCTTCTTTGGTTATTATCCCTTGCCTACTTTAAAACTCACAGAAATAGCACATTATGTGCAAGCACACTCATCTATCCACACACTTAAAAGCGCCCGCACACACACACACATTTGCTGTCATATAAATAAATGCCCTTCTACCATATCAAAGAAGGGACATCTGGAACCCATCGTAATTGTCAGCAAATTGCAAAAGGGTCTGCCTGGTTGTTACCGAGCCAGTCTATCTTTTGCATGGTATCATCTCAGTAAGCTCAACATGCGTGCAGCAATCCAAAGGGCAGAAGCCGTGCTGTGGCTGGAGAGGATGTAAACACAAGTGAGTTGGGGGGACTCAAGAACTAAGGCATCCTGTATGGTGGCAGTAAAGGGCCTGGTCCTTTAGTCTCTACCATACCCCAGGTCTGGTTTCTGCATGAAATTGAAATGTTTTTCTCTTAAAGTTTTAATGGAAATCTCAGCTTTACTTGCACAATGGCAAGTTGGCCACAGTCTTTCAGCACTGAGTTTATAGACTTGCACAGCTGCAGTAACTGATGCACTGCTTTAAACTATGCCCCTCATTATTGTTCAGTTTAATATAGTTTTATATATGGCTCACAGCAGTGTTCAGAACCGGGGGATTATTCCTAAGGAAATTAAGTGGAATGAAGAAAAATAATACAAACTTTCATTACTTTTGATTTATAATTGCTCCTTAAATTATAGTCCAAAGCCCGTTTTATAACTTAAATTGTGGTGCTGTTGTAGTGAGATAAAGTACAGTAAATATTTTTAAGCTATGACTTAAGAATTCTGAACCTTCTTCACTTCCATAGTTGACCAAGTCATAACAGCTACATTTTAAACAGTTTTAAATACAAATGGATTCAGTGTCATTGCTAAGTCCATAATAAAAATTATCTTAATGGTCCAAGGAGGTAAACAGGCTATTGGATTTACTCGAAAGAACACAAACGCTCCACAGTAAGCAAGTCTCCCTGTGTTGTTTGGATCTCTCCAATCTGGCATTCCCTCCTAATACTGTGTCCAGCACTTTGGATCAATAAATCCCACTTCACAGAAGTTAAAATAATATTGAAATCTTGTCAGCTAGGGCTGACCAGTGGTTACGTTTTCCACAGGGTAATGCATTTGCAAGGACATCAATCCTCTTCCTCTGGGTGGCTCTCTTTGATGGACGCATTTCCATGATGAAATGACAAGGCACTCTCTCTGGCTTTCTGTGGGTCAGTGTCCTTGGCAGGTCTTACAACACATCTGTCTGAAGTATGCTCGACTGCAGAACTTGAACTTCAGCACCAGTGGGCAATAAGCCACTTTATTCACATCTTTGCACTCTAACGAATGGGGGCAGAAAATGGAAAACAATTAGAGGCACATAAACAAGTACATAAACAAGCCGATGCGGCCTTCATGTTCAGCGAGGACCTCCTTTGGGTCAATCCACCTTGGCTTCGACCTCCATGTGGTTTTTGTTTTTGTTTTTAAGCATACCCTGCCTGGTACAGTCTACTAGAAACATTCTTTTGATATATTTTAACACAATTTTAAAAAAATGTTTGCAAGGCTTTCCTTCCAGATTTTTATAAGTATGGTGTATGCCCACTGTGTCTTGAAAGAATTACCATTTGCTGGGATAAGTGATCACTTTAGACAGCTTGGAAACATGAGTCATTTTTCTTACAGCGCTTTTATTGCTTCTTTCTCAAGGGTTATTTTATTCAACAGTGCAAGGTTATCCAAAATCAAACATGAGTTGCACTGTTTGATACCAAAGTACACATGTCTCCAGAGAATCTCTGCATCTGTGAGGCGTGGGGATGGGCCTGGGTGAATGAAAAGGATTGCTGAGAGTGGCCTAGATTCAGCAACTACACTAGACAAAGAAGAAAGCTTTGAGGGGTTGGCCTCAAATGGCAGCAGTCTGTGGGTTATGGAAACATGTAGAAATGTCTTTTTTTAATTTGGAAGTGAGACATGGTCTTCTTTTTTCCTATGTGTATTTTCTCCTCAGTGCTAGAACTGCCACAGTTGCAGTCTGCAGTTCTTGCAGCCAGAAGGTGAATAAATGATTCTTTTCTCCATCTCCCCTTGCAGCTGGTTGCAGAAGGTGGGATGAGGGTCCAGTGTAGAGAAGGGGACATGGGCCTTTGATTCTCAGAACTCCCCCCGGCCCCATACAACCTCACTGCTAGTAATAATATTCTTTTCCAGTATTCTTGTCACTTTTATTTGGAGATTTAGGATACTCTGTAAACCTAGCAATGAAATTTTCACATGCCTGCTAGAACCAAAGTTCCACCCTCATTTTTCCAGGTAGTTATACTGAAGCATCCTGGGTAAATTGTTGAAGGCAATTAGGAATCAGGCTGGGCAGTGGGTAAAGTTCATGTTACAGAACAGTTTTTGTTGTTTGCTTGTTTTTTCCTGGCTTCAAAAACCCACTGAAGTTCTAAGAGATCACATACATTGTAGTTTATCATATGGGCTGTATGATAAACATGGAAAATTAAATGCAAAGAAATGGAAAAGTTCCCAGTTCTTCTTATTGACGATTAAGATAACAATCTTATTGACCTCACTTTTTAAATGCTCCTTTGGTGAAAGTCTTAAAATTTGAAACTGGAACTCCCAAATCCTCTGAAAACATAACCTCTGCAACTATCTAACTCCCTTACTCAACATTTGACTTACAAAGAGATTAATAGCTAGAAATCTGAATTAAAACTTTTCACGCTAGGATCCTCAGTAAATTTAAGTTTTAGCTGGAGGAAGGTAGAAGGGACAAATCACTTAACCTCTTTGTGCTTAAGTTTTTTCATCTGTAAAATAGAAATGATTAGAGAACCCACACTCACATGTAACATGTAAGACTACACGTGTATCCTTATGAATGTCAACTAGAGCAGTGCCTGGAACACAGGAAGTATGGGATAAGTGTAGGATACTGAATTGCTATTATTATTACAATGATTAGTTATTAGTATCTTTATTGCCTGACAGAAAGGAAGCAAGGAGCTACACTCCAAATATCTCAATGAGGATGCAATATTTGAATTACTACTGAGAAAATACTGCCCTAAAGACACGAGTCAGTTTGAAGACAAAACAAAGCAGATAATTTTCCTGGGGCACAACTTCATTAGATTTACTACTCCATTTTTGGAAGAGTAGTTGGACCAAGAAAACTCTGGGTTGAGCAAATTATAAGCAAATTCACCAATTTCCCTTTTAGATTTAGACTTTATAATCTGACTAAATTATAATACATAAGAAATGAAATAGAAAATTCATAATTGCTTCTCCCTTCACCCGCCTATCCACTCACCCATTAAGGCTATTACAAATATAAATAGTTGGCTGGGCGCAGTGGCTCACTTTTGTAATCCCAGCACTTTGGGAGGCTGATGTGGGTGGATCACGTGAGGTCAGGAGTTCAAGACCAGCCTGGCCAACATGGTGAAACCCCATCTCTACTAAAAATACAAAAATTAGCCAGGTGTGGTGGCACGCGTCTGTAGTCCCAGCTACTCAGGAGGCTGAGGTACGAGAATCACTTGAATCCGGGAGGTTGCAGTGAGCTGAGATTGTGCCACTTCGCTCCAGCCTGGGCCACAGAGTTAGACTCCGTCTCAAAAAACAAACAAACAAACAAAAAACCCAAATATGAACAGTCAGGGATTCTGTTCCTTAGATGAGTGCTAGAAATAAGACTCTTCTCTACATGCAGAGGCCCAGAACACAGCCTTTTGTTCAGAGGCAGCATCTAGCCTGTGGGCAGGCTGGAGGCCGGCTGTCAGGATGTTCCTTTCTGAACTTCCCAATATCCTTGTTAAGTTAGTTCCCAACTAACTTGATTGAAAGCAGGAAGTCAGTAGGTCCTGGGAACAGGATCGAGCTTAGGGATGTAGGGATTAGGAGTGTCCCCTGAGTTGCCTTCAGCGGCAACACAACCCAGTAGTTAGGGGCAGGAGATATGGATTCAGGTGGGCCTGGGGATGAATTCTGGCTCTGCCTCTTCTAGGAGTTGATTGTCCTCTGCCAAGTTACTTCACCTCTCTAAATCTCACTTCATCTTCAAAATAAAGACTATGATAAGGTCTGCTCATACGACGTTGTGAGGTTTGCATGAGGTAATGCAGATAATGCATGTGCCATGGCACCTAGTTCAGAGTAAGCACTGTTAATTAGTTCTCATTATTAACAGCAAAACACCTGCCTCTGAGAACAACCATCATGTATTATTTCTCTGGGATCCCTGTCAAAATAAATATAGTATCAGGAAGGGTTACACATTTACACATTTAAGCAAAATAAAACTATTAAACAGAAAGCAAGAAAATTATGATGAGGGCAGGAGTAGGGAAAGACCTGTGCGAGATCTGGAGACTTCCAGGAATCAGATATTAATATGGAGATTCCTAGGCTGTATGGAAGATCCAGTTCCTACGTCTTGGTTTTGCCTTCTAGGAACTGGCCTGACTAGAAGAATCAGTTCATTACATCTTTAGATTTGATGAAAATCTATTCACCAACCACGACTCATCTTTTATTCTCTGTCTTTTAACTCCACAAGAGCTTAATTTAGTAGTGACAGCATTAAAAATTATAATTTATCAAGCATATCATTTGTGTAAGGTACAACATAAACATATATATTATAAATATATATTTTTTAATCCTTGTAAGTTCGGTCATGTGTTGCTCAATGATGGGGATATTCTCTGAGAAATGCATTGTTCGGTGATTTTGTCAATGTGCAAACATCATAGAGTGTACTTTCACAAACCTAGATGGTATCGCCTATTGTACACCTAGGCTACATGGTATAGCCTATTGCTTCTGGGCTACAAACCTGTACAGCATGTTACTGTACTGAATATTGTAGGCAATATTGCAACACAAGTATTTGTGTATACTGGTAAGTATTTGTGTATCTAAATATATCTGAACATAGAAAAGATCCAGTAAAAATATAATATTATAATCTTGTGGGACCACCTTTGTATATGTAGTCTATTGTTGACCAAAACATCATTATACAGTGACTGTATATAAAATGTCAGCTTTATATAGACAGCAAAACATAAGCTCAAAAAGATTATGAAACTCATGCTGGGTCACACGGCTAGTTGGTCTACGAACAGGTTTATCTGACTCCAGAGCCACTCATATTTCAGCAATATTCTTAGCATCTAAATGCAAGAAGTTTCTACCTGTCTCTGATTCTGTATTCTTGGCTGATACCACTGATAAATCAACTTGGAGTATCTTGGTCAGGTTTTGTTTCTTTAAGAGTTTGCTGTGCCACCTTAGAGAAGGGGAAATATGTTTTTTAAAAGGAGATTTCCAGAATAACATCTGAATTATTTAGAATAGACTGAATTATCCATTTATACTTTTTGTCACTATATATTCCTCCTCAAATTTTGTAAGAGTACACAAGTGAAAAGGTGATTTTAGACACATCAAGAAGGTTTTTTTTTTTTTTTTGAGACAGAGTCTCGCTCTGTCACCCAAACTGGAGTGCAGTGGCAGGATCTCAGCTCACTGTAAGCTCCGCCTTTCGGGTTCACACCATTCTCCTGCCTCAGGCTCCCAAGTAGCTGGGACTATAGGCGCTCGCCACCTCGCCCAGCTAGTTTTTTGTATTTTTTAGTAGAGACGGGGTTTCACCGGGTTAACCAGGATGGTCTCGATCTCCTGACCTTGTGATCCGCCCATCTCGGCCTCCCAAAGTGCTGGGATGACAGACTTGAGCCACCGCGCCCAGCCACATCAAGAAGTTTTAAAGCCCCATTATTACAGAAAGCTGAATGTCATCTTCAAAATATTAGAACCAGTTTTAAATTATATTGGGGCATTCAACCCATCTACCACTTTTAGCTTAGCTAGAGAGGACTGATTTGTTGTGCTCACTGAAATTATGCTGATGTCATTGAGAGGCCTTAATTATAAAGCTTATTTCATTAGTCTGCCTCATCCTTAAAGCCCAGTGAAATTATGAAAGCCTTTTCTCTTCTACCCTTGAGCAGTACAACTTACTTTTGTTAAACAAAAACAAAAACAAAACAAACAAAAAACCAAAACCAAAACAAAAACAAAAAACACCAAAAAAACCCAACAACAACAACAAAAATATTCTGGAAAAGTTGTACATAAATTAAATCACATATCCCATTGAAATTAAAACAATAATAAATGTTCTGTTTTAATTTCTGAATGATTTACAGTTGGCATTGCTTTCTAGCTGATACTTAAAATGTTTAAAAATTAAACATTCCTCTGTACCCAATTAGTGCATAGTGTGCAAACAAATAATACCAAGAGATCCATTAAAAAGAATTACTTAGTTTGAGTTTTTTTGGTATTATAATCACTCTGTAGTTAATTTGTTTTGAAGGTTTGAGCTTTACTGTCATACTTTCTTCATGCAAACACACTTATATCTATCTACTGCTTTCTAAGTAGTGGAATCTGAGCCAGTGGGTCAAGGATTTTCAGATGAAGGAGCCTAATTTTCTCTTCAACTATCATCATGTACCAGTTAAGTACTCTCCTAGGAGAAGAATGACAAGACACTCTTTCTACCCTTTTCTGTGAGGATACTGGAAAGGTAAGAGGTCCTCATCATGTGGTTTCTAGTTAACATTTTGTAAACCCAATTATTCTCCCCTCTTTTTACACCCCACACCACCCCTGAAAGAAAAGTTACACTTTACCCAGGACTAGAGACTTCTGGTGAGAATGGCTTTACGGAGAATTCCCAAATTCTTCTCAGGGAGACTTGGGAATAAATCAAGGGCTGAAAGCCAGCCCCTAGGCCCTGCAATGTGAACTGGATCCATTATTAGAATCTGAAGTAATTTGCCAGGCATGCTGGAGTGGCTCTCATTGGTAATCTGGGTTTTGGTAGAGTTGAATGATAAAATTAGACACCCTGTTTCATAGGTAACACATGAAGCTACTTATCATTGATGTGCCAGTGGGTTTTTCCCCTGGTGCTTTACATTAATCTTTCAAAACTCTGACCTAAAAGACATGCTTTCAAAATACACTGAACAGAGGTTTAAGAATTTAGAATACAATTAGGCTCAAATTAATTGTTACTTTGAAGGCTTGATTTGGTCCAAGAAATACAAGACCAAGACCTCAAAGCAGGGCTTTTGCATTTATTTCACTGAATGTTGCAAAGCTTGCCTACTTGTCTCACTGGAGTTGGGAGATATCCTTCATGACCAGGTTGAACCATCAGCATCTCTCTTTGGAGAATGCATGCCCTCTGTTCCTATAAACTCCTTATGTGGTTCAGAAGAAGAACACAGTAAGTGAAGAATTATGACTTAAGCACCTAAAGGTCTATCTTTTGGATTTAAAAAGTACAAACAGCTGTACTTCTGACAAACTGCCCATGGAAATGCAGAACCTAGTGAGAAGTGAGATAGCAAAGGCTGCGCATGCGTGGCACAGAAGTTGGGGTGGGGAATGTTAACTCAGTATACTTCTCCTAAAAGTGTACTTGAGCCCTTGACATTTTACATATTCAGGCTAGAAAAGGATGAAATGGCAACTTTTGCTTGGGAACCTAACATTAGTCATTGTAATAGAACAGTCCACCAGTTTATTTTTATCCTTGAAGCAAGATGGTATCAGCTATCAAACTTTATACTGATTTCAATTTCCCACAGACTAGACCATTCCTTTCTCTCTTTGCTTTCTGTTTCTTTTTATTTAGTCTTATTCCCTAGATGCCACCCACATTCAACCTGGAGGTGGTATAATCTCAACCCAAATCCAGGGTTCCCTCCAGACCAGACAGCCAGGAATGTGAACCCGCATGCTAAGTGACTTTTGAGTCTTTGAAGTGGTAAGGAAAAAAACTGGCCTTCCTCACCTCTTTGAAACCAAAGTCTTCAAATGACCTTTATCATTCCTTTATTAATTTTCATACATCAGGTTCCACATTAAAACCCAAATGCGGTAGCTAGTTTGACCAAAATTCTTCGTTCGAGATTTCTGGAGCTGCCTAAGCTTTCCCAGAGCTATTTACACGAGGGAGTCTGAGAGCCACCAAAGCCACCATTAGACATCCTGGGCTGGTAAACCATTGTACACTAACCACACCTTTCCTGGATTGGTTACCAGCCCATGGCACACCATGAATCATTACCTGGCAGCAATAAATACTCTGTGACAGAGTGCCTTGTGCTATTGAGAAGCTGAAAAGACTCCCTATATAAACTACAAGGGAACTTGAAACTGCATGAAAGATGAATAAAATGGCATTTTGCATAGAGTTTCAGGTGAGCTTGAGTAGGTTAGTCCCAACTGACATATGTACTTTTTAAAAAATTACTCAGAGTAGTATTTCAAATGTACTGATATCCAAGGTGTCTATAATTCACTTTTAGCAGAAACATGGTGTTACCCTCATCAGTGGCAGTCTGTCAAGATCATGCCTTTAATCCTTTAACCCTTTGCCAAAGGCTTTCAGAAGCAAAAAAACTAAAGCAGATGTTGAACACAGCAAATTTTATCTCCCTTCTTCCTCCCATTTCCCTCTTGCTATTTTAATTTTTTGAAACCCTGCTTCTGATTCCCTTACTATCATTTGTTGCTTGACCTCCCTCCATTTCTTCAATCTCTCTCCATTTATTTTATTTTTTAATCTTATTCAAATTCCATTATCTTATTAAAGCTTCAGGGGACTAATATGGTTAATTTCCCTACAGATGCCTGAATTCCTTCATGATTAATGATGGTACACAGTTACCTAAATCTGAAATGTAGGAGTCATCCTGAATGCCTCCATATCTCTCATCTCCTTGTCTAATTGTTCATCAGGCTCTTTTTATTCTCCTTTCATTTTATTATTTTTCCCCCAGTTCATCACTCTCCTTTTAATCTCTACAATATTTGCCTTAGTTCACGCCTCCATCCTCTCTTGCCTGGACTCTTAGAACAAATCTTTCTCATTCTACTCCCACACAAGGCTGCCCTCCCTCTGCTCCTTTACCCTTCTGTCATCCTGAGCATGTCAAGCCCCAGTTTTTTTTCACTTGTTCCCTATAACCCAAAGATAGAGTCCTAGCTTCCTTCCACTACATGTGGAGTTTCCAAAACCAAGTCCCTGTTTCTCTCTCTGTAGCCTCATGTGCACTGGCCGCTCATCTGCCAACCCACCGCAGCGATAGTGAACTGCCTCCATGCCCCTGTGACTGCACATACTTGTCCTCTGTCAGGAATGCCCCGCATTTCAATGTCTTCTGGGTAAACTGTTTCCTATCTTCCATGTCCAGCTCAGCTTTCCTTCTCTGTGATGCTTCTGCTGATTACCTGCTCCTCTGTGCACTCATGGTCACTTCTTCCCACCCCTGGAACAGTACTGCTCATATTGTCAAAATTAGTTGTATGTTGCCAACCCTACTAAACCTTTGAGAACAGGGAACCTGTTGTATTGCATTCATAGTCTCAGTGCCTAGTACATGGTAAGTATGTTTGCTAAGTAAATAAATAAATGATTGGATGAATGTAGGATGTTATTTAAAAAATCATAATGGACAGGTGAATATATGCACATATATGAAAAAGCATGTTCAGTAAATGATACTACTATGGTTTGGTGCAAAAGTAATTGCAGTTTTTGCCATTAAAAGTAATATAATCTAGATGGTGGATGTTCATTGTAAAATTCTTTCCGCTTTGCTGTATGTTTGAAACTTCTAATTTTTTTCATAATGAAATACTGACAGGAGGGAGACCATTACCTAAACCTTGATAGTCAAAATAATTCTCAACATTCTATCTGTGGCCCATTTCATTCATAGAGATTCAACTGAAAGACTCTTACATCTCCCCAAATCCTGCCCTGTCTTGGGGTACAGCTGAAGTGATTTTTCAGTAGCTTCGTACTATGAGTCATGGCAATTTGACTGTGCCGGAGGAAAGGGGATCCTCTCCTGCCTCTTCCACTCTCCTGCATTAACCAGAAACTGCTCCTTCTCCAACTTTCTTCTTAACTTTTCCTTGCTAAAAGGCATTTCTTTTCTCCATTTTTATTTGAGACAGAGTTTCGTTCTTGTTGCCCAGGCTGTAGTGCAATGGCGTGATCTCAGCTCACCACAACCTCCACCTCCTAGGTTCAAGCGATTCACCTGCCTCAGCCTCCCAAGTAGCTGGGATTACAGGCATTACATACAGGCCCAGATAATTTTGTATTTTTAGTAGAGACAGAGTTTCTCCATGTTGGTCAGGCTGGTCTCGAACTCCTGATCTCAGGTGATCTGCCTGCCTCAGCCTCCGAAACTACTGGGATTACAGGAGTGAGCCACCATGCCCAGCCTCTTTTCTTCCATGATTTGCCTCCTACAAACCATAACAGACCACTTTTGCATTACTTTCACACTAGAACCTCTTCTCTCTCTCTAATTTTTTTTTTTGAGACAGAGTCTCCACTCTGTCATCCAGGCTGGAGTGCAATGGTGTGATCATGGCTCACTGCAACCTTGACCTCCCAAACTCCAGTGATCTTCCTACCTAAGCCTCCCAAGTAGCTGGACTACAGATGCGTGCCACCATATCCAGCTAGTTTTTAAATTTTTTTGTAGAGAAGGGGTCTCCCTATGTTGTCCAGGCTAGTATCAAACTCCTGGGCTCAAGCAATCCTCTCCCCTTGGCCTCCCAAAATGTTGAGATTGCAGGCATGAGCCACTGTGCCCGGCCTCCTTGTCTCTTTTGAAATCTATGTTATCTGTCCATTCCATATCTCTATGGATGAAAGCTTATAATTCAGTTCATAATGTTTTACTCACTTTTCCCAAGGTACACACTGGGTTTTTCCAACTATGTGTTATATAGATGGCTTACCGATTCCTTAGTCTGTGAAGCCAGGCTTGATGGAAAATGTTAAGTCATTGGTCCTTCATTTGAGCACTTGTGTAAACTGCTCCACATAACACATTCCACCTTCTTTTCTCAAATTTTTTTGAATTAAAAAAATTTTCATTTAAGTATTTGCCCTGAAAGACTATGAACTTATAAATATATTTGAATTTTCCCTAATAAATAGCAGAGGCTGGCCATAGAAAGCATTCAATAATTAGCTGCTGATTAAATGAACAAATAGTTTCAGATACTTAAATGCATTCCATATATGCTATTGGGAAATTAAAGAGAACACAAAACAAGTTATGACAGACATATCATTTGTACTTTAAATCTAATTTTGTAAAAAGAGTTATCTTCTTTCTTTTAAATGAGCTGACATCTTTAGATAATAATGATTCTAACATGAATCATACTTAGCAGGATTAATAATTTCCTAAAAATTTCCTCCTTTACTGAGAAGTCTAAATATATTGTTTTTACTGCTTGCTTTAGAATAATATTAATAAAAAGTGATTAGCCAGATAGATGAAATAACCATGAGGTGTTTCTCCAAATAACCGAAGAAACCTCAAATTAACACCTATTCATTTTAAGACAATTCCCTTAAGGCAGAAATTAGCACAGGTACAAATGATATTCTGCCTACTCTGAAAATAGTTTTGAAACTTATCATATATAAACTGCAAAGTTTATCTATAATGATTATGCATTATAGAGAAGATTTTGGAGAAATTATTAAAATTGTCTAAAATGAAGCTATGAGCATAACTCCAACAGATATATTGTTTTAGGCATGTCAAAAGGCAGTTCTTTTAGCAATGACTTAGGCTTAATCTATTGAATTAGGCTGACAGTCATGCCAGAAATGTTTTACTTCAAAATCAGAAACTCTTGCTTTTATGTCAAAAAACTCTACTTTAAAGACTAAATTAAGAATAGCATGCAAATATAGTTAAAATTGACAGGTACTTGGACCCTACCAAATGTGGGTTCAGATCCTGACTCTACTACTTCCTAGTCTTTAAATTGGGCAAATCACTATCTTCCCCTGTGCCTCACTTTCCTCATTAGTAATACCAACTCTCAGAAGCTTGTTGTCAGGATTATATAAGATACTATACACACACACACACACACACACACACACACACACAGACTTGCAGAGAGAGATCTATTTGTGTATGTGAGATATATAACACAGACTATATAAAGAGCCTAACATAATAGCCAACATAGACTAATTTAATATGATAGTTATATCCTCTCTCCTACCTTAACCTTGTATCTTCCAATTCTGAAAGAAAAAGAGAACCCCGAATTCAGGTGATCTTTTGCTAACTTACAATGGATAAAAGAAATTATTGCTGGAGTCTTACAGAAGAGAGATTTTGTTCTGTTTTGGTTTGGGGAGGTTTTTCTGAGACAGAGTCTCAGTCTGTTGCCCTGGCTGGAGTGCAGTGGCATGATCAGGGCTCACTGCAGCCTCAACTTCCTGGGCTCAAGTGATCCTCCTGCCTCAGCCTCCCAAGGAACTATGACTACAGGCACCCACCACCATGCCTAGCTAACTTTTTAATTTTTTTGTAGAGACAGGTTCTCAGTATGTTGCCCAGCATGGTCTTGAACTCCTGGGCTCAAGTGATCCTCCCACCTCAACCCTCCCAAAGTGCTAAGATTACAGATGTGAGCCACCGCACCCGGCTAAGAGATTTTTTTTTGAAGATAATTTAAAAGATAATTTTTTTCCAAGAAAAATACTTTTGTTTGTTATAGATTTTGAGCCCTTCTCAAGAGAGGGAAAGCTAGATTTCCAGAATCTAAAGGGACAAGAAAGAAGTAGCAGTAAAGCCAGAGATTCTGTAAAATTTAAAGTTGTGATTTTGAATTAATGTAGCATAGGGTTATACATTTTGAAAGAGTAATTATGTGTATAATAAGTGCACTGTGTTGAGGCTTAAGTATACAAAACAGACCATTTGCAAAGATGCAAGGTGTCTGGATCTTGTCATACAAGATCACTTTCTTAAAACAAAATTCCCAAGAAAACACTTTTAAATTGTGAATATAATTTTTAAGAATCCTTTGAATTAGACAGAGTTGATCAAAATAAAGCGATCTCTCTTGAAGATGTTTATAAACATACAGTTTTCACTTGAAAAATATTAACATATTATTTGACTATATATTCATGATAGGTTTTTTCAGGGCCTTATAATTTAAATTTGTGGCTTCAGATGTTGTTCATGTGCATATATTTGATCCTGCCTGTATTTTCATGTGAGAAGGCAGTCTAAACTTCTGGACTATGCCATGTTTGTCTTCACATTCCTAATAATTTCTGTCACAGTGACTCGCACATGGTAGCATTCGAGAAATTCCTAATGAATGCCTAAATGAATAAAGAAATTACTTTCATTTAAAAAACAGATTTTTAAAAGTCAGAATTGTGGGGGGAGGGGGGCATCTGCTGTTAATAAAGGGATTTCCCAATGTATAAAAAACAGAAAGAGAAATTCCAGAGCACAAACACCTTTGTTTTCCTTTATAAACAGCTACATAATTATTTTTCTACTTTTCTACGATAAGAAAATTAGCATTTAAAATGCAAGTAGTTTCAAACATATGCTTTGATTATATGTACAACAATAATGAATTTAAATCTTCAGCATGATAGCGATCCACTGTCATATCCAAAAAGAAACCGAAGTTTGCACTTCAAGAGTAGTTCATTAGGAAACATCTCTAAAGTCTTAATATAAATCAAACATAGAATATGAGGCTGGATGTGATCTTAGAGATTATCTACTCCAATTTCTTATTTCATAGATAAACTTAGCTCCAGAGAGGTTAAGTGACTTAACAAGGTCATAAAGTTAGTTAAAAAGTCAGGAAAAACTTTGGTTTCCTGATTGCTGTCTGCATAAGTAGCTTTCACAAATGCTCTACTCAAACTACACTACAGTAGTGGGTTTATTGTGCTCTTCAAACCCTGGGAACAGTACAGTAAAGGTGGGTCATTAGCGACCACAGGCCCCTCCTCCATGGAAAAACTCACCTTCAGTATTAGAAATGGGGGTACTGTCACATTTGCTTTCACACTGCTGCATTGATGGAGGCCGAACAGTTTCTGGACAGTCACTAGATGCCTGTCCAGTGTAGGAGAGACACTGCACAGTTCTCATCTGCTGTCCAAGGCCACACTGAGCAGAACACTAAATCCAAAGATACAAAGAAACAAAATATTGATCTCAACAATTTTCAGGGGGTAAAAAATATACTATGTCATTTCAAATACAACACAATATAAACTTTTTTTTTGAGACACAGGGTCTTGCTATGTTGGCCAGGCTGGTCTCGAACTCCTGGCCTCAAGCAATCCTCCTGCCTTGGCCTCCCAAAATGCTGGGAGTACAGGCATGATCCACCACACCCAGCCACAATACTAACTTTTAAAGCCCACATGTGGTTCATTTTTGAGAGGTGTATGATTAGGTCATTCTACTATCAAACTGGTTTGGAAAGTCAAACATCATGTTATTACCCTAGCAAATAGACTCAATATACTTCCCAGAAGATAATACATAGAGATTTCTTGCTATCACTGCAACAATTCCCAACAAGGCTGGTGACCTCTAGCAGGAGCGTCATGAGAAAATCCTTGTGATGAAGTAGAATAATGAGAGATTGTAGGGCTAGGAAATCACTATTGCTCCCTATTTATTATAAGTGTGTAGGTAAATAACCTGGTGGCTTATTGGAGTGTCCTGTATGTGATCAAACTATTAGTTCAATGTAATAGCAGTGACAGCTGTGGAGCCTGGTGATGGGGTCATTAAAAAAAAAAAAAAAAAAAAAAAAGAACTTAAATAAGTCCCTCAGGTTTTCTAAGGGATTGCAAGCCACAAAAACCTGAGAAGCAGTCTGTGTTCTCAAATGAGTGTGTCTCCCTCTCCTTTTGCATCTACTCTGGGATTCAGGCTCTTCAGACTGAAGTTACTGTCTGAGAGGCTTAGTTTCATTTGGGACTGATCAGCTGCTGAGGCTGAAGAATGAAGCTGGGTTAGTCTATGGGCCTGCCATCGAGAATACCAGAAAGCCTATGAAATGTGGGATCAAAGGCATGAGGAAGTAACTGGTGCCAACACAGGGGATGGTGATGTTTACAGGGTCAAAAAATTGAAGCCCTGTTGGATTTGTTTGCAAAAACTCTGAAAGTACCCACAGGACTTGTAAGGATATTCATGAAGAGCCTTAAAAAAAAAAAAATGTTTTCAGACAGTCACAGATGCTCACACCTGTAATCCCAGCATTTTGGGAGGCTGAGGCGGGCGGATCATGAGGTCAGGATATCGAGACCATCCTGGCTAACACGGTGAAAACCCGTGTCTACTAACAATACAAAAAATTAGCCAGGTGAGGTGGCGGGCGCCTGCAGTCCCAGCTTCTTGGGAGGCTGAGGCAGGAGAATGGCGTGAACCTGGGAGGTGGAGCTTGCAGTGAGCTGAGATCGTGCCACTGCACTCCAGCCTGGGTGACAGAGCGAGACTCCATCTCCAAAAAAAAAAAAAAAAAGGTTTTCATACAGAATGACAAATAAATGTACTCTAATATATTAAAGCATCTTTGAAAATGTATTTTCACTGGTTATTTGAAATTTTAGGAAACTGAATTGAAATTATAAATGGGAAGAAAAGGACTTGACAACATTTAAAAGAATAATCTCAAATTGACAATGGTAAATTCGGCAAAATTACTAAAACACAAAAACTTCCAACTGACTTTTATACAGTAGATTGCAACAAAGAATATATAGAGAAGGAAATGCCTGCCTGGTTTAAAATAAAAATCTTGTAGCATGTCTGCTCTGATTCTTTAATAGCATCATATCAATCATGTGTTGTGAAGCTGTCACACTTCTATAGTGAAACATAATTTGACACTTACCTGCATACAGTGCTTCACACTGTCATGCGTATTCTACTTGAGCATTTTGTAAATTAAACTAAATACTGCTATAGAGATGCCAAGCATTACTAATTTTATGATTATATTTATTTTGTCTCCTCAAAGTGCTGAGCACAGAGCAAGTATACTTAATTACCTTTATGGGTACTGAAAATCTTTGCCCTCTCCCAAATGAAATGAAAGAGATGTCTAGATGTTACTGTACTCTGGCAATATTGAATTTTTGCCAGAGTTTTGACAGCAACTTATATGAAATGCCATTTTTAATAAGTAAAGACAGACCCAGAGCACAAACAAAATCATATTGGCATAAATCACAATATGTCATTATGATTTATTTGAGTCTCAAGTATTAGAAAATGACTTGCTACAAGGTCAGTTATGAAACTACAGGATAAGGGCATTGATTGGTTAGATATGTACTTTCTGGGGCATTTTTTAAAATGTAACCTAATAGATTTCCTCTTTGACATTTAGAAGAACAATACTTAATTTTCCTTCTATCTAAATATACCAACTTGGTCTTTTTTATTAAGAATTTTTTTATTTGGCAAAAAAAATTATGTCTGTTTATCATGTATGACATGATATTTTGAAGTATATAACCATTGTGGAGTGACTAAATCTAGCTAATTAACATATTACTTCACAAAATTTTAATATTGTGCTGAGAACCAACTTTTTTAAATAGAATTTAAGGTGGCCTACAGAAAGATAACACAATTTAAAAGCAGATAAGACAGAAAAAATAAGAATTGGAACTTAAGGTGGAAATGAGTCTAATATAAAAATACATACCAAAATTCCTATATACTTTTTTCCCAATTCATAGCATCCATCAGATAAAAACAAATCAATTAATGAATAAGTATTAATAATATTTCAAGGATTGTCAATCACAGTATCAAACTAATTAAAAACCCCACAACTTTTTTTGTGAGTTTAAGAGTAATTATTTCTATTTTGCAAGTGGGAAGATGAAGACACTGGTGTTAACTGATTTGTTCCTTTATCAGCTGAGAGAGCCAGGACTAGAATCCAAAGTTTCGGTAGCTTGTTCAAATCTCTGTCGGTTATTCTATTTCTCTTTTAATTTTAATCTACAATGGATCTGAAGAATAGAATCTGAAGTTGGAAGTGTGTGGCTGTGGGAGAATCACTGGCACACTCTGTATGTGTCCACAGGTGGTGGCTGTGGTTTGTGCAGTTTCACACTCATGCCTCATACCTAGACTTCTACGTGTTAATTCTTACTCATCTCTCAAGCCCTTACAATGATCACACAAGGAACCTGTCTCAAGGTGCTATTTCAGCAGGAGCCCACAGTACAAACGCCTTACCTGGCCCCAGTCTCCTGTGACCCAGCGAGGAGGAGGGCAGCGGCCCAAACTGCAGCGGATGCGGACAGGAGGTTTGCTTTCCTCCGGACATTGTGCAGCTGGGAATGTCTTAGAGAGGTCACTGCTCTTGCACAGAACAATCCGATGCTTGAATCCTGGACCACATTTTGGAGTACACTGGAAATAAAATAGTATTGAATCACGACAGTTTAAAGACAGAGGAAAATTTAAGGAAAGTCTTTCTTCAAGTAAATGTGTGTTTTAGTATAGAATATACAAATATACTAAGTTCTAGGCAGTCTCTCAGATACAAAGTTCCTTAAAGGTTTTTAAGCAGAGGTACTTTTATCTTTGTCTTAAGGGTTTGAAGAGCTAAATCCAACATTTGCTTTTCTTGGCTAACTCGTTTTCTTGCTCTGTTGGGGATAGGTTGATTCCTCTATTCCTCTCTATCCTTGGCCTCATCAGCTGTGATAAGATTCTGCTAATTTTTGGAATGTGGAATCCTTGGTTTCCTACTTGGTGGGTGTGGTCTTCTAAAAGGAATTTGTATGTTATTAGTAAACCACAAGAACTTGTCTCTGTGAAGCAAGTTCAGGGTTGATTTAGATAAACTATTCTCATGCTGAATCGCTAAGAATACTTGGTCACAGGTGAAGGTTTCTTGCACAGAAAATCTCTTGACTTTTCCCCATACATCAGTTACAAATCTTAGGAAGTTGTTCTTTAGAATTGGTTCTGTTTGTTCTTCATACTGAGGGAGGGATGTTTTTCCCTGTGTCACAAATCTTATGCACCTCATCTCCAGGTGTTTCTAGAAGTCACCTATTTAACATAGTAGCTGACTTGAGTCTTCCAGCTTTCTCCCCTGTATGTCTTGACCCTTCCTTAAAAATCTGTACTTCAGGCTGGGCACAGTGGCTCACGCCTGTAATCCCAGCACTTTGGGAGGCTGAGGTGGGCAGATCATGAGGTCAAGAGATCAAGACCATCCTGGCCAACATGGTGAAACCCTGTCTCTACTAAAAATACAAAAATTATCTGGGTGTGGTGGTGCATGTCTGTAGCCCCAGCTACTTGGGGGGCTGAGGCAGGAGAAGCACTTGAACCAGGAGGGGGAGGTTGCAGTGAGCCAAGATTGTGTCACTGCACTCCAGCCTGCAAACAGAGCAAGACTCTGTCTCAAAAAAAAAAAAAAAAAAAAAAATCTATACTTCCCCTCAATCAAGGGAGGACCTTCCCCACAACATTTGGAAGCACTGTATATATAGTTTTCATGCAGAAAACATTTCCAGATCTCCTACAGGAACTACACTAGACTGGGGAGATACAAAAATGAATGAAACAGGTGCTTGGTTGGAGACGTGAGTCTTGCTGAAGCTCCCAGCTGAATAAAGTCCTTCCTTCTTTAACTCGGTGTCTGAGGGGTTTTGTCTGCAGCTTGTTCTGCTACATTTCTTGGTTCCCTGACCAGGAAGCGAGGTGATTAACGGATGGTCAGATGGTCGAGGCAGCCCCTTAGGCAGCTTAGGCCTGCCCTGTGGAACATCCCTATGGGGGACTCTGGCCAGCTTGAGCGATGCGGATCCTGAGAGTGCTCCTGGGTAGGCAATTGGCCGAGTGGAACGCCTCACCAGAGCAATGTGTGGCAGGCCCCCATGGAGGATCGACGCAGTGGCTGAACACCAGGAAGGAACTGGCACTTGGAGTCTGGACATCTGAAACTTGGTAAGACTAGTCTTTGGAACTTGGCCACTCCATTTGAGGGGAAGCGTGGCCTGATCACCCACAGTGTGCCTGTACTGGCACTTCAGTTTTTGTTTTTGACTTGACTTGGATTGCTTGATACTTTGGTTTTGACCTGGCTTGGATTCTGGATACTCTGATTTTGGTTTTGATTCTGGTTTTGTGTAAACTATAAAAGTATGTGTGTGCCCTTTTTATCTGTTCTTTGTTTCATGGTGTGTTTGTGGTGTTAGTGTGGTGTTTTGTCTCGAAGAAGCATGGGTCAGGCACAAAGTAAGCTCACCCCACTAGGAACTATGTCGAAAAATTTCAAGAAAGGATTTAAGGGAGATTATGGTGTTACTATGACACCAGGAAAACTTAGAACTTTGTGTGAAATACACTGGCCAGCATTAGAGGTGGGTTGGGCATCAGAAGGAAGCCTGGACAGGTCCCTTGTTTCAAAGGTATGGCACAAGGTAACCTGTAAGCCAGGGCACCTAGACCAGTTCCCGTACATAAACCCTGGGTTACAGCTGGTTTTAGACCCCACTCCCCGCCCCCCAACCAGTGGTTGAGAGAACAGCAGCATAAGCGGTTGGCAGAGGCAAGGAAAGACCAGCGGAGAGACAGAGAGGAAAGAGAGAGAAAAAGGGGCAAAGAGAGAAAGAGGAAAAGACAGAGAGGAAGAGACAGAGAGACAAACAGGGAGTCAAGGAGAGAGAGAGAGAGAAAGGCAGAGAGAGAGGAAGAGACAAAGGCAAATGCAAAGTCAAAGAGAGAGAGACAGAAAGTCAAAGAGAGAAAGAGAGAAATATACAAGTAGTTAAGAAAAAAACACCCAGTGTACCCTATTCTTTAAAAGCCAAGGTAAATTTAAAACCTACAATTGATAATTAAAGGTATTCTCTGTAACCCTGTAACACTCTGATACCACTTTGTTTTCAGTGTAAATAAGGGCTTATCCTGAAAACACTGAGGCCTTCCTATCAAAAATCCTTAACCCAGTAACCTGGATAGCCCAGATGTATTCAATCTCTGGCAGCAACTGCTTTGCTAACAGAAGAAAGTAAAATAACTTTTAGAGGAAACCTCATTGTGAGCACACCTCACCAGTTCAGAAGTATCCTAAGGAAAAAAAAAAAAAGAATGATTTAACATTAACCACTGAAAATTCCCTTAACCCAGCAGGTTTCCTAACAGGGGATCTAAATTTTAATTATCATACAAAGGCCCGACCAGACCTACGAGGAACTCCCTTCAGGACAGGAGGATGGATGGTTCCTCCCAGGTAACTGAAGGAGAAAAAAAAGCCATCTATCCCAATTCTAAGTTAATTTGGACTAAACAAGGTCTTATTAATAGCAAAGGATAATCGAAATCCCAAACTTACAAGGTTTTCAACAAAAGTAAAGTTTGCCAAAAGTTAACAGTGTAACATGTATTATAGTAACTTCCAATCTTGTGGCCTTAGACAGTCTAGTCCACAGACATAAAAGAGGTTCACTTTGGAAAAGAATGGTTATCATCTTTGGAAAAAAAGGGGGGGGGGGGGGCAGAATTATGTAAAAAGAGTGTTATATGGTAAATTCTTGTCCTGAAATAAATTAACTGGTTGTTTAAAGAAAGAAGTGTTTGTAATAAGTCAGAAAGTTGAGGCATGTCGAATAATTGTCTGTGAAAGTCGTGAAAGAAAAAAATGTTATTAAAAAATAGAATTTATGCAATAAATGTCGTATAATTTAAAAGTAACTAGGCCTCCTGAATGTAAAACTATTGAAAAAAAAGACAGTTTATGTGCAAGGTGTATAAGGAAAGTAAAATATATCTTTGGTAAAAGGATTATAAGGAGGCATAAGAATGTAAATTTTTACCTACATTAAAAGATTAAAAACTATATATTGTTTTGAAGGTTTAATCAAGTTTTAAAACATTAATTGTAAATAAAAATCTGTGTGTAAACATACTGGCTAAAGTTAAACGGGTATCAACCAGTTTTTCTGTGAATTGGACATTAAAGTAAAAACATGAGTTTTTCTTAAAGCACTAACCTGCTCTTTAATAAAGATTATAAAAGGTTAAAAAGAGTCTATAAAAATTTTACCTTATGGCCCAACATTAAAAATTGAATAAATGTCTACAAAGTTTTAGTAAAACTAAGTTTAACATTAATAGCACACTAATATAAAGGTAAAATTTAGATTATCTGGTATAAAAATCATACAGGAAGCATTGTCAAATATAAAATGGTGTTTGGCTTCTTTGGTCTAAAAACTAATAAAAATAGGTGCTAAAGGAAATTTCTCAGTAGAAAGGCACCAAGGACTATAAAGTCCACTGCTGATGTCCCCACATTTAAAACAAAGGTCAGTTTCTTAGAAATTATATACTTGGTTTATCTTCCACTTTCCTTTCCCTCAAAACTAAAAGTCTTTTAGCACAGGTACCACCCCTAGAATTTCCAGTAAGCCAGCACCAGCCTGAAGATCACCTTCTCATCAAAGGGTGGAAAGAAGAAAAACTCGAGCTAGCCTAGGAAGGACCCTACCTTGTGCTGCTAACCACCGAGACTGCCATTCATAGAGCAGAAAAGGGATGGACTCATCACACCTGAGACAAAGTGCCACCCCCTACAGAGTCGTGGGCCACAGTCCCAGGGAAAATCCTACCAAATTAAAGCTAAGAAAAATTTAGCACTTTCATCTATTCTATTACTCTTTCTTCTTCCCTTGCTCTATTGCTGACCCCTTAGTTATTAACATAACCAAGTCAATTTTGCCTCAAACTATTGCATTTAACGCTTGCCTTGTTATACCCTGTGGGGACTTGCCAAGTCAAAGACAGCTCTCTACTTCAGAAAAGTACCTCTGTCCCTCCTGCCTCTCCTCAGACTGGGCATTAGTAAATTAGGACCATTTAATCTGGGTAAATTTCGATAAAGACTCCAGTGTCAACCAGGAGTCTTGCCCCCCAATGTAGAGCTTTCATGCCATCGTTGGTCCAATGTTCTGTGGACCACTAAAGAGCAAGGATGGACTGCCCCAACCAGTTTTTGTAATTTCCTAAAATCATACATTCGTTTTACTAGAGGATCATAAAAGTTAAAGACTTAAAACAAACTTTGCCAATTAAAACAGGATACCAAGATGCAAATGCCTGGTTGGAATGGGCCAAATACCATCTGCATGTTAAACAAAAGCAATTGTTATGCTTGTGCACAGGGCAGGCCAGAGGCCCAGATTGTCCCCTTTCCACTAAGGTGGTCCTTCAGTAGACCAGGCGTGGGCTGCATGGTAGCTCTCTTCCAGGATTCTACAGCCTGGAGTAATAAGTCATGCCAAGCTCTCTCTGCTATATCCCAAAGTCAGGCACCCTGTGGGTCAGCCCCCAAGGGTCATCCAGCCTCCATCTCCCAACACTAAGTTCACTTCATGTCTCTCACGACAGGGAGGAAACTTAGTGTTCCTTGGAGACCTGAAGGGATGCAGTGAGCTTAAGAATTTTCAAGAGCTTATCAATCAGTCAGCCCTTGTTCATCCTCAAGCAGATGTGTGGTGGTATTGTGGTGGACCTTTACTGGGCACTCTGCTGAATAACTGGAGTGGCACTTGTACTTTAGTCCGGTTGGCTATCCCTTTCACCCTGGCATTTCATCAACCAGAGGGAGGAAGAATAAGACATTGTAAAGCGAGAGAAGCCTCTTATGGGTCTTTCGACTCTCACGTCTATGGAGCCCCACGGGGAACACCAGATCAATTTAAAGTTTGAAATCAAATAAAGGCAGGATTTGAGTCAATATTTTGGTGGGTGACAGTTAATAAAAATGTAGATTGGATAAACTACATCTATTACAACCAACAGCAACAAGCTTTTCATGAGTTAAAAGAAAAACTCATGTTGGCCCCAGCCCTGGGGCTACCTGACCTGACAAAACCCTTTACACCCTATGTGTCAGAAAGAGAAAAAAATGGCAGTTGGAGTTTTAACCCAGACTGTGGGGCCCTGGCGAAGGCCAGCGGCCTATCTCTCAGAACAACTAGACAGGGTTTCCAAAGGCTGGCCCCCATGTCTAAGGGTGCTGGCAGCAAGGTCCCTGTTAGCACAAGTAAGAAGCAGATAAACGAACCTTTGGGCAAAACCTGAATACAAAGGCCCCCCATACTGAGGTAACTTTAATGACTACAAAAGGACATCATTGGTTAACAAATGCTAGATTAACCAAGTACCAAAGCTTGCTATGTGAAAATCCCCGCATAACCACTGAAGTTTGCAACACCCTAAACCCCACCACCTTGCTCCCGGTATCAGAAAGCCCAGTTGAACATGACTGTGTAGAGGTGTTGAACTCAGTTTATTCTAGCAGGCCCAACCTCTGAGACCATCCTTGAACATCACAGACTGTGAGCTGTACGTGGACGGGAGCACTTCGCCAACCCCTGCAAAGTGACTCTGAAAAAGATGACAAGCCCTGCTACAGTCACACCCGGAAGCTGACTGGTCCACACAAGGCCGAAGCATGAGGAAACTCATCATGGAACTCATGTTCCTTAAAATTTGGACTTATAGGGTAAGGACTACAACTGACCTTTCTCAGACTGACGGCTGTTCCCAGTGTATACATGAAGTCACTGAGGTAGGACAAAAAGTTGCTATAGTCCTATTATTTTATGGTTATTATAAGTGTACTGGGACTCTAAAAAGAACTTATTTGTATAATGCTATTCTATACAAGGTATGTAGCCCAGGAAATGACCAACCTGATGTATGTTATGACCCATCTGAGCCTCCCATGACCACAGTTTTTGAAATAAGATTAAGGACTGAGGACTAGTGGGGGCTCATAAACAATATGAGTAAAATGTTAGCCAAAACAAAAGAAAAAGGGGTGCCCAAACAAGTCACCTTGAAGTTTGATGCCTGTGCTGTCATTAATAGTAATAAGTTAGGAATAGGATGTGGTTCTCTTAATTAGGAAAGAGGCTATACGGCAGAAAACAAGTACATTTGTCATGAATTAGGACTGTGTGGAAATGAATGTGGATACTGGTCTTGTGTCATTTAGGCTACTTGGATAAAAAAGAAAATGAATCCTGTCCGTCTTCAGAAAAAAAAAATGAATTAAATAGTCTCTACCCTGAAGGAGCTCAGAGTCTTATTTAGGAGACAGACATGGAAACACAGGTTAATGTTAAAAGTATCATATAAGTGGATGTAGAACACATAAATTATTGTGCCCCAACACCATCAGCATGTTTTATAATATGTATTTACATGTCTTTTCATCTCTACTAGACTATAAGCTCCTTAAAATTACTCCATTTGTTTCATCTTTGCATGCTTGTGTGCATGAAAACACACACACACACACACACACACACACCCACCCCAGGAGCCAGCTGAGGACTCTGAGTAAACGCTTGATAAATATATGCTCTTCTTTATCTGGAAAGGTGACAGTTTTGATTTACCATTAGGTAAATCAAGATGTACTGGTTGTGGATGGGGAGATCTAGGTGAACACCGTACACATGTACACACATGGATTTTGTTAGGGGCAATCTTTGAGCCTGAAATATGTCATAGAAAGAGAGAAAAATATTAACAATTTTTTCAGATGAAAATCAATGATTCAATGCAAACTTTATTACAATGAATATAATCACAGAATGCATTTCCTCCAACTTAGAAAAGGTTTCATTAAGATGCATTTTGAAGGAGGATAACACAATTTTTTCCAGTGTAGCTCGAGAAGAGGCTTTAGTTAGGGAGGGAAGATCAAGAGAGAAATTCCTGATCCCTTTTATTCCTCTTCACAGCCTAATCAATATCCTCATAACCTGGTGCTGCCTCACTCTACCCTTACAATCCATCACTAGGTCTTATTAATCCAATTCCGAAATCTCTCTCACACCTGTTGATTTCTCTCCATCTCTACTGCCACTAATCTTACTTCAGACAAACATAATTTCCCATGTAAAATTTTGTAATGGCTTTCTAGTAGGTCTCCTGTTTCTTCCTCTTGCTTCACTCAAATCCACTCCCTAAACTTTAGTCAGAGGGATCTTTCTAAAACACAAATCCAGTTATACTGCATTTTGATTGGAAAAAAAAAAAATCCCTTAATGGCTTACTATTGCCTTCAAGATAAAAATTCAAACTCTATATATGCTTAGTACACCACAGTAGTAAGGCTCTACTTACCTCTTGAAGTTCATCTCTCTATATGTCAGTCATATAAAATAATTTCCAATATTCTCCAGTACTAGCCCAGTGTCAGGCACAAAGTGAATAGTGTTGCTTTTGCAGCTATGGTAACTACTACTACTACTGCCGCTAATAGCATCTATCATTTAATAAATACTGTATATACCAAGTGTGCTAAATGCTATAATTTATATAGTCCTTACAACTCTCCTATGAGGTGGCAATTATTATTCTGTTTTTAAAATGAGAAAGCAAACTTAGAGTGACTGGTAAAAAGTCACACACATATTAAGTGGTGGAGCCATTCTAATACTAATTCTTACTAAGTATTTTCTGGATGTCAGACACTGTACTATGTACTTTGTATGTATTGTCTAATTTAATACAACAATCACTTACATTTCAAGAAACCAAGGCATGCAATAATTTCTGTAGAATGAATAAAGCCCTAATCCAAGTCTTTGAGCTTGCCTCACTTGTGTCAAGTCCATTTCTATCTCTTGAACTTGTTCCACTTGTTTTATTCCTCTTCACTTCATGCCAAGCCTCCTCCACTGTTCAAACTGAAGACTTAGAGGATTTCTGCCACTCTCTTAAAGCTTAATATTATAATTGGTAATAGTAACACTACTATACTACTTCACATTTCATTAAAGATGAACAGTTCAGAAAATACTTTCAATATAATATTAAACATTATTAAACAAATTTTTAGGAATTATTACAGATGAGGAACTTCATTAAGGATAAACAGCAAATGGTAAAGCTGGAACGAAATCGTAGGCCTTGTGACCCATACTTTAGGGCCTACTCCTTATCCATTTTTCTGTTGTTATTGTATTCACAGGCTGCTCTTAGTGTTGGCAGAAACAAACTCATGACAATACATAGTAAATATGAATTATTAGAAGAATAAGTTGAGGTGAAGTATAAGAGGATACAGGCCACTTCATCCATATGTTATGCAAAAACATACAGGATGTATAGGGAACTCAGTTTTTGTATTTCGAGGCTATGATTAGTTTTCTAACGGGAGCATTCATCGAAAAATGCAGTTATGCCACTCCCCTGACTCCTTCACATTTTAAAATCATGTGTATGTATATTAAAGTCTGAGACATACGTCTCTTGTTTATTCTAATAACTTTTGCCAGTGGCAAGAAGCTTCTGTTATTATTTTATGTGCAGTTATGTGTAAAGGTAAACACACAATGACATTTACTTGGGCAAGAAATCATTTTAGAAAAATTACACCTCAAAATTCACTATTTTAGCTAAGGATATTTTATCTTATAGCAACAGAGGTACAGAGATTTTATACAATATTTTCAAGAGAGTGAATGACTGAAAATTAACCAGATTTTCAAGACAGTGAATGACTGAAAACTACATTGCTATCAAATTTGTTACTCAGTGAATACACCAGGCCTGAACCCTGCAGATCCAGCCACAAATATTACATGTCTACAGCCAGAGTCTCATTTCTGGTCTCTGCAAATATTGTACTTCTTACAGGTGATTATAAAATTAAATGTTTAAAAATTGCTTGTAAAAATAGTAAAGGCACAGGAATGCCACTTAAACCTGGTTCATTTAAGTAGAACTCTAGCAAGTCCTTCTGACTTTATGTCAGAGATGTTCAAGCAGAGGAGTCCTCAGTTTGTTTTTATATTTACTTATTCCTTCTGCTTTCTTGAGGCCTAAAAAGCCTCATTTTTCCCTCTTTACCCTACTGATAAATACAGTATCCCTTCCTTATCCGCAGTTTCATTTTCTGCAGTTTCAGTTGCCAGTGATCAACTGAAGTCTGAAAATAGATGAGTATAGTACAGTAAGATATTTTGAAAGAGACGTTACATTCACAGAACTCTTATTACAGTATGCTGTTATAATATTGTAATTTTATTATTATTGTTAATCTCTTACTGTGCCTAATTTATAAATTTATAAATTAAACTTTATTATAGGTTTGTATAGATAGGAAAAAAGTATATAGTATATATAAGGTTCAGTACTATCTGCAGTTTCAGGTATCCACTGGGAGTCTTGGAACATGTCCCCTGTGGATAAGGGGGGACTACTATCAATGTGTTTGTCCATCTGAAGTCCTCTGTTTTATTTAGCTATGTAAAAAATAAAAATAAAATAAAATAATTAAAAAATAAAATAAAAATATAAAAATTTCTAGAAAAGCAAGATGAGCCACGGTTATGCATATATAGACATGTATGTTATGTAATATATAGACATTAACTTAATTATGAATGCTTCAGAGCATTCTCCAGAGATAATTATTGGCCTATACCCACACAAAGAGTATATTTTTACATAACTTTTGAGTGTGCAGTAAAATCTATTAGTAATAATTAGAAATTGGGATACTTAGTTCAATACTTTTTTTTTTTTTAGATCAAAGAATAGTTATAAACATCAAAATTCATCTCATTCTTTCTCATAATAAACCTTTAGGTAGCAGGGTAGAAGATATTATAAAATTTAGAAGACTAGTGGTCTATTCTTTAGTAAAGCTGTTTCTCATTATTTCTCCTTATGTGGGTGAATGCCTATTTTTTCCTCTTTATTCATATAATTAGAATCTCTTGATCATTTAAAATCTGACCAGACCTGCTATTTTTTGTTTTCATGTCAGTGGACTATAAGAGGTGACTTTTAGGAGAGATGCATTTGCTTCAGCTTAAGAAGCAAAAATATATTTTGCAGAAAAAGTATTTGAAACCAACCAGGGAAAAAAATTGGCCTTCACCTGTAAAGGACAGAAACATTAACATTTTGGGGTTACACTGAGTTCTCCCTGGAGAGAGGGGTTTAAATTACTTAGTCAAAGGACTAGAGTAGAACCTAGGAGTATACAAGGTACCGACACAATTGTCTCATCAAACAAAACACAGTCCCTTGTAGGTAGATTTTCCCCATCTTTCTTAAGTAATGCTATCTAAACATAAGTACTATAAAGTCAGTTGAGTAAGATGCCAGTTACCCACTTGTCCAAGAGTAAGTACAAGAAATGTATCTTTTTCAATAGGCATTATTCTGTAGGAGTCAAATCAACCATTTTGATACATCAAAAGGATGGGTTAGGGCTGCTGGACCCCATCCACGGTATGCAGCAATGCTTTCAAGAGCTACTGGCCAAGTGAGGGCAAAAACAGAAAACTATTTAAAGTCCAAATAGCCCAGGTGATCCCAAGCATAGATTATAGGACATGCGAAAGCTGTGGCTTCATTAGTTCCGGAAAAGGCTGCTGATGAGCCATTTTCCACCAAGTAATTTAACTTTTTTTTTCTTCCTTTTGCCATAAGTACTGGGTGGGTTTCACTGACGCTGGCTTTACAACAATGGAAATTTTATACTAGAAAAGGAAAGGGTCAAAGGGTAAATTCCTCTTGCTGCAATATGTTTTCACCAGTTGAACCTCACCCTTGTGATTAGCAGAGTTCAGACAGCTGAGCGTTGGAAGTGGGGAGGGGGCAGAAAGGGGGGGTTTTCATGGGTGTGTCAAAAAAATTGTGTGAAATATTTGCCAAAGGTTAACTGAAAGAGACTGGATACCGCCTGCTCTTTTGCTGGGACGTTCTCTTTTCATTAGTGGGAGGTGTTCCATTCCTTTGGGAAGAACAGGCTCCTTGTTCTCATTTTGTTCACAATAGCTACTCAGACATCTATTTCATTTGACGTTATTTATTCTTACTTATTGTTAACCCATCTAGGGAAGGGAAGAGGTGAGCTGTCTGGTAAACTAAGGGAATGGAAGTGTGAGAGTAAAGACACCCCACATACCCTGCTTGGGGAAATAAATAGGAGAAACAGTATGGGGCAAAAATCATCTTTCCTCTTGAATAAAGGATGATGACAATGGCAAAGATGGTGCACAATTAGAATTTTTGAGACAGTGACAGCAGCAGTTTTCAACCTGTGCTTACTCCAGAATTGTTTCCTGTCTGGGGAAAGACAACAGCAGCTCCCTTGGACAATGCTTTATCTGAGGTGGTAGTCCCCACATGTGTACTCCAGTCCCTCAGCACCATTTCTTGCCCCTAAGCTTTGACTCAGCCATGTTAAAGAGTATTGCAGAAATGTGATTAAAAGTGTCCTCAGCTTAGATGTACATCTTCAGGCAGCCTCCAAAAATGCCTAAGAGCCTCTTAGAGCCATTTGAGTGACTCACTTCAAAGAGTGGATAGATAAGAATCAAAATTCTAAGAGAGGAGTAAGAGCAACCTATATGAAGTTGAATTCTGAAGAAAACTTTAAAATAGCATTTGGAATGGAAGCATATCAGTTAATATATACAAGCTATCCCTCAAGGTGATTATATTTGGTTGTTTTATTTAAAAACATATAATGATACAGAAGAGTGTAGGTCAGAAGATCAGTTGAAATGAGGCTTACATGAAGTTTTGATATTTTAGTGGTTGGCAGCAATTTCTTCTAGAAATTTCTCAGAAGGCATTCTTTCTGCTTATGAAGGATGATATAGTATAGAGTTCTGTATTCCAACCTTCCTAGTACCTATCACTATCAGTCTTTCATTTATTCTTAAAAACAAACCCTTTTCTCTCACACTGCTTTCATCACCCACTCTTTGTGTTTCTGTTCAGTCATTTCTCTTTTCAGGCATCCTTTCTCTAACTTCCCTGTTCTCTTCCCTACTCCCAACTGTATACCCCTGAATATTCAGCTTAACTCCCATCAACTAAAAAGCCTTCTGATCGTACTCTAGGCTATTCTGCCCTTCTCAGCTCTGAATTTCTATATTAATTATACATTTATACCTCACAATCCACTGTTTTATTACACACTGCCTTATATGTATTATTCCCTAGTTGTTTCATGGGTATTTTTCATTTGCCCATGCTTACAAGATTCTTTCATATTACCCATGGTGCCTATCCCAGTATGTTTAGTAATCACTCAAACTTACTGACTTGACCTGAAGCCCTCAAACTATGGCAGCCAATCATCAGGTCTCCTATTATGATTTTCCCATAACAAATTTCTCATACCAATGAATATTTATGGATTTCTATAAGGATCCTGGGCACTAACATGTGTAAAACTCTCCAGAATGTCTATTCTTTATCAATGGATTTTATCTTTCAAATCAGTTTAGGAGTTAATGCATCCCATTAGGGAACAGAAGAGTCCATACTGTTTTCCATAAACACTGACAGAATAATACCAAGGATATCTCTACATATGACTTAAATATATAACTAAAAAATCTAACTCAGGTAGGCAGAATGTAATTATTGAAGCTGGACTATAGCCAGGAAACTTGGAAGAACACTCCCAATTCCTGCCAAAGATTCCATGGATAACCACAACTGGACAGAATCTCCACTTCCATGTACCATCTTAAACACAGTGCTTCTTTTGGTCCTCTGCTCCAGCAAAATAAGGCCACTCAAGCAGTAAGATTCACAGGGGAATAGTTACATCCAAAGGTTCCTAAAGAACAACGTTTAATCTTTTTGTTTGTATTTTGACAAATGTATGAGGTCTACAGGAAATACCCAAGGCAAGTATCACAATGTTTCTGGCAGGATATATTAGAATAGAGTCTGAGATGCATCCTGTTTTGCTAACTTGAAAGAAATATCTCTGGTTATATAGCAAGGTACTTATTCTTAACACTTAACACACACTACAGAAGGTTTCAGCTTTTCTTCGGGAGATGTGGAAAATGATATAGTATGCATATGTATATATCTCATGGATACTGAGGAGTCAAAAATTAACTACCTCTTACCTCATTTTTCATAAGGTAATTTTTCTGAGTTGCTCTGGATTTTATTAGGCTATTTTGTATACATCTATGCCAAGAAAACATTATCTTGGTCAGGTCTTCCTCATGTAAGTGAAGGGAATGATCAATTTCAAATCTGACGTTTTCCTATGTTATAACCTTCAGCTCCATGTTTCTTCCACAGTTGAAATAGAAGACATAAAATATATAGATATAGATATGTCATAAGTGATAATGAATTGATAACAATTCATACCTAAGAGTTATGTAATTAGGCTGCTACATTACTTGAAAAAAGATATTTTAAAAATTATGCTTTCCAAATGAGATCCTAGAAAAGGTCATTCTAGATCTTCAATAAGTCTTAGGGTAAGAAAGGTTCTTGACTCTCCTTTTGAACTTCAATTTTTAATCACATATCACAAATTCTAAACTTGTGATGTGCTCAATAGGAAGAAGGAGAAAAACCACTTACAAAGAGTACCCACTATAATGTTATTTCAAATTTACTTTAGACTTATTTTTAACCAAATTGATGACAAGTTTCTCGCTGATTTCCCTTACCTACCCAAAAAAATCTCTTACTTCCTGACAAGCAGCAATAAAATATAACATGGTCAAATTCACTATTATGCAGCCCTTACTTGTTGAGTTCTAAGATGCTCAGGTGTCCTTAATATTAACTGCTTTGGGATAGATAGTTAAGACTTCAAAACATATACATGTAGCCTCAGATTTCCTTACCTCAGACCAGTCCAAAGCCACCCACTGTGGTGGACATGACTGGTTGTTGCAGGGCTCTTTTTCGACAGGCCGGTGTGTTAAACAACCACTGTAGTCCAGTGTCTCCTCCTCAGAAGGTCCAATCTTCCTGATGCAGAGCACTGCCCTTGTGCGCATCCCACCATCACAAGTCTTGCTGCACTCCAACCAATCCCCAATGAACCACCTGCAGCAAAACATGGAAGAAACACTGAAAAGCATTTCCTCAGTGCATCCAGAGATTTTTAGCTCAGTGAAGGCACTTTCACTGATGGACTATGAGCTGACATTTCAATGTTGGTTGATAAGACAAATAGCAAATGAAAAAGCTGCTAAGGAAAAACCTTTACTGTCATTTGCTTTCTAAAGTGTAGTGTGTGGGCTTTGGAGCAGGCAGAACCCAGGTTCAAACAAGTGTACTATGTCTTTAAACCTCTTTTATTTTTCTCCTTTTTATTACATTCTAAAATGAGGATAACAATGATCATTCTCATAAAATTGTCATGAGGGTTAAATAAGGTCATATATATAAAGCTCCCACTGGTGTGCTAGTAAATGTTCAACCACTGGCTCCCCATGGCAGCGGGGTGGGGGAGTTCTGATTTGTGGCATTTGCCAATTTTTGTAGTGTAAAAACCTCACTATGGCCAATTTCAAGCTACCAGCTTGATATACTAAAGGTGAACAGGAGAAGATATGCTAATAATAGGGTCCTATGAATCAATACTAGCTGGCTCCAGCACACCACTGAATGCTTCTAACATAGTGTCTGTCATGTAACAAACAAGAAATAGTAGCTATTTTTATTATTATGACATTGAGGCAGGTTCCCCCATAATTAAACATTTTATGCTAAAACCACTGTAAGGAAATTGGGGATTTGTTTTTCAATTTCCAGAAATAAACCTCTATGAAGATACGACTTGAATGTCCTTACAGGGACAGAGAAGGCCAGATATCCATCCTGAGAACATGGGAGTCTTAAAACACCTTCAGCAAGATCAGAGCTCTGAGCTAGCTCTATGAAAACATGCAGATCTCTTGTTTCAAACTTTTGACTCCTAAAAACAGCTTCTACACCGCTAATGTGGAAAGAAATGCAAATGTCTTAGAAAAAAATAACATGTCTCACATTTGTAGGTACACTACACCTTTACCCTAAAGTCATAAACTTTCACATATATACTTTCAGGGGGTTTGTGGTTTGTTTTGTTTTTTTGCAACACTTCTGCAGGACTCACTCTTCTGGACACATTAATTAGTCTAAGGGATGTAACTCATGATCTAAATCAGATCAATGAGAATTCTGGTTTAGAATTTTTATATCACAACTAGAGCAAAAGGGACCCTTTCCTTTCTGGTCACAAAGGTGCATAAGAAGATGAGTCCAGAGCTGCAGTGGCTGGGTTCCCTGTCAAGTGGAATTAGCTGGTTTCAAAGAATGCAGAGGAGCTAGAATGTCTGGATGGTGTGTGAGTCCTTGATTCCAGCCATTTCTCAAGCTAGGTCCCCCTTACATTTCCCTCAGCTTTGTTACATAAATCTTATGTGCTGAAGCCAGCTCAAGTTGAAGTTTTGTTATCTGTAACAAGGGTCTTGACTGACATATTGTATTTCATTTATTAAATATTTGCTGAATGTCTACTCTGTTCAAGGCATTCTGCTTTGTTTTATAGAAGAAAGTAAGATCCAGTGTTAGAAAAACAGTTCTCCAAAATCATGAAAAGAGCAATGATGGAATCAGGACTAGATTCCCCATCGACTGCTGTTTCAATCGAAATTCATTTTAACATTACTGAATAGTAAAATATAGGTTACAAGCATGGGATCACAAGGCACTTTCTTCAATCCATAATTATAAATCATGCAGTTATTCTCAATGGACATGCTCATGCTTTTGGGCGGCAGACTCCTGAGAGAGAAGAATATGGAAAGCTTAACAACAAATTTCTCACTATTTCTGAGCATAGCACCATTGTGCCAGTTTTGTATATGGAAGATAATACTTTAGTGAAGTCAGAGTACTGGTATCCTAAATTTGAACCTGCATTAAGCCAATTAGGCAACACTGGCCTTTGTCCATTATTATTCATATTGTCTTTACTTATAAAGAAAACCAGCATTTAGAAATATAGTTAGCCAATTTTTCAAATTTAAATTGTATTTTATCAACATCTACAAATTTTCAGCCTAAAATTCATTTAAAGAATGATGATTTAATTTTGAATTTAAAAAATCTGACACAAACATTTTTTCTAAGTCATTTTCCAAGGGAGATTTAAAGTAATTTTCATATTCTTTCCTTTCTGTTTTCCACAGATGAACATCATGTTAGCACCATTTTTGGTAAGGAGGAAAATGTGTACTGAAAATAATAACTTGCATGCCAGCCGTAGTGAAACTCTGATTCAACTTTGCAACAGTGATTTCATCACCAAAATTAGGGGATAAAACAGAAATGTGTATTACAGTCACAAACAGTTCAGTCACACTACCTCCAGCCATGATCTCATTAGTTCTCATAATGTAAGAGGGATGGAGGCCTTCAAATTAAACACAGGTGCCCTGAGTAACCACTATGATTCAGAAGTGTTGCAAAGGGTCAGGGACACCTCTGTCTTTTTATTCTTTGTCCCCTCTTCCATTCCATCTTTCCTCAGAAACTTAACCTAGATATAGCACTCTAGCCTTTAACTTCGAATATATGAAATTAAAAGTATTAATCACCCTCCCAATTTCCTTTCTGACTTTAACTCTGATTTCAGGCTTCATACTCAGTCCCTGTTGCATCTTTGTTGCTCATCATACCATCCCGTCCCATGTCTCTCTGAAGGATTAAATCACACCCGAGTTATTTAAATAGTTTTGCAATTCTACCACTGCATCTGCTTGTCTCAGTTTCTCCACTCTCCCCCACAGTTTAAGACATACTGCTTCCCTTGTCTTCCTTCTCCGTGTATTAGACCCTTTGATGGCATTTTCTTTCTCTGTCTTCTTTCCCTTCTCTAGATTTGGTGGTAAAAACATGAATACAGAAATTATCTCTGGGAATATAAATTGCTGAATCGTTATAGCTGGAACAATTCTGGGGCTACTTCTTTCTGAGCTTTTCCCAATACTCAGTGATCAAATTGTCTTCATCTTCACAAGTCCTTCATAGCCATTAGACTTTACCAATTAGTGGGATTCATGTTCGAGTGTCTGAAATAAGAGTGGCTTGCTGCAGCCTGTGTAATCTGACCTACAGTCCCAATCTCTTATTATTACAAACAACAGTATAATTTGGAGAAGGGAATAAGAGAGACAGTATAAAAAGTTTGCCTCAACCATGGTAAACCAGAATATTTTTGAAGAAATAATCATCATAAACCAGAATATTATATTTGCTTTATAATTTAAAGGAAAATGGCAGAGCATATGAAAATAAAGTGATATTAAATATTTGGATTAAGAGAGAGAGTTCCTAGGCTTTGTCCCAGAGTCAAGGGTCTAATCATCAACGATTTTATAAACACAACATAGCAAAATTGTAAAAATCTTCAGAACTTGACAATAATATCTTTACTCAAAGAGAGATCCAGTTATATAACCTACTGTCTACTTACAAAGATAAAAAAACTTTCCTACGTTTTAAAAGAACTTAAAAAAAATTTCAAAACAAAAAGTTGGTAAAAATATAAAAAGAAATTGTTTTCATTTCTCAGCTAATTGGAAAGTGAAACTAATATTAAGCAGAATGCTCTATGCCCTGAACATGATACAGTCAAGGTTTTTGTAAATTTTTAAAAATCAACATGATAAACATCTCTGAAGTTGTAGCAACTGAGAATGTGTCAATGAAGCAAGCAAAATTAGATGTATTAAAGTGCCACCAGACATTTGATTTGTACCTTATAAAGCTGGTGATGTCTGATATAATGGGAAAAACATCACTGGATATTAGCATACCTCAGTCTGTGAAATGATGGGAGTTGACCTAAATAATTTCCATGATTCTTCCTAGGTCTTAAATTTTGGAGTTTTATAGATGACTCTGATGAATCTTTTTCTAAACTTAAAATAAGAGATGATAGTTGTCCATGGGTGAGGTTCAATGACTCAAAATAATGGTTATTAAACATTATACCTTAAAATATACCAGTTAAATAAAACCTAGCCACTGGATAAAAATTAATCTCTTCCCACCCTAAGTTTCCTTCAGCACTTTTGCTTATAATTCTCCTATCATACTTAATAGATTTTGTCTTGTACTATAGTTATTTTTATATATATTTGCCCAATTAGATTACCCTCAGGAAAGGGAACCATTTCTCCCCAAAGTACAGTGTCTTCCAACTTGCAGTTGATTAATACATGTTTTTAAATTCTTGGTCACAATGTTATTAAAATGAATAGTTCTCTTGTTTTCACCTCTCTGGTTTTCACAATTTTAAAAACACAATATCATACAGGAATAATATTTATCACTCAAAGATTCTTCACATGAGGTCATATGCAGAAATACTCTTGCTATTAAAACACGGCATGGTAAAAACTGAACTCAGCCTTTCTCTTTGAACTCCAACTTATTTTTTTTTCTTATGGTTGGGGACTAGCTTCTTACCAATCATATCCTTTAATATTAATTCCTTTCCTTTCCCGTTCCAGTTATTTAAGGCTATAACATGGATCCCACTACTTTCATTCATAGTCACTTTACTACCTTGACTACTATACTCTTTCTCATAAAAGAGTTGCTGCTATGACCACGCTAAGTTTCCCCAGCAAGGCCTCCTCTGGGTCTTCAAAGTCTTCCAAATAAACATAATATTATTTCTCTATCAATGCCTCTTTTGTCTATTCTTCCTAGTCCTCCGTCATTTTCTCTGTAAGGACAAATCTTACTGTTCTCCCTTTTTGTACACTGTACTTATAAATTATCTCAATATAACTAAAGACATTTGAAATATTTCATTACTTGAAAAAATACTTTCTGATAAAAAATACCATTTAGAACTTTAAACTAATGGTATAGGGAAAACAATTGTCATTGAAAATAAGAATAGATCCCTTCCTCAAATCAGGCAAAACATTTTAGATAGATCAATGTTTACATTAAAAATAAAAAAAGAAACTTTGAAAGTGTAAGAGTGAGGAACACCTTTCTAAACAGTATACCAATGAAGAAATAAAGGTCTGACAGCTTTCTTAAATAAGATTTTCTAAATTTTATAAGTAAAAATACATCAAAACACCATAAATGACATGGAAAATAGATGACAAATTAGGAAAAAATATTCAGAACACAGATAAAAGAGTTCACATCCTTAATACATTAAGAGTTCATGCAAATCAATAACAAAATAATAAATACTTCAATAGAAGTATTGATAAAGTAGTTCAATAAGACAGGCCATGATGATAAAAGGCAAAAGAGAAGTAATACAAGGCCGGGCGCGGTGGCTCAAGCCTGTAATCCCAGCACTTTGGGAGGCCGAGACGGGCGGATCACGAGGTCAGGAGATCGAGACCATCCTGGCTAACACGGTGAAACCCCGTCTCTACTAAAAATACAAAAAACTAGCTGGGCGAGGTGGCGGGCGCCTGTAGTCCCAGCTACTCCGGAGGCTGAGGCAGGAGAATGGCGTAAACCTGGGAGGCGGAGCTTGCAGTGAGATGAGATCCGGCCACTGCACTCCAGCCTGGGCGACAGAGCCAGAGCAAGACTCCGTCTCAAAAAAAAAAAAAAAAGAAGTAATACAAATGGCCACTAAATATAATTTTTAAATGTTCAGCCCCATCAGCAGTCCAATATATGCAAAATAAAACAGCAATTAGATATCAAGGCTTTTTCCCCTATAAAATAATGAAAGATTATTTTAAAAATAATAACACCCATTGTTGTTCACTTCCACGAAATGGCATTCTCATAGACTGTTAATGGGAAAATAGATTCATACAATCTTTCTGGAAAGTCACTGGACAATGTGATCTCAAAGACTAACATGTACTTCCATTTGAACTATAAATTATTTTCTTCTTTATTTAGCATATATAATTATAAAGAACAGTTTCAGAAGCAAAACTGGTTAATGCTGCATTATTGCCAGGGGATCAAAATAAAAAATACAGCCAAAATTGTTCAACAGTGGAATACCAATTTAAATAAACAATCACATATCTCCTAAATGTTGTCAAAGACTTCAAATGTTCAAAATGTTGAGAACTGACTATAAAGTGTCATAAATAGTATAATATAATTTTATTATATATACCTGCCTCTGTATACATAGCAAAAATGCTGGAAATACATACATCAAAGTGTTAACAGTGGTTTATAGGTTTTTTTGTTTTCTTCTTTTTGCTTATCTGCCTATCACATGATCATCTAAAAAAAAAACCTATCTGCTTTCTTCACACTCATGTAAAGTTTTATTGAATTCAGTGGCCTTTCTATGATTTCTATCTCTATAATACCAATGTCATCTGGGAATCTCAGATGATCCCTGATATTTGATGGTTTGACCTAATGATTTTTCAACTTTACAATGGTATGAAAGCAATACACATTTAGTAGAAACTACTTGAATTTTTGAATTTTAACCTTTTCCTACCCTAGCAATATGCAGTACAATAGTCTCTCTAGATGTTGGGCAGCAGCAGCAATCTGCAGCTCCCAGTCAGCTACGCTATCACGAGGGTAAACGTCCAATACTCTACAGCGTGCTGTGTTGCCAGATGATTTTGCCCAATGGTAGTGTTCTGAGCACATTTACGGTGCACTGGGCTATGCTATCACGTTCAGCAGGTTAGGTGAAGTAAATGCATTTCAGCTTACAATGTTTTCAAATTTGTATAGGTTTATCAGGATGTAATCCCACTGCAAGTCAAGCATATACAATAACCATTTTGAAGAATTAAAATTTCCTTTTTCATAGTCTGAATTCAAAAGACTAAAGAAGAAATTAAAAAGCAACTAAGAGAAGTAGGCTAATAATGAGTAATATTTTAAATATCTACATTTAGGTATTTCAAAAAAAAAAAAAAACCATCAGACTAAACTTTCTATTTTTCCCATATTCTCGGCATCTTTTCTTTCGAATTCCATTATCCATCTCCAAACTTAAATAAGTAACTTCACTTCAGAAATACATAAGGAAAGGAGACAGAAAGCTTAATTTTAATAATGTACATCAATATGTCAATTATCCTTAAACTGTTATAAAAGACAAACCTCCAGTGTAATATTCAAACACACAACATATGGGATGAAATGACCAACAACTGAAATCTCTAAGGACATTGGACATTGAAGCTTTTAAGCTTAAACAAATGAAAATGCTTAGGCCAAAATGGAATAGGGTGTGACCAGGCTCACTCAGATGCCTTCAAAGGCTGATCAAATGCCAAATGTACTACTTAAGATCATGAGTGTCAGAGAATTAACGTAACAGGCTAAGACTCACAATGACATGAAAATATGCTGAAGTTACTGGAAACATGGAAAGGGACAAAACTGACCCATGGATTTTAAGCATCCCTTTGCTTTACAGTTTTTCAGTTTCTCTTGAAATAAATGTATAAAAATAATTGGCAGAAAAAAGGAATGTGAAAAAAATTTAATAACTTGTCTTTGTAATACATATGATAGGTCACATTTCCATACTTTCCCATGTCTGGGTTTTAAGAGATTAGTTATATGGTGATAACATTTTGAAAAGAACTCAAAGTAAAATTACAAAAGTCTTAGAACAAAAACTATCACTCTAGATTCCTTTGTGTTTCCTATTTGGTTGCCAATACCCTACACTTCTTCAAGGGACTAGTAGTGAGTATCACCTTTAAGATTAAAATGTCCAGGCAGATACTGACTTTAGATAATGGAAGTTCATAAGGCATGATTGCTTTGGAACAAGAAATGCACCTTGAACAAGAAATGCACCTTGGTTTAAACGTTATTTGGGACATGGATTATTCATGTATTGTAAGTTCCATGTTTTTGTAGCTCCACTCTAGTCATTTTCAGAAAAGCTTCATTATGAAGTTTTTCTCTCCAGTTGTAGAGAATTTGGTACATACAAATTAATTTGCTTATTCTCTTTTGCCTTATCAGTTTCATGTTGGGATAATTAACTAACCAGGCAGGTAACAGTTCATCCAATTTCTCAAACAAGAATGAAATGCCATTCACACGTTTTCTCCTGCAGTTGTCAGTCAGGCAAAATCTCTACAAAGATTACTTTCATCATGATCAACTCAACATCCATTATCTTTTTTCACATAATCATTGCCTTTTGCTCAATCAAGAAACCCTTCTGTTCTTACAGATTATAATGTGTGGCTCATTGAGAGCAGGTCTCATTTCAAACCATCATTAAAATGAATGGGCTCTCTCCTTGTTAATCCCTTTACAGTGAGTTGTAGTTGCTGCATTAATCAACAGAAAGAGACTGAAGTATACCTCTATGCCTGTACCCAACACTCAGAAGATAGGATGCCTTAAAACGACAGAACTTAAAACTGGGTCAGCAAATTAAAGCCATGATACTCTATTCCAGAGTATTTCTAAACCATTTTAAAAATCCTTAGGGCTTTAGGACAAATATCTAGAAAAGACAGGAGTGTAAATAAATCACTATATTTTATCACATCTAAGACATGTTCTTTTATGTACCATTAAGAAAGGGGGAAAATGTCAGTTATTATCATGAGACACCATTTGCTGCACGTTGAATCCTAATTTCAGAGATGTTAAAATGTGAAAAGATGTGTGCTTTAGAATTGATGAAATATGATCATTTCCAGCATTGTGTCAGAACAAAATTCATTGAAGTTCCTGCTTTAAAGAAGTTAATAACTGAAATCTGTGGATAAATAGGAACCTTTGCTCAGTAAAAGAGACATCAAAATTCCTCCCTCTCAGGATGTTTTCTACCTTTTTTTCAGTCTAATTTATTCTCATCATATAAATATATTTCCAAACATGAATACATAACGTTTTCCTCTTTGCACCTGAAGCAAATAATCCTCACTTCTTTCCCTTACTTACTCAGGTGGGCAGGGCTCAGTGTTGCAGGCTCTTTGATTTTCAGGTGGCTTACTGTCAGGGTCACAGTAATTGTTCTGGACAATGGAGTTGTCATCCAACCTTTTACAGACCACCTCTTGTCTTTGGACACCTTGAGAAAAGGAGGACATCATTAATTGAAGAGAAGTTTACCTTCCATTAAGTTAGGTATGCATAGCTTTCCTCTGTGGGGAATTGACCTCAGTGGATTGCTGCCGTCTTATCTGTTCCACATTGGACTGCTTCTCTAAAATGGAGAGAAGACCTGGTCATTATACCGAAATTTTAGGCAAAGTTATTGTTCTCATATTTAGAAATATAACTATTTCAAGTCCAGAAAAGAAACTATTGGTAATCTTAAACAATTTTATTCACATTTGTAAATTCTTCTGCGTGCTTCCCTTAAAAAACAAAACAACAGATTACGATTTCCCAAAATAATATTATCAGATAAAATGTACAAATATACATTTCAATGCAAAACAATGATTGTATATTTATTTAAAAATAGAACAATAGGGACAAATTTACTTTTTGATATTTTGTAGAACAAATCCCATCTATTTAGTTTTTGTTAGGAATACATCACATCCACACATTTCATTTTTTCTTCCATTTATGTATTTCTCTCTCTAAAAGCCCATTCATTGTTCAGAACTTAGAGATTGCAGTGGGCCTCTTTTGGACTACAGCCAACTAGTCTGTTTATTCCAACAGAGTTGACCTCTTGTTGATTATACCATTGTCAAATAAATACATAGTTCATTCAAATATTAACTTATCTCATTTTAAAAAATTAGTCTATCTGATCTGTTTACCACAGCTAACAATATTCCCATACAGTTTATAAAATATTAAATATATGTCAATCAATTATTGGCAAAGATATTCACCATAACTTGCTCACATTTCACAAAATACAAAGACACACACAAACACTCATATTTGTAAATGTTCCTGGTGAACAGATTTTATGTATACTCATTTTCTCTTTAGTCAAGGAATCAAAAGAAGCAGATAGGTATATCAAGATATCAAAGAGAAACAAATCAAACTACAAGACAATGCTAACTGTTTCAGATCATATAGCGGTAACAGGTTACTCCTGGCAACAGAAATAAAAGCACAAACTAAGCTATTCCCCCACTCACCCACCCCATCTCTATAAACAGGTAGGCTAAATTACCCAGAAAGAGTTGTAAAAGCAGCATTAGCAGTATCCAGGAAACCACAGCTTCACACCTAGCTAATCCCACACAATCCTTCAGTTGTTTTTCTTTTTTCCTCCCCCAGTTGTTTTAAGTAATAATGCCCTAAAAAAACAGTGTGATCACAAATTAGGGAAATATATGTGAAACAGGATCATTCAGTAAAAGAAACTGTCACCTAAAGAGCTAGACACCAAATGCTTCCCCCAAGTTCCCCTAAATCATGGCAATTCTGCAGGTGGGAGTGCCTCCGTTATCATGTTATGCACACCTTTAACTAAGCCCTTTAATTTAAAGACTGACAGGGCAAACTATTAAATCCACCAAGCTCATGAGACTTAAATCCTGTAGCTCCATGACAGTAGTGAGCAGTTATAGAAAGTCTTTTTTTATTGCTTGCAGTGACCCCGGGCTCTTGCTGATCGCCTTCTGCAGTCATTTTTTATGTTTTCCAAAACTTAGGGGTCTTAAACATAGTCAAACAACTTACTGGCAAAATGTCCTAGAGTATGTATTGTATTCCTTCCCTCCCAACCCCTAAAATAAGCCAAACGACTAAGTTTATGTGACGACAATAGTTTGGAATTTTTTAACTATTAAACTTTAGATTTTTTGAGGGAAGAATGATTCACATCAGGCATAGTTGTGATCCACTCACAGATGTTCCATGATATTCATCAGATATCTCCCCATTGTGTCATTCCAGTGGGCAGATAACTAGGTCCATGTGGTCCACCTAGACAGATACCTCTACCATTAGTCATAGGAGTCAACTACCAACTGCAACAGTGGCTCAGATTATCCATCCACCCTGATTCAATATTTTGCCTCTATCAGGGTGAGCAGGGGACTTTTTTTATCGGTTAGTGTGATTTTTTTTTTTTAAAGTCATTCAAACATGACTGTACTTGAAGCAAGAACACAGGCACTCAATAATATATCTTGGTTATTTCTCAGGAAAGAATAAACATTCTCAGCACTACAAAATACAACTGATCTGGTTTTGTTTCAGTGGCAGAAACATTAATTCAGGTTCCTAGGATTAAGTTAAAGAAAGGAGAAATTTATCTTGACTTGTAGAAACTGAATTAACTCAAGATAAAATTCTTCTTTCTTTAACTTAACCCTAGAAATGTTGTTTGGCTATAATTACATTTGTTTTCAAAAGTAGCCTTTATTGCAAAATCAGGGCCTCTACAATTTGAATCATAGATGAGATATGAGTTAGTAGAGCTGAGATTTATATTTCATTTTAAGGTAAATTCTAACAATGTATGTATCTTGAAAAAAAATTTGGTACATAATATTTGTTATCAAAAATTTGGAAAATTACACAAAACTACAAGGAAGAAAATAAAACTGACCCATAATCCAATATTTTGTTTCAGACCCCTTAACTTTCAGGGCTATTTTGCTCTTTAGTGGGATCCAATAATTAGTTTAAAAATTACATACATACCCAAACTAAAACTGTCAGCTAAATGCAGTTGGCAGGTCATTCATTCATTTACTCATTCATTCATTCAACAGAGATGGTTACTAAACCAAAGCGTTGTGTTTATGAGATATAAACACAGTATCTCGTATGAGATACTGCGTTAAGTGCTAAGAATTATGAATTGACTTAATTTTGATCAGGCCTTCCTTCCATACTTCTTAAAAACTGGGAATCAAGAGTACTTGGGGGTTCATTTTAGCTTCATAATTTCAGAATGTTATTTTTTTATGAAGTAATAATTAAAGTCCTTGAATAGATAGCTGAAACAGCTCTATATTTTATGAAGATGCATTTTTTTCCTTGCGTTCGTCTTTTATTAATTTTCTTCTAGAATGTTATATTAGACAGTGTGGTATTTCACACTCAAGGGTTGACTATACCAGTAATCTATTCCAAATCTTCCTACAACACTGTACTATCTTCCTCCAACAGCATACAGAGCTCCTTCCAACTATTACTCCCACACTTGGCAGATTTACAGACTTTTTTTTCTTTTTAAGTCAGTAGCAACACGATAACTCTATAAACCAATGCATCTAAATGAATGGATTCTTAAACACATACTTTTGAATTAAGGAAAATGCAGCTTTTAACTTTAGAGAGTAGAAAATACAGATCAACTGGAAATAATCTAAACTAAGTCCACAAGAGAAATGATTGAGTTTAGATTCTTTTTATATGATCAAGCGTCTTGTACATAACTTCTTTTAAAGTAGTCTGTAAAACATTGCTAAGATGTTGATTTTAAACCCGGTTGGGAATAATTACATCCAGTTACACGAAACCACGATGCTTTCAAATCTAAAGACTTACAGTTTATAACAAAAACATAAAATGTCCACATGACCAGTCAGTGTGTACCTAATCAAAAACAAAATTCTAGTGGCTTAGTGTCCAGATCTCCTGGAGATAAGCAGATGTTCTGCAGAATTTAATAAAAATGCACTAATTATATTTTATTCTTAAACACCTAAAGTTACTGGCATGCAAACTGTATATATATGTTTTTTAATGCAATCTTTCTTCCATGCTTAAAAAAAGTAATGGCTTCATATTACAAAAGTTAATTATAAAAGATGATATTGCCCATATATATTTACTTAAAACCCTCTACAAAAGGTATATTCTGTTTAAAGACTTTTAATTTGCTTATCTTTCATTCTTTGATACTAAAGATTCAAATATGATGGTCCTTAACATGGAAATGTAACCCTCACTTTTTGTTCATAAGTTTAAATGTCAGATCCTATATTTAATTTTCTGCCAATAGTTAAAAGTTAAAGATCTATTTTCCCATCAAAGGTTCTTTTATACAATGGTAAGAAGGCATACTCCACTTGAATCCCTGCTCTAGCTACACATCAAAAAATGGCTTTAATAGTATTTTTATACAGTATATACCAAAGGACAATGTGCAAGAAGCCCACCAAAGGGCAAATGAGTCCTAGATGGAAACCATCTGCTGTTCTTACTCTAGAGGGTGGTGATGGTTCAAGTGAGTCCCAGTCTGAGCAAAGATTTCAGAGACCATCGCTCTTCTTCATTTCTTGCCTCCATTCCAATCCCTCTACTTCTCTTATCAGCTGCCCAATGTGTTCCTATCTCTCTCTTCTTTCAGAGAATGAAATATTTTGTAAACTCATTTGTAACATAGTATTTGGCAACATATTGCTTTCCTCAGGGCAATTTACCATCTTAAAAGTAGAAAGAAGGCACTCAATGCACAGAAATTACAACTTGAATTTAACTTGAAAGGGTGATATGTGTTAAACCGAGAAGGATGGGTCGGGGGTGGTGAAGGGCAGGAGAAAGACCTTCTAAGTCTTCTCAACTCTACTCATCAGTCCCATCATTTCAGTGATAGACCATGTAATGGATAAATGGGCATTCTATAACCACCTGTGAGTGAGTCAATAATAAAAAGAAAGAAGTATAAATGTATTCTTGGAATTGATGGGCTAACCAACATCTAAACAATTTAACCTAGTGGCATAGCACATCATATCTACCCAAGAAACAGTTTTCTGAAGAGAAGGGGGGAACATTAGAAAATCAGAGTTTGTACTAAAAATGTATCTGCTGCCTAAGGCAACAATTTGCTTAACCACAGCATCCATAGTAGCTAGCAACCAAGACAACACTATATAACTACAGTATACAGAGCATGTGGCCAGCAATATTAATTTAATTTAAATCTTTAATGCAGATAGCATCCAAAGAGTGACAAGTGCCAGGAAAAAAAATGTCTCTCTGCTCTGCCTTTCACTGCTGGAATCTGGCTGTTGTGCTGTGTGATTGTTGGCCAGACACAAGCATTTGCAGGGCAGAGCAAAGCCCATCTGCCTTGGATCAAACAGCTGGAACCCAGGGTACCAATCAACTCCACCCATATGGTTCTTTCTTCTGAAGAGCCTCCTGCTAGTTTTTATCTTTCAAAGGCTTCCCTTCTCTTTTCAGTGCCTTACCTTCTGTCCTTTTCAGTGTCTTTCCTTCTGTCCTAAGCAAAACTGGATGTCCTAAGGAAACAGGATGATCAAAAGCAAAATGTAGTTCTAAAATATTGTATTTTTCTAGAACAACTGTGTTTAGTAATGGTAAGGTAGGGTGGAACATACATATACTGAGCTTATCCCTGGAGAGCATTCCTATTACTCCTTAGCTATTAAGAGTAATCTTTTCCATATAAAGTATCTAACTTTTTAACTAATTTAGTTTCTACTATGTCTAATGTATACGTTTTTAGTACTATAAGGGAGAAAGTTACTAAGTAAGACAGTCTTGACCTTAATGGGATTACATTAAAATGGGGATGGGGTGGAATAGGGCAAGTACCATTATAATTATATTACATGATGGAGGATAACCAATAAAAAAGTGCATTTTCAGGTCTAATATTTTTAGTTTATAGTTTCCCTATTTTGTTTTATTACTGTCTGATTTCTCTTTTCCCGATCCTCACTGATCCGAAGGACTCTTTTCATAGCCAAATTACTATATCATTACCTTTCACTTTATCTTGTTCCTTTGTTTTTTCTCATCCCAAATTCTGCCATGTTTGGTTACCTCTTTTTGACTTCTAAGTGGTTTAGATAAATGACCTACGGCAAGTTTTCATTCTTCTTTGTAAAATGAGATAATCAAATACATAGAGATAATTTAGAATGTTTCTTCCAGATCCAAAATTCTATAAAAGTTGCCTTCTCTTCTCTCCCTCCACATTTCAATTGTTCAACATTTTTTTCCCACCAATTCTCTCTCCCTTATGTGTCTGCTTTTCTTCTGTATTCTACAGAGTAAGTCTAGAACACAGGCATGTTTCTTTTCATTTGGTTTTGTAGTCTTGTTTCAGTGCCTAAGTTTGTACCAGTGTAAGGTACACGTCAAAGGGGTTACACATGTCAAGAGGCAGAATAGTAACTAGAAATAGGAAATTGTGAAAGGTAAGTTTCCTAATATGAAGAATTAAATCATGCTGGTATACCCAGCATGGGTGTCCATGCTCACGCCTGTAATCTCAGCAACTCGGGAGGCTGAAGCAGGAGGATCACTTGAGGCCAGGAGCTCTAGGCTGCAGTGAGCTATTACTGTGCAACTGCACTCCAGCCTGGGCAACATAGCAAGACCCTGTCTCTAGGAAGAAAAAAGGATTAGTTATATTATACTAGAAAGTAATCTCCATGACCTTAAGTAAGAGCTTGTTATTGGTATTTTATTTAAATTTTAGAGGAATATTGTTGAGAGTACAAAGGCCTTGAGCTTCTTCCACACAGTGTGATGTATTTATCATCAATAGACAGGCTTTTCTTTTAAACATATATAAAATCCCTTTCTTGGAACCAAATCTTGAAATATTTCAAATTTGAGTTAAAATAAGGATATAATCATACACTAACTGTATAGCTTTTAAACTAAAATCTTCATTTTCTTCAAGTAAAAATGGAAATAGTAATATCATAAGTTCCCACAAAATCAGGATGATCATGCTTACCATAATAAAATGCTTTATTTTTAAAAGGCTTTATTTTTTCCAAAAGTATTTTATACATTCAACCTTGTAAAGATGAATAATGTTATGACTGTTTAAAATACTATTTTGGAAAGAATTTTTGTGAAGTGAAACATGACCTGTGATATACAGATCATTAATACAACAGGAATGCACTCTAACTTTGGTTTCACACTCACCCAAGTTTTTCAGTGAGTGAATATGTATCCAAACCCTGTTCATGTTAGGGAAGAATATAATTACTAAAGCAATAGAAATGATGAAAGAGGACTGATGAAATGATGAAACAGCACTAGGAGAATATTTTGGCTTAGAGATTTTTTGCCTTCAGTTACAAATCTTCACATTAGAGAAAATGCAACCAACAACATGCAGAGGTAAACAGTAAAACATGTCAAGATTATCAAAATAATCCTTCATATGTAAGACTTTAAGCTTAAGTTATATTGAAAATATACAGGAGAATTCAAAGAATTTTTGTACAAGTAGTTATATAGGGGAAGCCATATGCTTAAGGAAAAAAGATAAATGAAAATTATTATAGATAAATAAATGAACACACATATTAGCTTCCAGAAGTGTGAACCAACCACAAACATGAGTTTGTAGAGAAGAGTTACTCTGCAATCTCAAGGGCCAAGTTATATTAGAACTAACCCAACAAGGTTAATGATGACAGAGTCTAGGATCTTGGGGGCTGTGATGTTCACAGGTGCCCTGTTATGATGCCAGGTATAGTTAATCCCAGATTAAAGGACACTCTTCCTTCACAACATTGAAAGTGAACTGAGAGGAGGGAATTGTGGGAGAGATTGAATAGGGGGATGTCATAGTTAATGCAGTGACAGACCATTGTCTAGTCCGATAAATATATTATTTTTCAAAGACCAAAATGAAAACTAGGGAATAATGATGAACAAAGCTGAATGCAAACCTTTATTCTTTCTAAACTCATTTGTTTATAGGGGATTAGTATTATTTTAAAAATCTCAGTGATAGGTTTTATATCTCAGTTTGATATATACAGGACTCAAATGTAAAAGGACCTTCATGGTTTCAAAAAATAATAGTACATTGTACAACCCCACACAGAAACTATCTTTCACAGGGAATTTTTCTTTAAAACTAACTGTACAACTATGTTTCTTCAGAGGGAAATGAATGGCATTGAATAAAGTGCTTTTAACTATTCAAACTAAAGTTTCCCTCTATAATCTTTTATTTAACTCTGAAAATAACTTCTGGATTGGTAACTCCTAAGTCAAAGATAAGCACATTTAGTTATAGGATTCAACCTTTTTATGTCTTTCACACTTAATTTCAACCAAGTCTATTTTGAATCTTGAAAAAAAACAACTGGACTTTGTTTTCCTATGCTCCATTTGGGGCTCCTCTGCTTTGAGTTTCTGTGAAAGGTACAGTGAATGTGTCCTTTATAAGCTGCAATACAAGTGTTAGTAATTATTTTTGTTATTATGTCTGTAAAACGTAAGTCTCAAAACCCTTGTTTGTTTGAAGCACATTCTGTTAGTTCAATAATAATGTGAATTAACCTCTTAGTGATATTAAATGTGTTAGACATCTTAGAATTGACAAAAAATTAAAAGGACATCTGTGAAAATGTAAAGCATTTGTCTCTGTTTTATCTGGTACTTTGAGAGCTGTTCTCTTTTAGTCAGCTATTAGTACTGTCCTAAAGACTGTACTACATATTTTCTAATAATTATTTTTTTAAAATAATTTAAAAACTGTCATTTTAGAATGGACTTACTATATACTTTTAAGTCTACATTATGCTTGTGTGTTTCTTTCCTGAAAACAATAAAATATATAATATGAACAAATGTTTGCATAGAAACAATGTAGAAATATCCAACTTTTTAAAGGGGCCAAGGCATGATAGATTCGTTAAAAGTAATCTGAAAATTGTGTTATTAATAAATGCAATAGTATAGGTTATCACATAAAATTGTTAGCTGTCAGGAAAGAAGTTGCTAACAATTTCTCCTTTAAATATATAGTTCCTTCTTTCCTTCCTTTCTTTTTTTCCTTTGCTTTAATCACCCACCATTCTTACCCCAAACTAACAGAGATGGAGGAAGGAAACATATTCAGGAGGACACATCAGAAGGAATATAGATATGAGAGAGAAATTTACACATTATGCAAAACCTCTAGTCTCTTAGCTAGAAGTACAGAAGAGTCTCCAGTTTTAAATTCTGAACATCACCAGGGCCCTGAATAATGAGCAGCTTATATGCATTTATTTTCTCTTCTGAAATGAAATTCAACATCTAGTGAAAGGAAGTTAGGTGACATTTTTAATCCAACTTTAATGATACTCATTTTACCCTAAATCAGGGGTTCTCAAACTTTTTCAGTTCACAGTATCCTTAGTATCTCCAATTTTTAAAATAACATCCCCAAGACAGAAAAAAAAAAAAATGACTAAGAGTCTTACTTAGTAGTTAGTTCCAAATAACTTATTTATAATGATTTGTATGCTGTGAGATCAATATCACTATGTTTCCCCTGAAAATGTACAATCTTCTGCAGTGCCCTTGGGCACCTTCGTACAGTTTGAAAAACACGGTCCCACATCAGGAAAATTCAAAATAGTAGTTGGAAGTCATATAAATCATATTAAAAATCTCAAAGAATCGAAACCAGCCACAACATGTATAAGAATCCAGATGACTTGGGGAGGCTGAGGCAGGTGGATTGCCTGAGGTCAGGAGTCCGAGACCAGTCTAGCCAACATGTGAAACCCCGTCTCTACTAAAAATACAAAAAATCAGCCGGGCGTGGTGGCATGTGCCTGTAATTCCAGCTACTTGGGAGGCTGAGGCAGGGGAATTGCTTGAACCAGGAAGGTGGAGGTTGCAGTGAGCCATGATCGTGCCACTGCACTTCAGCCTGGGCAACAGAGCCAGACTTCGTCTCAAAAGAAAAAAAAAAAAAAAAAAAAAGGATCAGGCACAGATTCAAAAAGTAAAATAAAAAGAATTTGTCCTAGCTCAAAAAAAGAAAGACATAAATATCTTCTATGTTTATATGCTGTTCTCTCTCTGTCTCTCTCTCTCTCACTCACACACACACACACGCACACACAAATATACACTCATAAATTAGGCTCAAAATGACATTCAGGGAAGAAAAAGTATAATAAAAGAAGCATCAAACACACAAATAAAATTAGACTATGTAAATGTAAAAGAAAAAGTAATAATAGCATTTTAAATTGTCAATGATGACTGATCAGAAACATTCCTGTATAACCATATAGTATATGTAAAATAAAATCTGTGCCCTTTGATCTTCAAACAAAATAAAAAATATCTCTAACAGTAAACCTGTCTCCTTCCTAACTCCTCATTAATCTAAGCATAACTTTATCTCTTCCCCCAAAGAGCTGCAAAGCAACGTTTAGCAGAGAGATGCTTTTGTGTATTAGCAGAAACTTGACCAAATTAAGTTCTTTGGTATGCAATTTTTGTACTTCTATACAAAGAGGAAGAAAGAAAAATCTAGAAAAATATTTGGAGAAAGTAATCAGGAGTGTCAATAGAGCCAATGGCAGGACAAAAACTGTATATTTAGAGCATAAATATAAAATTGTAATAAATATATCATATGTATTTCTGATATTTATTTGTACTGAAAATAAAGATTCTTAAGGTTTATTTTCTAACAGAACAGTTACAAAGTTAAATACAACACTACAGCATCAATTATCGGGTAATGGGCTTTGGAAGGTCTCACTTTAAAGCCTAAGCATTGTATAATATTAAGTAAGAGGAGGGGATGGGAGTGAAATGAGAATGGTATGAACAGAGGAAAATAAGAACACACCCAGAAAAGTAGGGTAGAAAATTATCATGAATATTGCTGCATTCTGCAAAGATTCATTCCCTTAAAGAAAGTAATTTCCGGCCGGGCGCGGTGGCTCAAGCCTGTAATCCCAGCACTTTGGGAGGCCGAGACGGGCGGATCACGAGGTCAGGAGATCGAGACCATCCTGGCTAACACTGTGAAACCCCGTCTCTACTAAAAAATACAAAAAACTAGCCGGGCGAGGTGGCGGGCGCCTGTAGTCCCAGCTACTCGGAGGCTGAGGCAGGAGAATGGCATAAACCCGGGAGGCGGAGCTTGCAATGAGCTGAGATCTGGCCACTGCACTCCAGCCCAGGTGACAGAGCGAAACTCCGTCTCAAAAAAAAAAAAAAAAAAAAAAAAAAAGGGAAAGTAATTTCCTAAAAAATAGAAGGCCTTCTCTGATTAGAACTGTAATTTAAAAGAAAACAAATTGTATCAGTGTTCATAATAACTGAGTTCAAACAGGGGCCATATGCCTCTTCTATTCTGACTTGTGCATCTAAATTAAAGTTGGTTGAATACCCAACCATCTACTCATTTTAGCTCTGTTAAGTATCAGATAAACTTGAAATTAGAATAAATTTCTGTTTATTCTAATAAACAGAAATCTGTTTAGCACAATTTCAGTCAGTTTTAAAAGCATTTATTACATTAATTGGATGTTTATATGATCCCTCAAGTGAAGGAAGACTGTAAATATATAGGCATGCCCAAGGCCAATGGCCATATTAAACAAAATTATGAAATTAAGTAGCATGCTATCCCTTCTTTCATTCCCTTCTCTGATGCTCCTCTCTACTTTCCCATCCCAGATACCCATTCCTAAGTCTCATAACCTTAGAATTCAACTAGTAGCCACTTAAAAACAGAGATATGTGTTAGTAATGCTCTCAGGGGTATTTGCATCTGAATGTTAATTTTTTGAAGACTAAAACTTTTAATAAGTTTCAAAAGCAGTACTTCTCAACCTTGGCTGTACATTAGAATTACCTATGGAACTTTTCAAAATGTGATGCCCAGGCCATACCCCCAGCCAATTAAAGAAGACTCTCTGGGGGTGGGGACAAAGTATCATCATTCTTTAAAGTTCTCCTTGGGTATTCCACTGTGCCACCAAAGTTAAGAATCATTGCTCTAGGGAAAGCATTCGAAAAAATGAAATTTCAAGCTAGTGAAGGAGATCTTTATGGGTGGGGATATACCATGTTTCCCTACTGAGGTGACCAACTGGTGAAAAAGCTCTTTTTATTACAAGAGAACACTGCATTACTAAATTAAAAAGGTCACTAGAGACTAAATTGCTAGGTCTTGATTTCAGCAAATTACTTGAATTCTATCTATAAATTATGACTAATAATTTCAATGCCTATCTTATGTAGCTACTGAGGATTATCAAATGAAATACAGTACCAGAAAATGTTTTAAACTTTACAATTTTATTATTATATAGCTGAGCAGTAGAACCATCTGTCACCAAAAAGATTAGTGATACTGCGGTTACAACTATAATATGGATTATTACCTAAAAGACTTGTCAGTCTGTTTAGTGGGCATTTACTTTAGGAAATCTAAGTGTCTACCCTGGAGCCTCAAAGTATAGTTCCTGAGTCAGTGGCACCAGCAACACCTGGAAACTTAGAAATGTAAATGCTTAAAGCCTCCCCTAGACTACTGAATCAGAAATTGTTGCTAGAACATAGCAATCTGTGTCCTAACAAGTCCTTTAGGTAACTCTGATGTGTGCTTAAATTTGAGAACCACACATCTAGTAAAAAGAGAATATGTATGAATAAAATCAAAGGATGAATATACAATATTTGTTATTTGAAACTTTAAGAGGTCACAGTGCATAAGTATATTGGCATAAATTACTACTTTTAAAAATCTCCTACAGCTTTGTATTTCAAAACAATACAACTTTCCTTACGCAGCCAAGATTTATTAATTAGCACCTGATTATAATCACTAATCCAATGGTAGCATATAAATTTGGGAGTCAGTAAATTACAAAGTACAAAATAAGTTTGGGTAAGGAATACAGAAACAAATTCTAGTAGCAATGGTTCTGGAAATAGTCATGTTTTTGGGCTTGGATTTCTCTCTGAGGAAGAGTTGCAGCTGTATCTCAAAAATCACACATATCCTGAAGACAACACCCCATAGCATCTCAATGTTCCTTTTGAGGCAAAGGAAGTGTTTCATCACTGACTCAGAGAAAAGACCATTACTTGGACTGAATCACCAATGTTTCCTGTAGCATTAGATTTGTCACTGGATCTGCTAAGCAACAGAAAAAATTTCAAGCTTCTCATCTTAAAAGATCTCATAAGATCAAGCTATCATTATTGCTCCCAAACTCAATTAAAGCCCAAAGGTCTGGATATTAATAAAACACATGCAGGACAATAACAAGAGAGAACACTGAAAGATCTTGTGAGACTGCCACCAAAAGTTCCTTGAGATCTTTCTTGTTTTCTCTTTGCCACTTAAAAGAATGTTGACAGCCTCAAGACACCCAGCACCTCTTTGGAGAGATGAACATGGAGTATCCCAGTTAAGAACTGACTTTATCCCTTTTCCCCACCTAGCACTGCTGGGCCTGCAGGTCTCTATCAAACGGTGGACAATAAATAAATAAAGCACACACACACCCAAATACAGGTTGATAGTTCATGTAACAAACAGAGATACCATTTGTCAGATTGCTTATGCCCATATAGAAGGGGATATGATAGTTTGCACAGCATATGCACATGAACTGCCAAAATATGGTGTGAAGATTGGCCTGACAAATGATGCTGCAGCGTATTATACTGGCCTGCTGCGGGCCCAGGCTTTTCAATAGGTTTGGCATAGATAAGATCTATGAAGGCCAAGCTGAGGTGATTGAAGATGAATGTATAATGTGGAAAGCACTGATGTTCAAACGGGTGCCTTTATCTGCTATTTGGATGCAGGCCTTGCCAGAACTACCACTGGCAATAAAGTTTTTGGTACCCTGAAGGGAGCTGTGGACGGAGGCTTCTCTATCCCTCACAGTACCAAACAATTCCCTGGTTATGATTCTGGAAGCAAAGAATTTAATGTAGAAATACACCAGAAGCACATCATGGGCCAGAATGTTTCAGATTACATGTGCTACTTAATGGAGGAAGATGAAGATGCTTACAAGAAACATTCTCTCAATACATAACAGCATAACTCCAGACATGATGGGGAAGATGTGTAAGAAAGCTCATGCTGCCATCAGAGAGAATCCAGTCTATGAGAAGAAGCCCAAGAAAGAAGTTAAAAGGATGAGGTAGAACCATCCCAAAATGTCCCTTGTATAGACAACAGACTTATTGACAGCAACAAAAAAACAAACAAACAAAAAACAAAAAAAACTGACTTTAGAATTAATCCTTAGTTTCTGAGTGAAAGCTAGGTAGAAATGACTTCTTCTTGAAAGGTTTCTTAACTATAAAATGAAATTTCATTAAGGAGAAGATGACTCTGGCTTTTTCTTGGGTCGAAGTTCCTAAACCCTAAAGGGACTTTACTTCCCTCAATCATAAGCTTCCTATATTTAAAGAACCTGGGGTTAAAAGTGAGGGTATGTGTAAGAAGAGCAACTTCAATAATTGATTCCTGCACTCTATATCCTAGGAAATATTTTCCACCTATTCAAAGTAAGCAAGATGGCTAGGTGTGGTGGCTCACGCCTGTAATCCTAGCACTTTGGGAGGCTGATGCAGGTGGATCACTTGAGGTCAGGAGTTCAAGACCATCTGGCCAACATGGTGAAACTCCGTCTCCACTAAAAATACAAAAATTAGCCAGGCGTGGTGGTGTGCACCTGTAGTCCAAGCTACTTGGGAGGCTGAGGTGGGATAGTCGCTTAAACCTGGGAGGCAGAGGTTGCAGTGAGCCAAGATCACACCACTGTGCTCCAGCCTGGGCGACAGAGTAAGACTGTCTCAAAAAAACAAAAAAAAACTCAAAACAAAACAAAAAACAAAGTAAAAGAGAGAGGAGCTTGGTTTTAGTTACCTACACTAATTAAAATTATACTGTTTTTTCCTTGGCAAAGCTTTGCCCCACTCTATAAGAAAAGTAGCAACTCTAAACTTTCATCTCCCACATTAGAAAGGACAAGCACAAATATATAATTGCCAAAATTAATTCCTTTTACTCATTCACTCATCTAGCACTTTGGGAGGACACCGTTGGCCTCAGTAAGGTGCTCAATAAAGTGCATTTATTGGGCACCTACTATGTTTCAGATGTTGTTCTAGGGGGCAAAATGAGTCTACAAAGATGCACAGACTTCAGTGATGAGGACATGGATTCCATGTGTCTAGAACACTGGATTTGATTTCTCTGTCAGCCAAGACCAGTGGTACACAAATTTGAGCAAGCATCCAAATCACCTGCAGGGCTTGTTAAAACACAGATTAATGGGCTCCACTCGAAGTTTCTGTTCAGTAGGTCTGAAATGGGGCACTCAAATTAGCATTTCTAACAAGTTTCTAAATGATATTGATGCTGCTGCGGGGGAACCACTTACCAAAACAAATGGCAGCTCTTCACACCATGCCCTTCATCTGAAGAAGGCAAGAGCCTCAAGAATGCTCATAATCACCCACAACCAAGCCTAATGTGAGTTCCCAGAACCACCTCCAGTATCTAAGAGCAGTAGTTCCAGATCACGGAAAGAAGGACAAATAACAAGGAAGAGAAAGCTCTCCCTTCCAGAGGCTTTTCTCTCTCCCTGTCTTTTTTTTTTTTAACCCCCTACCACAAGAAATCACTTCTATTTCTCAATACAAGTGTTATGGGAAAAAAGTAACACTCATCTACACTTTTTATTTTCCTACATCAACAAAATTATATTTTTTTCTTCCAAATTCAGTTCTCATGGCCTTTTTCCTCTTCTCCTTCTTTGTTTTTTTTGTTGGACTACCTCCTTTCTGAACAAATAAAATCATAGGATTGAAGGAACATTGAGAATTCATTTAATCCCTTCTTGGTCTCAGACAAGACTGTGTCTAAACCATCCCCAAATATAGGAATTTCAGTACAAAGATGAACTGGCTCTAAGAATTTCCATTCAACCTTCTGTCGCATACTAATACGCATCCCCTTAGCTTTCTTTTCTACAAGCTAATCCACCTCAACTTTAGACTATCCTTATTAGAGTTCCTAAACTTTAAATTATTTTAGTTCTTTAATAAGTTCATTCCACCTTGCCTCAGGGCCTGAATTATGTACGTACTGTTCTAGAAGACTTTTTGTTGGAATATGCAAAGGGAAAAGTTAATTTATAGAATAAAAAGAATTGAACTGGATAAAAGAAAGATATATGTATAAATGCCACTAAAAAATAATGCAATGGCATATACTTGATCAATTAGTTGCACGTATTTATTTAAAAATGGTAATGCCCTATGGCTTTAAAAACTTTACATTACAAATCACCAGCCATTTTACACATAAAATGGATGGGAACTAGAGATCTTTTAAAATATGTCACAAATTATACATAACTATGTTTCATGATACTTTACACAGTAGAGAACATCAATATATTATTCATCTTTTTTGTTTTTTTCATGTTGTATCGACTTTATATTGAAATTGGAGTTGTAGTTAATCATTGCTTTAATTCTGTATGAGATTAAAAATACTGAATTGGGCTGGGAGTGATGGCCCATGCCTGTAATCCCAGCATTTTGGGACACTGAGGCAGGAGGAATGCTTGAGGCCAGGAGTTCAAGAGAAGCCTAGGCAACACAGTGAGATCCTATCTTTACAAAAATTTTAAAAATTAGCCAGGTCGTGGTGGCGTGCTCCTGTGGTCCTAGCTACTCAGAAGGCTGAGGTGGGAGGATCACTTGAGCCCCGGAGGTTGAGGTTGCAGTGAGCCATGATTGTGCCACTGCACTCCAGCTTGGGCAACAGAGCAAAAATCTGTCTCAAAAAAAAAAAAAAAAAAATAGTAATAAGTAATAAAATAAAAATACTGACTAGATTGTATGATAATTATTTCTCTAAAAATAACCTCTCCGATTTAAGACTTGAAAATCAGAAGATGCAAATATAAGACAGGATGAAGTCTATATAAAAAGCATGTATTTCTGCATAGTTTAAAAAAGGAGTATAGGTAATATATTGGGTGATTTACTTTATTTTAATTTTGCCCATTCTAAATATCACTATTTAAAATTTAATATTTGCTTCTGGAATGGTGAGGTGATCTAGTCCAGCCTAGGCCTGAAGGACAGGTTTGTTTCCTTGCCTATCAGGATCAAGGTGTACGGTGGAGGCGATGCATTTAGTCTCCAGAGAGAAGGAAGATGCTGCTTGCACAGCACTTCTACTCACCAGTCCATGCAGCAGCAAGGGTGTTGGCTTTGAAGGAAGCCAACTGTCCTGCTCTCCCAGCCAGAGGTAAAGAATTGCATTGGTGGCCACTAGAGGGAGGAGGATTAGGAATAGAGTAAATTGTAGGGAAAAGGCACCCATGAAAAACGCACATGGGACAACCAACACATCACCAACCACCGCCTAGCAGCTACCTCTGAGGGACTGTAATGGGGTCAGTATACACCATTAACCCAGAACCCAGATACCAGTAATTATTGTAGTATCCCAGTATACAGTCCCTTAACTTTGATGGCAGGAGAAGGGAGTTTGAATAGGATTGTGGCAAACACACAGGCACACAAACACACACAACAAGCACACAGCCGTACATTCTCATCTCCCATTACAAGAAGTTGCATCTGTGATGTCTGATCCTTGCTCATTTTCTTTTTTAAAACTTTTGATGTTCTTTACCAAGAATGTGTTCACGAAAGGCAAACAGCCCACCTTCAAGACAGTCTTGGGAGAAGCACCAGCAGAGACACTCATTGTGCCAAGATGTATTTTACCAACAAATCTGCACAAATTACATAAGGTTGAAAACAAATAGAATATAATATAATTAAAGCAAAGTTTCTTTTGCTAAATTACAGCTTGAAGCAAACCTGCAAGAAATGTTTCCAATTAGCTTTTTTAACAAACACAAAGCATAGCTCCGAATGTGTTTTGTTCTCCATCTTGCCCTCTGGGTGGGCTGCCTAGTGGGCATCTTACCTCCAGCACAAGTAGCTGAGCATTCTGACCAAGGCTGATGATTCCATGTAAAGCCAACTTCATTATCTCCACTGCCAGTTCGAGTGATGGGAACATTGAACTTATACCTAATTCCCAAATTCTGTTCTTGAAGCAGAACCTGCCATTGAAAACAACTGGTGAAGACAATTAAAATACAATGAGCCTTCATTCAGATATTTATTATTCCTTTTGAAGAAGAAAATTTCAAAACAAGTCTTATAGGAAATTTAAGATAATATAAAACACATGCATTTATATCAAATTTTCGCTTCCCATTTTCATGGGTATTTTGGAGCCATTGCTTTCATCTGTCTTGTTTGGTTATAAAAATACTATTCAAGCAAGAGCATGATGGCCTTAACTTTGTACAGTTCTAACACCTTTGGGTAAATCATTTTACCTTTGTTTACCTTAATTTCATCACCTGGAAAACAGGGATAGTAAAACCTGCCCCTTCCTACCTCACAAGGAGGAATTACAAACAGAAGAAATACAATGGCAAAGACGCATTTACCATGATGATGAGATTTTCTGAGGTAGGACCTAGAGCTTCCAAGGATTCTGGTTCATCAGTTGGTCTCTTGTAGTGAAAAGCTGTCCCGGCAACATCAAATTTCCTAGGCCAGTCAATAGTCCAGGCACCATTAATATAGTAATCATCTCCTTCAGATTTTAAAGCTAGAAAACAAATCACAATTCACCTAAAAATGTGAAACTTCATTTACCAAAGTGTCACTGATTAATTACTGCAATAAAGTATACAGTGAATGCTGATTTCCACTTAGAGATATGACTCTTGATCATATTCTTAAGTACAAATTAAAATGGTGATTTTTCATGTGAATGGTAAGAAGATATTACTTAAGTATTTATAATGTCATTAATAGAAAGCAATGAAAGGTTAACCTGGAGGAATAAACATGTGGAATTAGCAAGGAAAATTATGAGAAAAGGAATAACTAGAGATAACAGTTAACATGAGGGTGGGGAGCAGGCTTTCCTTTCCAAATATTGAAATAGTAATTAAATGGATATGGGGTGGGGACGACCTGTTGTACCTGGACACAGACTGATCAACAGAACACAAATCAAACAGATTTAAGAAATATACCCAAGTACATATGAGAATTCTGTTTATGATAAAGGACATATCTTAAATTAGTAAAGAAAAGATAACAAGAAATGGCGGTAAGGCAAAAGACTATTCTCTTGGCAAAAAAATGCTGAATTTATATTTCATTCTTTATATAAGAATAAATGTCACAATTCAACTCCTAGGCACACATCCAAAAGAATTGAAAACAGGTACTCAAACAAATATTTGGAAACACATATTCGTAGTAGCACTATTTCCAATAGCCCCAAATCAAAACAACCCAAATGTTCATCAATGGATGAATAAACAAACAAACGGTGGTATTATAATGTAACAGAATGTTATTCAGCCATAACAAGTAATGAAGTATTGATAACAAGCTGTAATGTGATGAACCTCAAAAACATTAAGTGGAAGAGACCAGACAGAAAAGATCACATATAGTATGCTTTCATTTATATAAAATATCCAGAGTAGGTAAAAAGCCACAGAGATAGAAAGCAGATGGGTAGTTGCCAGGGGATGGGGAATGGGGAGAATGGGGAGGATGGGGAGTAACCTGCTTAATGGATATGGGTTTTTTTTCTGGGGTGATGTAAATGTTTTGGAATGTTCTAAACGCCACTTAATTGTTCACTTCAAATGGTTAATTTTATGTAATGTTAATTTCACCTCAATAAAAACAAAGTTAAAAAAAGAGAGAAAGGATAAATGCCAGATGGGTAAATATTTAAATATAAAAATAGTTAAATCTTAAAATGTCAGGGGAAAATACAGAACTTTTTTTCCTCATAATATTAGGGTATGAAAAGTTTTTCTAAGCATGATAAAAAAACTCAGAAAAAATGTTAATAGATAAACATGCATACTTAAAAAAATATCTCTTACAAGAAATACACACACACACACAGTTTAAAAGTACATGTGGCTGAAAAAGTATTTTTAGTACTAACATACAAAAACTCCTATAAACAAACAAGAAATAAACAAACATGTCAGTTTAATATTTTGTTAGTATGCTAGCTGATTGCAAAAACTGTGATTCATCAGTCCAGATAAACAAGTAGCCCAAAAGGACTAAAGGGTCATGGTACAGAGTCTCTGACTCTCTAGACCTCCAGCTCTTGTCCTTCATACTACAGACCATTGTCATCTCCCAACCCCCATTTGCCTGGCAAAAACATTTGTAGTTTCTTAACTTCAGATATGTTTTCAAGATTCATTTAACTGCCAAAAAATAAATCTGATTAACCTTTTGAGACAGGAACAAGCAAATAGAAGAACTACCTGGCCTTGAACTTTTCCCGAACTTAAAAATTTTTATTTTCAACTCTCACTTGCAGTGGTTTTCTGTCTAGTTTAAAACATTTGGTTTTATAAGGACATCTGAGACTGTCATATATGAAATCGTAAAAATAAAGATAAAAACAACTAAGCAGCTTTGAATTCTCCTTCTCCTTCAGTTTGAGCTCTCACTTCCTTTTTTTTTTTTTTTTTTTCTTTTTTTTTTAATACAACTACTAAATGAAGGAATTCTAACACCTCTTGGCTGTTAGGAATATATAACTAATGGTGCCATAATGTAGCTCAGAAAAATGCCAACCATTTAAGAGGCATTAAGTAAGAATGACTAAAGGAAGATGATGTGGCATTATGAAAAGAGAATTACCAGAGGGGGAAAAAGCTGAGGCTAGAAATCTTTTTCTTTTGAGTATTATTGATGCAGAAAATAATTCAGAATTATGGTGTAAAAATAAAGGAGTCTTCTTAAATAAAAGAAGAGGCTGATGATACTGGTGTTGTGTCTCAAGACACACTCTGGATGTACCCTTATTTTAAAAAGCCTTCAGAGAAAGGGAATGTTATTTTAACTAAAATAAAAACTCATTTAGGTCTCACTAAGGGTTTCTGGAGAGACTAAAACCAACTCAAAGGATTAAACATCAAATAAATAGAACTTCTACTCACTTTCATGTTGAAATAACTGGTATTAGACTTGCCCTCCCATTGTAAATAATCAGAAAACTCACAAAATATGTGAATCAGCTGTTCTCACGCATTGAACAGGACTGTGCAGAGACCATGATCTCCACAACTTTCTGCTTAGAGACACTTTCTTTAGGTGGAGAACCCACCCATGGTGGTCTCACCAAGTGAAGAAGAGAGGTCAGAAACTGGGAAGGCTGACATAGCTGGAATATGCAGGACCAGAGAACAAGAGAGGAGGGAGGAAATCTGTGGCTGAATATTGATCTGCATATGCATAGGATAAAATTACATAAAGTCAGGCAAAAAAACAACTGTGGAGCAGTAAGCAGAACTACTGCATTTCAATCACCAGGCCATTCAATAGACACCCAAGAAGAATCATACTTTTGTAGGAGAGCTGAGCAAGCTCTAGAATAAAGAATATTCTGGATTTACCCAAACAAAGCTCAAAAGCAAACATCAAAAGGATCAAGCCTATCTACAAGTTACTTAACACCCTTTAAAGAAATAAATCAAAATCCAGGCTCTCAACAAAGAAATATTCACAATGTACAACATCCAATGAGAAATTACTACCAGCGTGGAAAAGGAGGAGAATGTGATTCAAACAGGAAGAAGGCAAAGCCAAAGAAACAGACCCAGAAATAACAAAAATTATGGAATTAGCAGAAAATAATTTTCAAGTAGCTATTATATTCAAGAACTTTAAATGAAAACATAAATATAATGGGAAGAAACATGATGACATTACATGTATATACACACATATTTGTAACAGATGGAAACTGAGATCTATACAAAGAAAGGAAGCATGCCAGATAATGGTAAATATGTGGGTAAATGCAAAATAATTTTGCTTGTTTAAAAATTGTTTTTAAAGATAATTGGCTCTTTGAAACAAAAATAATAACCATATATTGTGGGATTTATAACACATAAAGAAGTAAAAAGTATTAAAAAAAAAAAAACAGCACAGAGAATGGAATGGGACAATGGAAGTAAATTGTTGCAAGGGCCTTACATTATATAGTGCAATATTATTTGGAAATGTGCACTTGAGAAGAATGCATATTCTGCTATTTTTGGGTTAGTATACCATTAATGTTCATTAAATTAAAGGACGCAACTATCCTTTGGTTGGATACTTTTTTCATGTTTTTTATATTCTTACTTGCTGCCTTCTTGTTGAAGAATTACTGAAATAATTATGTTGATATCTCCCATTAGAATTGTGGATTTGTTTACTGTTCTTATTAATGGCAAAAGCCACGATTACTTTTGCACCAACTCAATAGTTTGTAAGATTTTTGCTTCATTTATTTTGAAACTATGTTTTAGGTGTGTAGACATTTATGATTGTTACATCTTCTTGATATCTTGAGCATTTTATCATTTTCAAACGTTTCTGTATATTCCTGATAATATTCTATGACCTTACAAAATGGTGCAATATTATTTGGAAATGTATTATGATAAATTAAAAATGCATTTTGTAAATCCTAAAGCAACCACTAATTAAACATAGCAAAGAAGTATAGCTAATAAGCTATTTTACTAGAGATTAAATGGAATACAATAAAACCCATGGTTAATCTAAAAGAAGACATGAAAGGAGAATAAAAGGGGGAAAAAAAAACACACAGGACCAACAGAAAAACAGCAAGATGGTAGGCTTAAACCCAACGATATTGATAATTACATTAAATATAAATGAGCTAAACAAGAAGTTACCAAACTTACAACCCACCTCCTGTTTTTGTAGATGAAGTTCTATTGGAACACAGTCACACCCATTTATTTATTACCTATGTCTGCTTGCAGACGGCAATGGTAGAAGTGAATAGTTGTAACAGAGACTATAAGATTTACTGTCTGACCCTTAACAGAAATAGTTGCCGACCCCAACCCCCCACCAAACTAAAGACTATAATTTAAAAATACAATGACTGTTAGACATAATAAAAAACAAAGATCAAACTACATGTGTCCTAAAAGAAACAGATTTTAAAGACAGATGTACCTACATATGAAAAGTGAATAGACAGAAAAAGATTTACCATGCAAACACTGATCAGAAGACAGCTGGGGCAGCTAGATTGGTATCAGATAAAACAGACTTTGGGTCAAAGAATACTTTTAAGAGATGGGTATCTCACTATGTTGCCCAGGCTGATCTCAAACTCCTGAACTCAATGATTCTCCTGCCTCTGCCTCCCGAGTGGTTGGAATTACAGGCATGTGCCACCATGCCAGACTGGTCATGGAATATTATCAGGAATATAGAGAAACATCTGAAAATGATAAAATGCTCAATATATCAAGAAGATGTAACAATCATAAATGTCTACACACCTAAAACATAGTTTCAAAATAAATGAAGCAAAAATCTTACAAACTATTGGGTTGGTGCAAAAGTAATCGTGGCTTTTGCCATTAATAAGAACAGTAAACAAATCCACAATTCTAATGGGAGATATCAACATAATTATTTCAGTAATTCTTCAACAAGAAGGCAGCAAGTAATGGTATACTAACCCAAAAATAGCAGAATATGCATTCTTCTCAAGTGCACACGTGCTAGACTATAAAACAACCTTAACAAAAAAACTAAAATCATATAAGGTGTGTTTTCTGTCCATAATAGAATTAAACTAGAAATCAGTATCAGAAAAGTATTTGTGAGACACTAAAATATTTGGAAATTAAATAATACCTTCTAAGCCATGGGTCACAAGATAAATAAGGAAATATTTAAAACTTCATAAGGAAAATACAATGTATCAAATGTCTGATGAAATGTACAGTAAAAAAATGCTTATTTTATAGTAGAAAAAGATTTTTAATCAGTAATTTAAGTTTGTATCTTGAGAAGCTAGAACAAATAAGAACAAATTAAACAAAGTGAATAGAAAAAAAGAAACAAACAGAAGAGTGGGAATCAATGTAATGCAAAATAGACAAACAATACAGAAAATCATTTAAACCATAAGCTTGTTCTTTAAAAAATCAATACAATTAATAAAGCCCTTGTTAGGATTACCGAGGTAAAGAAAGAAGACACAAATTTTCAATACGGAAAATGAAAAGAAGAGCCATTGTTACAGATCCTACAGATATTAAAAGCATAATAAGAAAATATTATGCATAATTTTATGCCAATAAAGTTGAAAACTTTACTATAAAAATTCCCACATTAAAAACTTCCCACAAAGACAACTCCATTCTAGATGGCTTCACAGTTGAATTCTATCAAACATTAAAAAATAATAACAATTCTCTCCAGAGAAAGGAACACTTCTCAAGCCATTTTATGAAGCCAGGCTTAACCTGATACAAAAACCAGCAAAGAAATCACAAGAAAAAGACTCTAGAAAAATATCTCTCATGAACATAGGTCCAAATATTCTTAATAAAATATTAGCTAAATCAATTCCAGCAATATATAAGAGTAATAATAGATCATGAAAAAGTGGTTTATAGCCCAAGAATATTAGATGGATTTTACATTTGAAAATTAATCAATGCATTTACTATATTAACAGAAAAAGGGAGGGCAAAACCCAACCTAATCATGTCAATAGATTCAGACATCTTCAATACCTATTCATGACTAAAACTCTTAGAAAACTAGAAATAAAAGGGAACATCCTCAAACTGACAAAGAGTCATTACATAAATCTTCTAGCTAATGTTATATTTAATGGTTAAAAACAACAAGGAATGATTTGCCTTTAAGATTGGTTGAAAACAAAAGGCCACCTAGTCTCCTTATTTATTCAACATTGTACTAAAGGTCATGAACACTACTATAAGGCAAGAAAAAACAAATAAAGGGCATAAAGACAGGAAAGATAGAAGTAAAAGTGCCTTTGTTCAAGGATGACATGATAATATATACAGAAAATCCAAATGAATTTACAAAACAACTGTCAGAAGTAATATGTGAGTGAACCAGGTTTCAGGACATGAGGGCAATATAAAAAGAAATCAACTATATTATTACATAACAACAAAAAACTGGAAATTAAATTAAAATACAGTAGTATTTACAATAGCACCAAAAAGCATGATTAGATTTAACAGAACATGTGTGCAAGACCTATATACTAAAAATGAAACATTGGTGAAAAAATTTTAAAAAGACCTAAATAAATGTAGAGGTAAATCTTTTCACATATTAGAAAACTCAATTTTAAGATGTCAATTCTCCACAATTTAACCTATAGATTCCATATACTCTCTTTTTGTATAAAAAGACTTGTCTCAATTGACAAGTTCATGCTAATATGTATATAGAAAAACAAAGGACCTAGAAAAGCAAAAATAAATTTGAGAAAGAGCACATTCAAGGACTAATGCTTCTGGATTTTGAGACCCACTGGGAAGTTCGATTACTCAATACAGTGTGGTGCTGGTTTAAGAACAGAAACCTAGATCAATGGGTGAGAAGAGAAATAGACTCATCCATGTATGCTTAATTGATCTCTCACAAATGTATCAGGGTCATTCAATGGAAGAAGTGATAGTCTTTTCAACAAACAGTGTTACAGCAATTGAATATTCATATGAAAAAATGGAACATCAACCCTTACTTTATACCTTATATAAAAATTAACTTAAAATGACTACATGTGTTTGTTTTTCAATTTTATTTTTGAATTTCATGCATCTTACATTTCTTATCATAGTTTCAAGTCGTAAGTTCATTACTCTAAGTGTTAAATCAAAGGACAGGGTGTTACTCAAGTAAATAAATAATTGTTCTTCCCCAAATAGATTTGCCTGGTTGTCTCTCCCCCTCATAGGTATCAGTCGTAGTATGCACAATACACGTCTTTAATGACTGTATTTTGTATTTGTATTTTACATTTAATGAATATATTTTATATTTTGTAGACCATATATTTAAACATAAAAATAAAAACTATAGCTTCTTAAATATTGAAAACTACCTTTTCAATCTCGGAGCAGGCAAAATTTCTAAGATAGGACGTGAAAGCACAAACCATTAAAAAATTAATAAATTGAATTTCATCAAAATTAAAAGACACTTCAAAAAATGAAGAAGCAAGCAGAAACTAGGAGAAAATATCCATAAAATATATCTGACAAAGACTTCTATCCAGAATATATAAAGAACTCATAATTCAAAAAAAGGAAAAAAAAGTTTAAATGGGTAAAATATTTGTGTAGACACTTCACTAAAAAAAAATCCATATGGGTAGAATTAAAAAGACTGACAATACCAAGTACTGACAAGGATGTAGAGCAGCTAGAACTCTTCTGTATTACTGAAGAAATATAAAATAATACATCCATTTTGGGAAACATTTTCATACTTTCTTTTTTTCCAGCTTTGTTGAGGTATAACTCACAAATAAAATATTGTAAGTTTAAGGTATGCAATGTGATTATTTTATATACATAAACACTGTGAAATAAATACCACAATCAAGCTAATGTACATATCCATAACCTCCTACAGTTGCCTTTTTTGTATGTGGTGACAATCAGATCTATTCTCTTAACAAATTTCAAGTATACAATACGTTTTATTAACTTTTAAGTATATTAAGTATATTAGATATGTAGAATTTATTCCTCTTATAACTGAAAGTTTGTACTCTTTGACCAACATCTTCCCATTCCACCTCCTCCCTGCCCCATCGTAAATACCCTTACACTCTCTGTTTAACTTTTTTAGAATCCACATGTAAGTGAGATCATGCAGTATTTGCCTTTCTGTGTCTGGCTTATTTAGCTTAGCATGATGTCCTCCAGGTTCATCCATACCGTTGCAAATGAAAAGTTTCCTTGTTTTTTTAAGGCTGAATAATATTCTATTGCATACAGATAAAACAAGTTTTTGTATCCATTCATCTATTGACAGATATTTATGTTGCTTCCATATCTTAGCTATTGTGAATAAGGCTGTAATGATCATGTGAGTGTGGATATCTCTTTGAGATAGTGGTTTATTTTATTTTACTTATTTTTTTGAGATGGAGTCTCGCTCCGTCGCCCAGGCTGGAGTGCAGTGGCGCGATCTCGGCTCACTGCAGGCTGCGCCTCCCGGGTTCATGCCATTCTCCTGCCTCAGCCACCCAAGTAGCTGGGACTACAGGCGCCTGCCACCACGCTCGGCTAATTTTTTTGTATTTTTAGTAGAGACGGGGTTTCACCGTGTTAGCCAGGATGGTCTCGAACTCCTGACCTCGTGATCCACCCGCCTCGGCCTCCCAAAGTGCTGGGATTACAGGCATGAGCCACCATGCCTGGCCTGATTTTTTTTTTTTACATATAAAATAACCCAGTGAAGAGTAAGATATAAATTATAATTTTTCTCTTTAGCATTGTACATGTGGTCCTATAAAACTTGGAGCTTACTTCATTTTTAGCATGAAAGTGATCTACCTCAAAGCAGCATGCATTTTCCTTCATGATATGGTGCTATTTTTCCTCATTAACTAAAATCTAGCAAACTAACATACCAGTCTAACATACCAATATAGTTCTTTGACATGGCAACTTCTCTGACTTCAATGTGAACAGAGCCTCTTGGTATCTGCACCACTTCCATGTAGCCTGGAACACAGAAGACAGCCAGTATTAAGCAGCCTTGGTCAGGAAATGAGAATTTGGTAACCATTCAATACTAATAGTTTCCTTATTATTCCATTCTTTCTTTGACTTTGCATTTTATGAGTTATGAAATATGGGCAAATTACCCTTTGGGTTCATGAACACATTTTAGAGAAGCAGTATTTAACAGTCTTTTTCTCTAAAATCATCTCAAGATATTTTAAAAGCCTCAACACGTATAATAATGGTTCCTTTTCTTCCTCAGCACATGCCCCTCATATCAATGCTCTGTGAGAATGTACACCTTAAAGAAACATGGCTAAATGAAGTTAAGTAGGGAGAATATTTCCTTAAAATATCTTACATGAAGCCACGTTTGACACTAAAATGACTGAAAGCAATTTGGGGAAGAAAACATTGTCTCCCTAAATAAAGAAATCTGAAAAAAGGGGGTAGAGGAAACCAAGGGTTTTGGCTCCTCCAAGTACACCAGAGGTGTGAGGAAGAGTTCTCTCTACATACTCACCTCCCCTGGGCAGTGAATCATTGAAGAACCCTTCAATGGCATCACATGTGCTTCCGTCCCCTCCACAGACTCGACATCTATCTTCCCTAGCGTCAGATCCCAAAATATTATCACAACCTACGTGCTGAAAACACAGAGGAATATTCAGTGTGTCAAGAGAGAAATTCTTGGAATCATAACCAATCAAATACATATAACTTATTTATTTGCTTGTTTTTCCAGTAAAGAAAATAAAAATAAGGTAATCCATGAATAAAAACCATACTTGGGTCTTTGTTATTTGAAAAACTGGGATACTGCCACAAAAATGACTTTTTCTTCAAGAAAATAAAGTACCCCTTGCCTACAGATACATAAACACACACAAATATCATACACAAACTGAATCATTATCAGATATATTTATAGACAAGTAGCCAGAAGGATAGCAACTTTTCCAAGAAATTATGAGACTATGTAAAATGGTGCTTTTTATCTCATCTTTCTCATTTTGAAGCACTTAATTTGTGCTTCTCTTTAAAGTAAAACAAAACCAGACAAGTAAAAAAATTTATGAAAATAGTGGTTTTTGTGGCTTTTCTTATTATGACACAATCATACACAGATCTAGGAAAGTAGCATGGATTTGCTCCTACAATTCCCAACTAGTCTGACTAATTCCCTAAAGCAAATGCTTTAATAAGATAAAGACTAACTCCACAATGAAAACCATTGTAAATGCTTCAAAAGGAGATAAAGTAGGAGGAGCGTTACTGTTTCACACTTCGAGGAAAATTTATGCTATGAAATTTATCAAATAATCTTCCAAAAGAACATATGGTAGGCATATGAATCCTCATTCTCTCTCTTTTTCTATCATTTTGTTTGTAAACAGAAGAATAACGGAAATTAAAATCCAAAATATTTTCATATTTCTGGCAATCACTGTAAAAATAACTAGAACACCAGAATAAAGCACATTTGTATGGTGCTTGAATATGAATGGGTCATTTTACCTTTATATATTTTATTATTCTTAATGAGAATTGAATTTCTCTAAAATGTGGCCCTCTTTTTTTAACAAAATTAAACATCATATTAAATAGGAGTTAATGAGAAAAAGACAAAAGTCTCAAAAACCCTAACAGAAAGGAGTAATATCTGAGCAACCTTGCATTCTCCATTGATGCAGATATCCAGTGAATCCGCACTGCACTGGGTCCCATCGATCACTGCAGGAGCACGTTCAGTGTAGAAATTATAACCTTCAGCCAAGCAGTTTAATGCACAAGGTTTTACCCCACCTGGACAAATATGGTAGAAGATAAATAAGTGGAGTGGTTGTCCTAATGAACAGTGATTCAGTATTATCCATAGCAAATTTATAATTCACGTAGACATCATCCCCTGCTTACATGCCTGATTGTGTAGGTTTCTTTACTCCTTTTCTAAAATTTCACCTTTATTTTAATTGGTTGTGCAACTTAAAGGGGACTTAATCAGCAGTTTTCAGGTTTAAAAGTTTCAGGTATTTCCATTATATATTTATAATATAATTATATATTTATAATGTATTTTATATTTCTATCTTCCACTATATATTTATAATTTAGGTAGAAAGGGATTATAGTGAAGGTAATTGAATGTTTTTTAAAAAAATAAATGAAAGAAAAACAATTTTTTTTGAGATGGAGTCTCACTCTGTCGCCCAGCCTGGAGTGCAATGGCACCATCTCGGCTCACTGCAACCTCTGCCTCCTGAATTCAAGAGATTCTCCTGCCTCAGCCTCCTGAGTAGCTGGGATTACAGGCGCCTGCCACTATGCCCATCTAATTTTTGTATTTTTAGTAGAGACAGGGTTTCACCATATTAGTCAGGCTGGCCTTGAACTCCTAACGTCAGGTGATCCACCTGCTTCAGCCTCCCAAAGTGCTGGAATTATACAGGCGTGAGCCACTGTACCGGCCAAGAAAAACAATTTTTTTAAAAAACCTAAGAAAATAAACTTTAAGGATGCTTGCAAAAAGAACCTTGTCTAACAAATAGAAGTTTCTGCTACATATGTTACTGAAGCTGACACAAAAACTCTACTACATCAAGTAAGGATGTGGTAGTTATAAAATAAAATAAAACTAAATTTGTACCTGCCTTAAACATATCATAGTCTGTGAACCTGGATTTAGCATGGATATAAATTTTTATGATTAGCAAATCAAAACTAAAATTAACTATAACTTTAAATTTGAATAATTCTTATCAAATTAATCAAAGATAAATATAAAATATAGTCTTACGTTTGAATAATTAAAACACTAATTTTCTTTGTGAATAAATACATATAGTAACTTGAACATTTTCATTTTGTCATTGAAATTTGTGTTAAGGCTGAAGTTAAAAATAGGCTTAAGTAATAGAAATTTTAAAAACAGAGTACATATCGTAACTACAGTATATTGGAAAAATAGCAATAAATGTGGAGTTATTGTATTAAAAGCAGCACATGATAAAGCTACTATTTGTAAAAATGTAATTATTGACTTAATCATGACTTAAAATATTTTCTTTTGTACCTCTATTTCATCACTTTGATCATATCTAATTATGCTGCTAAAATTTCTCTTTGAAATAAAGACTACTTCTAATAAAGGAAATAAAGCAGAAAGATGAAATGACGTGCCTGCATCTCAGTGAAGTTCTTAGAAATCATGTTTCTGCAGGTTGACGGTAAGTAAAGAAAAAAAAATAGACTGGGTCGTAGAGTCAATGATAAATTAGAGAGAGCATATTCCAATAAAGGAGATCACTGCTACAGTTGAATGTTGTTCAACTGTACAGTTTAATGTTGTTATGCAAGAAGATAGTCCAATATTGTCAGTCTGTTTTTTCAAGAAGAGATGAAAATTTAAGTTTTTTTCCCCATCTAAACTCTTCTTGTTTTTAAATGTAGCAACTGATCCAAAGTTTAGTTAAAAAAAACATACTATGGGAGGCTAAAATATGTATGCAGATAAAAACTGGTCCCTAAATTGCCAACTTACAACCTCTGGCCTGAGTCTATGTTTTCTTCCATTTTCAATGTTTCTAGGCTATAGAGCTTCTATCTAACTTATAATGTGATTTTTAGCCTTAGGTTAATGATTAATGATTAATTTTGCCATACTGAGCATAGAAATAACAAGTAATAAATAAAATAATTTCTTCCCAAACTGATAACACAACTACTTATATTTATTTTTATATGATTCTTATGAACTAAATTACCCTAAATGTCCATGAATCTTAACAGAAATTTCTTCATTATTACCTAATACAGTTCTTCTCTCATTTTTTTATCGTAATGCTTTGGAATTTAATATAGCATTTTATGCATGAGGCTTTTAAAAGAGAAGCTGAGTCTTCTGTTTATTCAATTTTAACATTAATTATGTAAGGTAATATTTGATAGGCAGGACATATAAATACTATGGTTATAATCCTTAGCCCACTATACTATGTGATGAAAATGGGAATAAGTTTCTTGTTTACTGCTGAAGATGCGTTCAGCTTCTTCTGATATAATGAGCTTTCAGAAAAGGTACTAGAGTGACATCAGCAAGCTGGTGGAAGAGGAGCTTTCTATTGTCATCTTCCTGCAAAAGGATCAATTTTGACAGCTACTTATAGACAAGTGTACTTTTATGGGACTCCAGCAGAAAAGTTCCAGCACGCCATTGGAGAAAAAAAAATCCCCAAACAGACAAATTGAAGAGGTTTAAGACCAGTTTCACGTCACCTGTATCACACCTCCCTCAAGGCAGCACAGCTCAGTGAAAAGAGAGACTCCCTGCCACCCTCCCCAGCCTGTGATTCTCCCACGGGGAAAGTGAGAGTACAGAGAGTAAGCACCAAGCTCCCCTAGCTGTATGGGACACTGCCTAAGAGTCCTACTGTTTCCTTGCCTCATTCAGAATACTGAGGTGATCAGCATGGCTAAGTGGTTGGAAGAGCCTGGGAGTAGAGACGAGAGGCCATAGGCCCAAGTAACCACTCCACGGACTCTGTTGGGAAGCCAACTCATGAGCCATTTGAGATGTTTTGCCTATGGGCCACCTCACAACTAGCCAATAGTTGCGTCAAAAACTCTGCATGCCCCATCCTCCCCCAACTATTATATGCCAGCTGCCCAAGCATGCTCCCATGGATGAAAGTGTAAGCATTTTATGCAGACAGCCACCACAACTTTGCAGGATTGGGAGAAGTCATGACTTAAGCACTTAGGAAACCACCCTAGAAAAAACAAACAGGAGGCTCTCAGCACCTGGTTCAGCTTTGTGGAATCCAGAGAGGGATACATTCTTAAGAATTCCTCACCAAGACAGAATAAGAGGTGTGGAGTAGGCACATCCATAGAAAAGGTCTGAGAGAGCCTCAGAATCTTTAACTGGGCTGTATGGTGAAGACATTTTTCTCTGGATGCCAATCAGTAAAGACTGCATTCTCCAAATGCAAAGACAGCAACACAATACTTCAAGGAACCAGAAGAAAAATCAAGAAAACATGATACCACCAAGAAACATAGTAATATTCCAATAACCAACCCGAAAGACATGGAGATCAATGAATGGCATGAAAAACAATTCAAAATAATTGTTTTAAGGAAGGTGAGAGAACTATAAGAGAACACACACAACTTAATGAAATCAGAAAAACAATACATGAACAAAGTGAGAAGTTCAATAAAGAGACAGAAATCATTAATCAAAACAGATTCTGGAGGTGAAGAAAACAATGAATAAAATGAAAAAATGCAATAGAGAGCATCAACAGTAGACTTGATCTAGCAGAGGAAAGAATCTATGAACTTGAAGAGGGGTCATTTAAAAATCTCCAGTCAGAGGAAAAAGAATAAAAAGGATTTATGGGACATCACCAAGATAACTACATTTTCACATTATAGGAATCTTACATGGAAAAGAAAGTGGAATAGGCTTATTTAAAGAAATAATGGCTGAAAACTTCCCAAATCTAGAGAGCAATATGGACATTCAAATACATGAAGCTCAAAGATCTCTAATAAGGCTCAACCCAATGAAGACTTCACACACACATTATAATTAAACTGTCAAAAATCAAGGACAAAGAATTTTGAAGGCAAGAGAAAAAAGATTCATACCATACAAGGGAACATCATAGGTCTATCAGCAGATTTCTCAGCAGAATCCCTGCAGGCCAGAAGAGGCTGATAGTTACACTAATTTGTGAATGGACTACAATATAAAAAGATAAGACTATAACATCAAAAATACAAAATAGAAGAGTAAAAGTGTCAAATTTTTGTATATGATTGAAGGTAAGTTGTTAACAGCTTAAAACAGACTATTATAACTATAGATTTTTATATAAGCCTCATTGTAATCACAAAGGAAAATACTTATAGCAGATATATATATATATATAATCTGCTATATATATATATATGAAATCAAAGCACACTACTACAGAAAATAATCAAATTACAAAGGAAGACAGCCAGAGAAAAATAAAGAAACAAAAAAGTCTATAAAACTGCCAGAAACAATTGACAAGATATAAATAGTAATTATTTATAATCCTTTGGGTATATACCCAGTATATACCCAGTAGTGGGTTGGCTGGGTCATATGGTACATCTAGTTCTAGATCCTTGAGGAATCGCCACACTGTTTTCCATAATGGTTGAACTAGTTTACAATCCCACCAACAGTGTAGAAGTGTTCCTATTTCTCCACATCCTCTCCAACACCTGTTGTTTCCTGATTTTTTAATGATTGCCGTTCTAACTGGTGTGAGATGGTACACCAACATGGCACAAGTATACATATGTAACAAACCTGCACGTTATGCACATGTACCCTAGAACTTAAAGTATAATAAAAAATAAATAAAATAAAATTAAAAAATAATAAAAATAAATAAATAGTAATTATTGAAACATAATTACTTTAAATGTAAATGGATTAAATTCTATAATGAAAAACAAAATGAATTTTTTTTAAAAAAAACAAGACAACTCTATATTGCCTACAAGTGACTCACTTCAGATTAATAACACACATAGACTAAAAGTGAAGTGATGGGAAAATATATTCCATGGAAACAGAAACCAAAACAGAGCTGGGAGAGCTATACTTTTATCAGGCAAAATAGGCTATTAGTCAAAAACTGTAACAAGAGACAAAGTCACTATATAATGATAAAGGAGTCAATTCATGAATTCAGTACAATTTACCATTGTAAATATGCACCCAACATTGGAGTACCTAAATATATAATGCAATATTAAAATACAATGAGAGAAATAGACAACAATTCAATAGGAAGATACTTCAGTAGTCTACTTTCAACAATGGATAGATCATCCAGACAGGTTCCCAATAAGAAAAAGATGCACTTGAATTATACTTTAAAGCAAACAGAATTAATAGACATGCAAAAAATTCCATCCAGAAGCATCAAAATATACTGTCTTTTCAAGCCCACACAGAAAATTTTCCAGGATACATATATGTTAAGCTACAAAACAAGTCTTAACAAATTTAAGATTGAAATCATATCAAGCATTTTTCTGACCACAATGGTATAAAACTAGAAATCAGTTACAAAAAGAAAATGGGAAAATTCACAAATATGTGGAAATTAAAGAACAGGCTCCTGAACAATCAATGGGCCAAAGAAGAAATAACAAAGTAAATTTAAAAGTATCTTATGACAAGCAGCTGGGTGTGGTGGCTCACACCTGTAATCCCAGCACTTTGGGAGGCCGAGGTAGGTGGATCACTTGAGGTCAGGAGTTTGAGACCAGCCAGGTCAACATGTTGAAACCTAGTCTCTACTAAAACTACAAAAAGTTAGCCAGTCATGGTGCTACACAGCTGTAATCCCAGGTACTCGGTAGGCTGAGGCAGGAGAATCACGTGACCCTGGGAAGCGGAGGTTGTAGTCAGCCAAGATTGCACCACTGCCCTCCAGCCTGGATGACTAAATGAGATTCTGTCTCAAAAACAAACAAACAACAACAACAACAAAAAAACAAAACCAAAACAAACAAACAAAAAACCTTATGACAAGTAAAAACAGAAACACAACATTCCAAAACTTATGAGATGCTGCAAACGCACTTCAAGGAGAAAAGCTTATAGCAATAAATGTCTAACATGAAAAAAGGAGAAAGATTTCAAACAAACAACTTAACTTTACATCTCAAGGAACTAGAAAAGGAAGAATAAACTAACCCCAAAGTTAGAAGAAGGAAGAAAATAACAAAGCTCAGGGCAGAAATAAATAGAGAAAAGAAAACGAATTGAAAATATAAACAAAACTGAGTTGGTTTCTTTGAAGATAAACAAAATTGACCTATCTTTAGCTACACTAAGAGAGAAAGAGAAAAGCCTCAAATAAAAATCAGAAATGAAAGAGGAGACATTACAACGGACACCACAGAAATGCAAAGGACCATGAGACTACTATGGACACTTATATGTCAACAATTTAAACTAGAAGAAATGAATAAAGTTCTAGAGACATACAACAAGGACTGAATCATGAAGTCTGAATAGAAAATCTGAGCAGACAATAACAAGAAGAGAGGTTGAAACACTAAAAAAAAAAAAAAAACCTCTCATCAAATAAAAGTGCAATATTATACTTCACCAGTGAATTATACCAAACATTCAAAGAAGAATTAATACCAATTTTTCTCACACTCTTTCAAAAACATTGCAGAGAAGGGAATACTCCAAATGCATTTTATGAGGGTAGCATTACCCTGATAACAAGCCGGACAATGATACTTATGAAAAAGAAAATTACAGGCCAATATCCCTGATGAACATGGATATAAAAGTTTTTGACAAAATACTAGCAAATTAAATTAAATAGCAAATTAAAAGGATCATTCAACATGATCAAGTAGGGTTTATCCTGAGGATGCAAGGACGATTCAACATACACAAAACAGGCACTGTAATACACCATGTTAACAAAACGAAGGAGAAAATCCAAATGATCATCACAATAGATGCAAAAATAGCATCTGACAAAATTCAATATTTTTTCATTATAAAAATTAAGGATAGAAAGAATATACCTCAACACAATAAATGTCCTATATGACAAGCCCACAGCTAACATTGTACTCAGTGATGAAAGGCTGACATTTTTTCCTCTAAGATCAGGAACAAGGTAACGATGCCCATTCTCACTACTTCCATTCAACATAGTACTGAAGTCTTAGTCTGAGCAAATAAGCAAGAAAAAGAAATAAAAGGCATGCAAGACGGAATGGAAGAAGAAAAATTGTCTCTGTTTGCTGACAACATATTCTTATACACAGAAAACCCTAAAGGCTCCACCAAAAGCTGTTAGAACTAATACCAAAATTCAGTAAATACAGATACTAAAATCAACAAACAAAAATCAGTCCATTTATAGAAATGGACTGACATATAATTGAAATGGGATTAAAGAATTAAACATAAGACTACTAGAAGAAAATATAAGGGCAAAGCTCCAGCACAACGGTCTTGGCAATGATTTCTTGGATATGACACCAAAAGCACAGACAACAAATGCCAAAATAAACAAGCAGGGCTATGTCAAACTAAAAAGTTTCTGCACAGCAAAGGAAATGATCAATAAAATGAAAAGGCAATCCACAGAATAGGAGAAAATACCCAAAACATATAAGGAACTCATACAACTCACTAGTTTAAAAAAAACAACTAATTAAAAGGCTAACAATGAATTACATAAGACAGAAATTAAGAAAACAATCTTATTTATAATAGCATCAAAAATAGGTATAACACTGATGAAAAAAATTGAAGAACACACAAATAATGGAAAGATGTCATGTGTTCATGGATTGGAAAGATCAATATTGTCAAAATGTCCATACTTCCCAAAGTGATCTATGCATTCAATGCAATCTCTATCAAAATTCCAATGATATTTTTCATAAAAATAGAAAAAACATCCTAAAATTCATATGAAACTAAAAAGACTCCAGATAGCCACAGCAATCTTAAACAAGAACAACAAAGCTAGAGGCATCACACTTCCTGATTTTGAACTATATTACTAACCTGTAGCAATCAGAACAGTATAGTATTTTATTAAAACAGATAAGTAGAGCAATGGAACAAATATTAAGCCTGAAAATAAGCCCATGCATATATAGTCAACTAATCTTTGACAAAGGTACCAAGAAAATAGAGTGAGGAGAGGATAGTCTCTTCAATAAGTGCTGTTGAGGAAAATAGATGTTCACATGCAAAACAGAAAAAAAAAAAAAAAAAAAAGAAAGAAAAAGAAATTGGATGTTTATACCATACACAAAAATCAACTGAAATGGGATTAAAGAATTAAACATAAGACTACTAGAAGAAAATATAAGGGCAAAGCTCCAGCACAACGGTCTTGGCAATGATTTCTTGGATATGACACCAAAAGCACAGACAACAAATGCCAAAATAAACAAGCAGGGCTATGTCAAACTAAAAAGTTTCTGCACAGCAAAGGAAACGATCAATAAAATGAAAAGGCAATCCACAGAATAGGAGAAAATACCCAAAACATATAAGGAACTCATACAACTCACTAGTTTAAAAAAAACAACTAATTAAAAAATAGGTAAAGAATGTGAATAGAGTTTTTTTTTTCCCAAAGAAGAGACACAAATGGCCAACAGTTATATGAAAAGGTGTACAAAATCACTAATCATAAGGGAAATGCAAATAAAAACCACCATGAGATATTACCTCACACATGTTAGGATGGCTAGTACAAAAAAGTCACAAGATAATAAGTATAGGTAAGGATGTGGAGAAAAGAAAACTCTTATATACATTATCGGTAGGAATGTAAACTAGCAGTGCCATTATGGAAAACAGTATGCAGGCTTCTCCAAAAATTAAAAATAGAATAACCATATGATCCAGCGATCCCACTTCTGGGTATATATCCAAAGGAAATGAAATCACTATCTTGAAGAGATACCTACAATCCCATGTTCATTGAAGCATTATTCACAATAGTCAAGATATGGAAACAACCCAAGTGTCTGTCAACAGATGAATGGATAAGAAAATTGTTTTATACAGACATATAGAATGAAATATCCATCTTAAATGAGGAAGAAATAAAGAAATGCTGGGGCACATCATGCTAAGAGAAATAAGTGAGATACAAATACTATATGATCTCACTTATGTGTGGAATCTAAAAAAGTCAAACTCAGAGAGAGAAGGGTGTTTATCAGGGATTGGGTGGAAATAGGGAGATGTTGCTCACAGGGTACAAGCTTTCAGTTATAAGAGGGATCAGTTGTAGAGATCTAATATAGTATAGTTAAGAATAATGTATAGTATATTTTAAATTTGTTGAGAGTAGATCTTAGGTATTCTCATCATACACAGAAAAAAGGTAACTATGTAAGGTGATGGATACATTAATTAGCTTGATTATGGTAATCATTTCACAGTATATATGTATATCAAAACATTACATTATACACCTTAACTATATACAATTTTTATTTGTCAATTATATGTCAGCGAAACTGGGGAAACTAAGGCTGTTGTGACAGTTAATACTGAATGTCAACTTGATTGGATTGAAGGATACAAAGTACAGATCCTGGGTGTGTCTGTGAGGGTATTGCCAGAGGAGACTAACATTTGAGTTAGTGGGCTGGGAAAGGCAGACCTACCCTTAATCTGGGTGGGCACAATCTAATCAGCTGCTAGCTAGGCTAGAATATAAGCAGGCAGAAAAATGTGAAAAGAGAGACTGGCCTAGCGTCCCAGCCTACATCTTTCTCCCATACTGGATGCTTCCTGCCCTGGAACATTTGACTCCAAGCTCTTCCATTTTGAAACTCAGACTGGCTCTCTTTGTTCCTCAGCCTATAGATGGCCTATTGTGGGACCCTGTGATTGTGTGAGCAAATACTTAATAAACTCCTCTTTATATATATTCCATCAGTTCTGTCCCTCTAGAGAACCCTGACTAAGGCTGGGCACGGTGGCTCAAGCCTGTAATCCCAGCACTTTGGGAGGCCGAGACGGGCGGATCACGAGGTCAGGAGATCGAGACCATCTTGGCTAACCCAGTGAAACCCCATCTCTACAAAAAAAACAAAAAACACTAGCTGGGCGAGGTGGCGGGTGCCTGTAGTCCCAGCTACTCGGGAGGCTGAGGCAGGAGAATGGCGTAAACCCGGGAGGCAGAGCTTGCAGTGAGCTGAGATCCGGCCACTGCACTCCAGCTTGGGCCACAGAGGGAAGCTCCGTCTCAAAAAAAAAAAAAAAAAAAAAAAAAAAAGACAACCCTGCCTAATACAGTTGTTAATTCCAGAAAGGAATTAAAATGATTTTCTAAATGAAAGGTCATATTAACCAATTACCTTAAGTTAACGCTTAGTATGAATTTAGGATTAATTCACTATGCATGAAATTATGTAGATGGTAATTATTAAGTCTGTAAATTATTTCAGAGACTTCTCCTATACTATGGCAAAACAATCTCAAAGGTATATGCACCTAATAAAAAAGATTCAAATACATGAAGCAAAATCTTCTTAAAAATGAAAGCAAAGCCATATAATAGTTGGAGATTTTAACACACCACTCTCAATAATTGATAGAATGAGGGTAGAAAAAAATCAGAAAGAGGGGGGCGGAGCAAGATGGCCGAATAGGAACAGCTTCAGTCTCCATCTCCCAGCGCGAGCGACACAGAAGACCGGTGATTTCTGCATTTTCAACTGAGGTACTGGGGTCATCTCACTCGGGAGTGCCGGACAATCGGTGCTGGTCAGCTGCTGCAGCCCGACCAGCGAGAGCTGAAGCAGGGCGAGGCATTGCCTCACCTGGGAAGCGCGAGGGGGAAGGGAGTCCCTTTTCCTAGCCAGGGGAACTGAGACACACAACACCTGGAAAATCGGGTAACTCCCACCCCAATACTGCGCTGTAACACCGGCACACCAGAGATTATATCCCACACCTGGCTGGGAGGGTCCCACGCCCAGGGAGCCTCCCTCCTTGCTAACACAGCAGTCTGCGGCAATCTAACCACAAGGCAGCAGCGAGGCTGGGGGAGGGGCGCCCGCCATCGCTGAGGCTTAGGTAGGTAAATAAAGCCGCTGGGAAGCTAGAACTGGGTGGAGCTCACAGCAGCTCAAGGAAACCTGCCTGTCTCTGTAGACTCCGCCTCTGGGGACAGGGCTCAGCTAAAGCAGCAGAGGCCTGTCCAGACGCGAAGGACTCTGTCTGACAGCTTTGAAGAGAGCAGTGGATCTCCCAACATGGAGGTTGAGATCTGAGAAGGGGCAGTCTGCCTGCTCAAGTGGGTCACTGACCCCTGAGTAGCCTAACTGGGAGACATCTCCCACTAGGGGCAGTCTGACACCCCACACCTCACAGGGTGGAGTACACCCCTGAGAGGAAGCTTCCAAAGCAAGAATCAGACAGGTGCACTCGCTGTTCAGCAATATTCTGTCTTCTGCAACCTCTGCTGCTGATACCCAGGCAAACAGGGTCTGGAGTGGACCTCAAGCAATCTCCAACAGACCTATAGCTGAGG